>NC_084849.1:19394656-19698406 GCF_033115175.1 Lepus europaeus
GGAGGGGAAGGGGAGGGGAAGGGAAGGGAAGGGAAGGGAAGGGAAGGGAAGGGAAGGGAAGGGAAGGGAAGGGAAGGGAAGGGAAGGGAAGGGAAGGGAAGGGAAGGGAGAGAAAAAAGAAAGAAAGATGCAGCTCAGAGAAAGCGAGCGACTTTGCCTCCATCACGCAGCAGCAAAGGCGGGAGGTGGGACACAAACCTGAGCCTCTGCTGTCTGCAGCCACATTCCCCAGGCCCTAGAGGCCCGCATGTAACAGACTCTTTCCTATGATTCCTTTTAGCGTCCAGACGGCAGTGGATTGTGGCGCTGGTAGCCAAAGAGAGCTGTAAGTTAACCGGGAGTGGACAGGAGCAGCTTCCAGGGGCGAGCCCCAGGCTCTGTGTGTCCTGTTCACACCCACTCGAGGAAGCCTCAGCAGTGGCCGCAGCAGCATGGAGCGCAGAGGGCCCAGAATGGAGCCCCTGTACACAGAGGCGCCCGTGCCTGTGGGCCGCCTTCACCGGCTCACATCGCCCACGGTGGACGTTTTACAGACCTTTGTGTCCTGCACGTTCCGTCCCTCACTGCCTGCTCCACGTGCGGGCCCTACTTTCCACGCGGTCTGTGTCCTGATCTTTTAGGACCTGCACGCTTACGATTTCCTTCTCCAGCCTCTACACGGCAAAGCCCTAACCCTGAAAGGAGGTGCCAGCTGCCACTCTCAGAGGCCTTCCTGCAGGTCTCCCAGAAGTGCATCAGGGCTCTGTCCCTATGGCCCTTAAGGCCTACCCACTGCCCTCCTGTTGCATCAGTAATTGTTCACACACACACAGACACATACACACACATGTTTACCTACTTTCTTTTATGGAGGAGGTATAGATAGACAGACAGATGGCTGGATAGAGATTCTGCTAGACTGGAGCCTTGAGAACAGCGTCAGGGTTAAGTTCATGTGTACAGCTGCCCCACCCATGCTAGCTGGCGTAGAGGACCCTATCAACCAACCAACCATATATATAAATATTCTATATATTCTGATAGAGAGAGTGAAGATCTTCATACCAGACATATTCCTTGAACATACCATTTACTACAAAAGTCAGTGCCAGGCTTTATACCCCCACACGGGGGAGGCTTTGATTTTTTTTTTTTTTGACAGGCAGAGTTATATAATGAGAGAGAGAGAGACAGAAAGAAAGGTCTTCCTTCCATTGGTTCACCCCCCCAAATGGCTGCCATGCTGTGCTGATCCATAGCCAGGAGCCAGGTGTCTCTTCCTGGTCTCCCATGCGGGTGCAGGGCCCAAACACTTGGGCCATCCTCCACTGCTCTCCCAGGCCACAGCAGAGAGCTGGACTGGAAGAGGAGCAATGCCCTCTGACGCCCCAACCGGGACTAGAACCCGGGATACTGATGCCACAGGCGGAGGATTAGCGTAGTGAGCTGCAGTGCCAGCCCGGGAGGCCTTGATTGTGTGTGTGCTCAAGGAGGAGTGTGGCAGTTAGTGACATGAGTATTGAAGTAAAAAGGGATGGGATTTACAGCCCCAACCGCATTACTGCCTGGAGCACTTTGGCCAAGGCTGAGGTCGGCCTCTCCAAATCCCAGTGCTTCCGTCCATATAGGGGGACAGCAGTGGCTCCCACCTCCCAGGCGTGGGAATGAGGGAACACGTGCACAACACTTAGTGCAGTGGCTGCTTCAGGATAGGAGCTAAGTGTCTAGTTATTGCTGCTACTGCGGTTGTCATTGTAAAGACGATGTGGCCTGCTTTCTGATTTTAGGGACAACGTCTCCGTCATCAGTTCCCAGCCCGAGGGCAGCCTGCAGTCCTGGTCGAGCTGCACCCTCTCCCTGGCTGCAGACACCATGAGGAGCCCCTCGCGACTGTCCACCATCAGCAGCCGCATCCCCAGTCCCAGGTAAGAGTCCCTCTATGCCCCCTCCACACGGGCGATGGTGCCAAGGACATCAGACTGTGCAGGCTGATGGTGGGGCCGCCTGTTTCCTCTGGCCTCGGCAATGCCAAGCCCGGTGCTTAGAGTCCGAGTGTGACCCTTCCACCCTCTAGCTCTGGACATCAGGCAAGTCACTCTGAGTCTCCGCCTCTTTGTCTGAAATCAGAAACTGCAATTCTATTTCCCGATCCAAATGCTTATGATGCAGCTCTGATGGACTCTTCCTCAAAGCATGGTTTTCCGTGTGATTCAGGATAGCACAGAACGGGCATTTTAGAAACTAACATTGTAGCTGTCTCTCTGTAAGTCCAACCAGACTAGTTTTCCATTTATGGGTAGTTAACAGTCAAAACTTCTCTATATAAATATAGTCACTTGAGTTCTCTTTAATAGGGAGTAATTATAAAGGAAGTTGGGATGCATTATTCCCCCTTGGGGGTTTTAGCTTCACTGAAGGTCAGGATTTCCAGTTCCCCTACCACAGAGGGAGATGAGTTTGGCCACGACGTGGGACGGGGTCTGCAGGATTTCTGACAGACAGGTCACCCTCACAAATGAGCCTGGGATTTGGCGCCTCCGCTGCTGGACTTGACATCCATCTTCCCGCTCGCTCTTCAGCTCCGTTTCTCCGAGCTCTACCCGGTTTACGTTTTCAGGGGCGGCCCTCTTGCAATTAGGAGGTAATGGCCATAAATCAGAAAGGAGGGCTCACACGGACGCATAATTAAGATGGAACGCACCTCGCTTCTGTGATAACAGAAGGACCAACGCGATAAGATAGAAGGGAAAAATCACAGACTACCGGAGCCAGCCCGACAGCCCCTTGCTGACTTGGGACACATCAGCTCTGAAGCAGGAGCAGGGGGCGGGGTTCATGGGAACCTTTTGGGCATATTTGGCACACGGTAAATGCCTGGCACAAGTCTGCAGATAGGTTTGATGTGGAAAATATCAAAAGAAGGGCTGTACGCCTGGCGGTACATCTGGGGAGTTAATTAAAGCAAGATTAGCTGATGACTGCTCTTAATGAGAAGCAAAGGTCTGTGTGGAGAAACAAGCACATCTCTGTGAAAGCGGTGAGGCCTCTTCTCTCTCGATAACTAAATACTTCTGTTCTCTTCCGTCCACCAGTGTAAGGAGCAGAAGCAGAACTACAGACAGCCAGAGCACAATGCAAGTGCTAATTAACATCAAATCCAAGATTTTGTTTAAAAAAATTTTTTTTAAATTGATTTGAGAGCATTGTCCCTTAGCTCACTCCCTAAATGCCCACAACAGCCATGGCTGGGTTGGGGTCAGACCTCCAAGAGCCAAGAACTCAATCGAGGTCTCCAACATGGAGTAGCAAGGACCCAGCTCCTTGAGCTGCCACCTGCTGTCTGCTGGGGTCTGCACTCACAGGGAGCTGGAGTCAGGAGCTGGAGTTGGGTGTCAAACCCAGTTACTTCGATGTGGGATGCAGGCATCCTATCTGGTGCCTTGACTACTAAGCTGAATGCCTGCCCCTCTCCACGCTGCAAAATTAAGAGTGTGTGAGAGGAGCCTTCACCTGCGAATTTGTACCCTAAGTTGTTGGCGCCTGTTTGACTGGGGGTTGGTAAGGTGCCACCTTCTGACGTCAGGGCCTGGAGATTCCAGCCCTTCATTTGCATCTCTGCCACTGTGAAGCCCGGGGCAGGTTGTTTAACAGCTCTTCTCGGCGTTTCCTCAATCTGAGTTGTTGTCAAGGGAACATAGTGACACTCAGAACCTGACTCCTAGAAGGAGGTCAGAAACATCAGCGACTTTATAAGCACTGGAGTCTGTCTGATGCCAGAAGAATCAGAGACGGATGTCATTGTCTGGCCATACTTTTCAGAAGAGGAATCCGAGGCCCAGAGAGAGGAGGGCAACTGATGCATGGGTAGGTGGGCTCAGCCCAGCCCCTGCTGCAGCACCTCAGGCAGGGCGGGTCCTCTGCCCTCCTCCCCTTTTCCTGTGCTCTTGACTCCCACATCCCCAGGCATGCCCAGCCACAGCTGAGAGTGGGGGTGCCTGCACCATGAATATTGAAAGGGCAGTAAGTAAGACAGCTACGCATTGTTTAAGTAGGGGCCCCTGGCCTGTCTTATCTATGTCAATATCCCCAGGGCCGGCTCACAGTTGGTGCTCGTGTTTGTTGAGTGAACAACTGACCTTAGCAGCAAGACTGCCACAGAAACTCTAACTGTATTTGATCACAGCACAGCATTGATTCAGAGACTGTCAGTACTCCACTCGATGTCACACAGCAGGTGCATGGAAGAACCGGGGCTTGAACCTGGGTTAGGATCTCTCCAGAGCCATGTGTCAGTTACTCATCCGGCAAAGTTTGCTGGCAAAAATCTGGGTGATTGTTAATGCCGAAGCTGCCCAAAGGGTTGTTATTCAGCATTCAGCTAAAAGCTTTAGGGAGTGCCTACCAAGTGTCAGAACCCATAGCATTAAGCGCTGAAAATCCCCAAACCCTTCCACGGAATATGTTTACAATCCAGTCCTTCTGGATGTCCTGAGTAGGAAATGACCACAGATGAGGGGTCCAACTTGCTCCAAGGTCGATGGCGACTGAGCTCTGCATGGTCAGACCAACAGCGGGGACTGGCAGAGTCCAGGAACCTGGACTTAAAGCTTTTTCTTTTCATTGCAAAAGTAATCCAGACTACTTCACCTCTTCAAGAACTTAAAACACAGCAGAAGGCTAAAGCCCCCTGGGCCTTGGCCACCACGACAATCTTAGCTCCTTTCCCAGTGGGATTCACCCTCTTCAGTCTGGCGTGCACCCTTTCACACCTTTCTCTGTATTTGCAAATATATATGTGTTCGTGTACTTGTAGCATATATGCAGCATATTTGTGAGCTCTTAAAAATCATGAATGGGATGATACTATATTGTGTAGGCTATTCATAAATTCCTTACAATGTGTGTCCTTCTCTTAACGAGGGTACTTCAAAGCACTCATGGAAAAATGGAATCAAACATATGCGTTTATTTTGCTGCAAATATTTTTTTGAAACGCATGCATGGATTTTTTTTATAATACATTTTCCATGTGTTATGAAAAAAATTGTACCAACATCAATTCCAACTTCTAATTCCATCCTTGCATGAACTTTCTGAAATGCCCTCATGTGTCTTAGGGATCTTTCCTTAGGGATAAACACAAGTCTATCTCTTTCTTTTAGGCGTTTAAATAGCAAACTTGTTGTGGTTTACTTATCTCAGTTTTGGGTGCCTTCTAGATATTTGCTGTGAACCTGTCAAGCTTCAGAAAAACACATGCACACACATACACACATCCTTGTGCCCACGGGCAAAATGATTCTCTAGTCAAGAAGGCATTTGCCTTTTAAATTTGCCCCCACATCCTTTCTGCCAGGAGACTCTATCACAGTGGAGAGCGGGACGCCGGTACACCTGTTCCTGTCCTACTGGCACATGGCAGGGCCCGATAAATGAGCCTCTCGGACGTTTTCCATTTTGACGGAGAAAGAAGGTCACTCTAAAAACAGAGCCGGGGAAGAAAGCAGTCCCCTGCCAAGAAAATAAAAGCGGTCCCCGTATTATTTATAAGGCAATGTCAGCTCCAAAGAAATACACCTAGAGCCTGGTGATTTACAGCCCGGAATCACGCGGCTGCCGCTGATAGATGCACACACTTCTTGAGACGGAGCCACTAAATTACCCGCGTGGCCCCTGGGGACGGAGTTTACGGACCTGGCGGTGGCAGCTGCACTTTGTTCAGGAGTCTCCCTTAACATCTGGCCACAGGTGGTGCCAGGGCTGCCCGGGGGCTGGCACGCTCCCCCTGGCCCCTGCTGCTTGCCCGGCCTCCCCTCCCTGCCGCCCAGGACCACGGCCCTGTACAGTGGTGTTAAAGCCGTAGGCCGTCCCCACTTCCTTCTCGTCCTCACAGCACAGCTGACCCTGAGCCCAGGCCCAGCCGTGGTCACGGGCACAGTGCACGGGGCCCACGTGCCGACGAGCACTGCTGGAGCCAGCTGGGCAGCCTAGCCTGCCCCTCATCGCTGCGGCTATGGCTCTGAGCAGTTATCCAAAGCCACTCCCACTTCTCCAGCGCCCCTCCCTCACACTCGGGAGACAGCCTCAACTCCTGCTGCCTTCAAAGCTTTGACTTCTGCTGTGAAGTCTTCCATCCGTTCATCTCTGTCTGTCCCCGCCCCCTTCTCTCTGGTCTGCACAGGCAGGCGCAGCTCTGCTAATTCCTACCCCTGCCTTCCTTCCCACAACACCCCCATCTGTCCAGGGGCCCCCTCTCCTGTATGCTCAACACCCCTCATCCAGGTTGTTTCCAAAGCTCTGAGGCCCTCCCGATCCTCACTGGATCCTCACCCATCACCCCACAGACGTATCGAGTTGTTCCTTCCCCTGCCCCTCGGATCCAAGCTTCTCAACACTGAGGCCGAGTCGTACCACCTTCCTTTTCTCCACGCTCATGCCTTTGTCTGCGGCAGCCTGCAGCCCGTTCCCACTGCTGCCCGGCACCCCTTCTCAGGATTCCCAGGAAACAGATCGGAGCTTCATCTCTCCCCAGGCGTCTCTCCCGCACTGGCAACTGTGCAGTATTTCTTGAAACTCTTTGCTTGCTTGGCCTTGGACTTGTCCTCGCATCCTCACCGGTCATTTCTTCCCTAGCCCACCCCTCAATTGTGGGGGTGCCCAGGAGGCTGCCACCCTCACCTCCACAGGGGTACAGGGGGTTCTCCTCTTGTGATATTTGCACCCCCAACTGGAGACCCCAGCTCTGAGGCCCTGTTAAGTTCTGAATGTATAAATCTTACCTCGTTGTCAACAATGGTCACTGAGCGGCAGTCTCCCTCATGTTTCAGCTCAGCGTATCGAAGAGCAGGCTCGTCCCTCCCCACCCACCTGGTTCTGTCACTCATGGAGCCACCTCAGGCTGTCACCACCTCCCCCCATCCCTGTGTTCAGCTGAACCCTAGGTCTTGTCTGTTCTGCCCACGAAAACACATCCTCTTGGCTCCACTCTATCTCACTTCAAGCACCTTGTTTGTTAAAATAATTATTTAATTAATTACTTTATGAGATAGAGAGAGAAAGCCCGTACTCTGGTTCACTACCCAAAAACCCACAATGGCCAAGGGTGGGTCAGGCCAAAGCAGGGAGCCAGGCAGTCAGCACTGGGTCTCTCACGTGGGTGGCAGGGACCCGGTCACTTGAGCTATCACCTGCTGCCTCCCGGGCTGGACATTAGCAGGAAGCTGGAATGGGAGGCAGAACTAGGAGGTGGACCCAGGAACTCCGATACAGAGTGCAGGCGTGCACCGCAGTGCCTGAAGTGTGACCCCCAAATGCCTGGCCCCTGCCACCACCTTTAAGTTGAGCCGCAATTACTACTCTCCTGGCCGCTGCAGGCTGTGGCCTTCAGCCGCCTCCTCCTCCAGCCCGCCCTCCGTGAGCTGGCCGGCAGAGCTCCTGGCTCCAGTGTTTTCCCATAGCCTACAGCAGGGGTCAGCAAACTATTGCCTGCAGACCAATTCTGGCCCTCACCTGCTGTTGTCAATAAAGCTTTATTGGATCCTAAAACAGCCTGAGGTCCATCTCTTTATCATGTTTTATTTATTTATTTATTTGACAGGTAGAGTTATTGACAGTGAGAGAGAGAGACAGAGAGAAAGGTCTTCCTTCCATTGGTTCACCCCCCCAAATGATCGCTACAGCTGGAACTGCGCCGATCCGAAGCCAGGAGCCAGGTGCTTCCTCGTGGTCTCCCATGCGGGTGCAGGGCCCAAGCACCTGGACCATCCTTTACTGCCTTCCCGGGCCACAGCAGAGAGCTGGACTGGAAGAGGAGCAGCCAGGACTAGAACCTTCAGCCCATAAGGGATGCCGGCGCCGCAGGTGGAGGATTAGCCAAGTGAGCCACGGCGCTGGCCCCATATCATGTTTTTCTAACACATTGTCCATGACTACCTTTGCACTATGACGATAGCAGTACTGAGTAGACACAGTAATGTCAGACACCAGACACTCCAGCAAGCCAGAAGCATTCGCCCTCCGGCCTCTCACAGAAAAATCTTCGCTGACATCAGCCCTCCCAGATGCAAGCCCACTCCAGCCAGTTTGTAGAAAATGACTTAAAAGAGAAGTTTATTGAGTACAAAAAGATTTTGAAATCCACACATAGCTTTTTTTTTTTAATAATATGTATTTTTCATGACCTTTTCAAAAACCTCTCATAGGCATGGTTTTCAAAATGTTTTTTGGCTCACTTGGTTAATCCTCCACCTGTGGCACCAGCATCCCATGTAGGCACTGGGTTCTAGCCCCAGTTGCTCCTCTTCCAGGCCAGCTCTCTGCTGTGGCCCGGGAGGGCAGTAAAGGATGGTCCAGGTGCTTGGGCGCCTGCACCCGCATGGGAGGCCAGGAGGAGACACCTGGCTCCTGGCTTCGGATCAGCATAGCTCTGGCTGTGGCAGCCATTTGGGGGGTGAGCCAACTGAAGGAAGACCTTTCTCTCTGTCTCTCTCTCTCACTATCCAACTCTATCTGTCAAATAAATAAAAAATAACACAATGGTTTTTGGACCCAAGTAAACTCCTCTCTTACTTCCTCGTAGAACTGGAACACCTCTGAGCCTGGCTTCTGGCATTCTTCCTGCCTCCCTCTCTGGGTTCATTCGCTCCCTTTCTTCTTTATAGTCTGTGCCCCAAATGGTTTGTGAGTCCGCCTCGTGTCCGATGCCACCTGCCACCTGTGTCCGGGATCTTTCCTCTGGCTTCATGCTGTTCCCCGTGCTTCCCCTCCTGTTCACTCCTTCTCATCTTTCAGACCTCAGTTCCTGTATCGCCTGCCTCAGGAGCCTCTCCGGGCCCCCTCCCTTTCCGGGGAGGGGGCCTGGCACTCTTCTGCTTTGGTCCCAAGAACCCAAATGCTCCTCGTCCATAGCATGGTCCATGTTAAGCAGAGACAGTCACATCAGGTGTCTTCATCAGGCTGTGGGCTCTGTAAGGGCACAAACTTGGTCTCTCAGTTCAGTCCCCAGCAGACATCCAGTCAGTGGATCCAGGACCAGCGGAGAGACATCAGATGAGTTCTCACCAGGATGATGGGAAGGGCGATGTTGACATCAAGAACCAGGGACTTGCAAGGCAGATGAACTCTTCCTTAACGAGAGCAAGCTCCGAGCAATGCAGAAGCAGGACTGACAATGAGGGTACTTAAGAAAGTCCATAGAAATGGAGCTAAAAGAAACGCATAAGCATTTTGAAGTCTATACACACACACACACACACACATATATATATGAAAGTTCTTCCAAAAGTTCATGGACAATACCTATTATGAAAACAGCTGAGCACAGAGTTCGGCGTATTCTTTGTATACAGTAAACCTCTCTTTGAATTCCGTTTTCCCTGACCTTCTTGAAGCCCCCTTGTATGATGGGGAGGACTGGAGGCCTGGGAATGGGCACCTCCATATACGGCCTGAGGCCAGAGACAGGTGGCAGGTGCAGCGGGGAAACCCAGGGCTGACAAGGGGTCTCCAGGATACACCGAAGGGGTACTAAGGCCAAGACAGAGGACCACAGTTCAGTAGTGAGTCACGTGTTTACTGTGGGTCCAGTCCCAGTGGACGAAGGACCTCCTGACTCAGTGTGCTCACCTCTGGTTCTGGGAGATAGGATCATTCCCACCAATCATGGGAACACTGGGCACTAGAGGGGAATCCCCCTAAGCCCTGGCTGGGTGGGGGCTTCCCGGAAGCAGGAGAAGGTTGCTGTGTAGATAAAGCAGTCAGAACAGCAAACAGTCTCCCCCCGGGGGAAGGTTGAACTAGGGGAGCAGACGAGAAGATGAAGACGGAATGGAGGTGTTTAGGGAGGGCTTGGCGTCCCCTGTCGGTAGCCTTGGGAAATCCAAATGAAATTGTGCGCCCCCGTCAGAGAGTTTGTTATCCCTACATTTCAGCGGCCAACCTATCACCACTTAATTAGTGATGCCGTGATTGTAATTTATTGCCAAACCCGGCTCTCTACTGTGGCTCTTGGACTTGTACCACATTGCAAAGTGAGCCGTGGAGATTATTGTATGAATTATTCTCACTCACATAATCATCGTGATTTTAATTACTGTGTAATCTTCGCTAATTACTGTTGTATGTATCATTTGCTTTGGTGCCGATTTAACACAACTGCTTTTCGTTTGGCTAAAAAGATGGCATTACAACTTTTTCCTTTTTCCGGGAGAAAAAAATAGGCTTTCTGTAAACACTTATAGCCCTGTATTCTTGGCTTTCAGTCCTAAGTTAAATAGAAAACGATTTAGATAGCACCACCACCCCCGTTTGTTTTTATCTGGTATAAGCCTGGCTCAAATTAGTAGAAAAAGGTCTAAATGATAGGGTATTTTCTTTACAAAAAGAAAAATAAAGTTGTATTACTTTCAAGGAAATGTAATTACTCTACCACAAGCATGAAGTCAAGACTAGGTCGCATGAGCCTGAGGACTGCTTAAATGATTAGATAAGACTTGTTTGTAATTAGTTCATTAATTATGGATATGGGACTGGATGGTGCTTAGCATTAAAAACAGCCTATTCCCAAAGCAGGTTAAGCATCCGCCACCAATCTTCCTTCGGTAGCTCAGTGTTTCCTGGTTTCTGCATTCTTGGAACCGAGTGCACGAGGTGTTTAATCCATCCCGGAGACGCCTGATGAATGGGCCTCTCACAAGCACAGTTCCACATCGTCCCGGGACATCAGGGCTCTCTTCTGGTTTGTAAGTAGGAGGGAGAGCAGTGGAGAAGACCTTGAAGCAGAGAGTATGAGGGTGTTCGGATGCAAGCCCTGAGCGAGCAAAACCGGGTGAGGTCTGGCTGTGGACCCGGGACTCATCTTTAGCGTGCACATCAACCTCGAGTGGACACATTTCCACGGAAGAAGGGCCGCTTCCTGTCCATAACTCCATCCAGCTCTGTGGACCTATCGTGACATTTCAGGCTCTCCTAGGTTAGCTGCTGGCTTGGAGAAAACCATTCGCCTTCAGCACTGATGGTTCATAACACTCTCTCAGCAGCCGCGATTCTTCGAGCTAAAGCTTTGTTACTTAACAAACTGCAGGCAAGTGCACCTTGACAAACTTTTAAAACACTGACCATGCCTTTGGAATTACCACCTAAATCAAGGCCAGACCATCGCTAGCAGTCCTGAGACTTTTCTTGTATCCATTCACGTCGCAGCTTTCTCTCCCGCCAAGGGTGACCACCGTTCCGATTTCTAACACCCCAGATTCGATCTCTTTTTGCACTCTCTACAAATCTGTTTTCTTTGGTCTGGCTTCCTCCTTTCAATATTAAGTTTGTGAGGTTCTTTCCCGTAGTTTCATTGTAGCACCGATCCACTCCTTCTCCTTGTTCTGCAGTTCGCAACAGTGGTTCTCAAGTGGTGATGAGTGTGTACCTCCGCCCGTCTCCCTCACCCCACCCTCTCCCAGGGCACATTTCAAGATGTCTGGAGACATTCTGGGGATATGTTACCGAATTGGTAGAGGCCAGGGATGCTGCCTTACCTCCTGCAGTGCACAAAGCAGGCCACACAGAATCAGCTGGCTCAAATTGTCCATGACGTCACCCTTGGGAAGCCCTAGTCAATAACACTCCATTGCGTGACTATGAAAGAATGACTGATTTGTCTTATTTTTAGTAGACATTTGGATTGTTCCCAGTTCAGCACTATTATGAATAGTGCTTCTTTGAGCAGTCACACTGACATCTTTCGTTAGACGAATACACAGATTTCTGCTGGGTGTATACCCAGGAGTAGAACGGCTTTAGTAAACACTAGCAAAATGGTTATTCCAGTGTATACTCCCACTTGCAATAAATAAATGTTCCAGTTACCCGACATTCTTGCTACCACCTGGGTTTGCAATTTTTAAATGTTTTAGCTCTTGCAGTGAATAGAAGTATTTGATTTTTGTTTGAGCGTGCACCTCCCGGATAAATCTCCATGTGCTCGTGTCTTCATTTGGCAAAGCCTCTGATAAAGTCTTATGCTCATTATTTTTTCCCTTTGGCTGTTCCTTGGGTATGGGTTAGTAGGAGTTCTTTATGTACTGTAGATAAAAGTGCTTTGTAGGGTATGTTGGGTGTACTCTATCTTTTTTACTCTCATATTGCTTTATTTTGATAAACAGATCTCGATTTCACTGTTTCCTAGTTTATATATTTTCTTCTTCTCTCTGTTTGGTGCTTTTCATATCCCGTCAAAGATTTCTTTGCCTATTTTCATGAAAGAATTCCATTGTGTTTGTTGGAGACATGGAATCAATCTACATTTTGTATCTAAATAACACATCGGGCATTGATATTTATTTATGGTGTGAGGCAGGGGTTAAGAATCATTGTTTTCCATATCAGTGCCCAGTCGGCCCAGCGCGTATACTTTAGAGAAATAATATTTTCCCACATCCTACCACGGTGGTATTTTTGTCACAAATCAAGTGATCGTATCTACACGTGTCTTTCTCCAGTCTCTGTTCTACTGATTCATTCTTGTATGTCTTTCTCTGGTTCAAATTAGGTGGGGTTCCAGTTCTCTCTCTCTCTGACACTCCAGACCACTCTGGAACTTGAGAACGTCCTATAGAAGTGAAGCCAGGTTCCTGGTTGGAGTTTAGAGATAGAATTCACTCTGGGTTGCATTCTGGGAGCTGATATTGAATCTACTGGTTTAAAGCCCAGAGAAGGGTTATTAGGGTTTGAATAAATTGGCCCAGAAGAGGCAAATGGGACCTTTTGTTTAGTCTGCCTGCACTTCTACTCCTTTGTTTGTTCTTTTTAAATTCTACGAAATTTCCTTAAGGCTCACGATTTTTTGAATTATTTATTGATTTATCTTCATTTTATTTGAAAGGCAGAGAAAGAGAGAGACAGAGACAGACAAACACGTAGACAAATAGAAATCTTCTGTCCACTGGTTCACTCCCCAAATGCCCTCAACAGCCTGGGCTTGGCCATCATGAAGCCAAGAGCCTGAAAATCCATCTGGGTCTCCCGTGTGGCAGGGACCTGAGTCCTTGCACCATCACCTGCTGCCTCCCAGGGCATACAGGAAGGTGGGTGAAAAGCAGAGGTGCCAGGACTTGAACCGGGCTCTCTGACACAGGATGCAGGTGTCACAAGTGGCACTGTAAGCTGCTGCACCCAAGTCCACCCCCTGAAGTGCACTTCCTGGTGCTGGGACTCGCAGAAGGAAGATTCAGATATGGCCTGGTTCAGAAACTGCTTATCTCATTGGGAGATGCAAATAAGTAAACACTGATTATAGTACCAAGTGATGGGGAAACCCAGGGGGGCTGTGGGAGCCAGGAAGAGGCCCCTGGCCCAGCCTGGGAGGCAGGCAAGGGATTTCTGCTGGAGGCCACCTCTGGGCTGGACTTCGAAGGGCAGGTGAAAAATGTTTGCCTGCTTTTGTTTACTGTAGAGCAGTGGCGTCCTGGGAGGCAGCAGTGATAGCTCCTCACGTCCGTGGGTCCCTGCACCTGCCAGGGAGACCTGGCTTGACTTCCCAGCTCCCAGCGGCACCTGGCGGATGTGCGTCTGCCCATCAGACTGGTCCTGCTGTGTCTCTCTCCCTCTTTCCCTGTCCTTCAAATAAACAAAGAAAAATTTAAAAACGTAGAGCGATGGTTCCTCAGACTCCTGCATAAAGTGCCACATTTTTTCTTCTTTTTTACCCCCTCCCCCTTCACCCCCTCCCCTCCTCGCTCCCCCTCCCCCCATCAAGGTGTCTGGGCCTGTGAACTCTGTCCGCGGCCTTTACCTGGATTTGGCAGTTGCTAGCATTTTTCCACACTGACTTCATTTTTTATCCCCCCCGCCCCCCAACACTGGTATATATCTCAGCACATTTTCTCTTTTCCTTGCCAACCAATGGGAAAAAGAAGTTGCAAACACCACCCCTCTTCCTCTTAAATAATTTCACCCTTTCTCCTATGAAGAGGGACATCTCCTCACTGTGGCACCACTGGGACACCTAAGGACCTTAACAAGTCCCTAACACGGTGTCCGATCCCGACATTCATACTACCCTAAACGTGTTCTAAAAATGTCTCTTGTCACCAGATTTCATAAAAATAAGCATCCTATTGATGGTCATCATTGCATTTGGTTGTTAGAGCTCTTGAGTCTCTCTCTCAGTCTCTCTTTCTCTGTGTCATATTCTCTCTCTTTAAAGAACTTTATTTTATAGCCGTATTAGATTTACAAGTTGGGTAGTAAATACACATAACCCTTCCCACATTCGTCTTTAGTTCCTTTTAAATTAGAGGGATCCTCTTATTCTCTTCTGTCCCCCATTGAAATGGATTTTAGGGGGATGGTGGATGGAGTTGGGTAATCTGCTGTTCTTAATTGACACACGGTAGTCCATGGTTATGGGATACAGTGCACTAGCGTGATCCACGTGTACCACCTGCGCCAGGCATAACAGTCAAAGCAAGGCTGTTAGCATTTGCAGCTCCTGTAGTAGTTGTCATTTCTGGGGGCTGGGAGCCTCCAGTGTCCTCCAGTTGTTTGGAAATGGATCGTAAATTGCTGCAGGCTGGAGCAGCCCTGTTATGCTTTGAAACCCTGGAGCTGACTCCTGTCTCACTGCATTTTGCTTGCCACGTCTAACCTTTCTCCATCCCCCTACCCGCCGGCCTCTCCTAGTCTCTGGTGACCACTGTAAAGCACTGGTCCTGGTCCCTGGCAGCCAGCGAGCATGTGTGGCGAGGCCAGGGCCAACACTGCTGGCCACGGACAGCATGTGGGCAGGTGAGCCCTGGGGACAGCTCGCAGGGTTGGTTTCTACAAATGTCAAGGACTCAGCGAGTCCTAGTTAAGCAGCAGCGAGAAGAGCGAGCCAGACTTGGGAGTTCTCTTGTCTCATAAAAAGTTATTACAGTGAATATGGCATACTTACAGCTCTGTTCCCTGACTCATATCTCTGTGCCTTCAAGGCAGGAGTGACCAGGCTTAGGGATGGCACTCGCGTCCCCCCACCCCGGCTGCCTGTGTAGCCTGCTTTCTTGGATGCCCCCCCCCCGGTGGGGGGGGGGGGGACAGGCATCCTCCTTGTGCTCAATCTTCCTTCCTGGCTGGGCGATGTTTCCCAGCCTCAGTCTCCTTGCCTGGGAAGTCCCGATCCCGGCCCTTGCTTGTCGAGGGTACTGCACATTGAAAATAAGCCAACAACTTATTAGCGTCTCTTTCTCTCCCCATCACCACCGCCCGATCCTAGCCCTCTGCCAAAGCTGGACTCAGAGCAACCTCCTCCAGCAAGGCTGTGTGCCCGGCTCCAGTTCCTCCCGTCCCTACCTCATCCACCTTCCGCTGCACAAACTCCATGGTTCACTGTTGACCTAGCATTGCCTGCATTGCTGACCCTGCCCGTCTTCTCCCCGGCTCCCCAGGAGTCTGCACCCCATGGCTTGTGTTCCTGTTTCAAGCTCCCCAGCTGGGGCTTCCAAAGCACCAGACCATTCTAGAAAAGTGGGTCTTTGCCCCACCCCAATCCCAAGACACCAGGTCCCTGCTCCCCCACCCCTCCCCCTGCCTCCTGCACCCCCTCACCCCCTGCAGCCAGGCTGGCGCCTGAGCGACTCTACTGGGACACGATTGGTTTCCCACCTATGACAGCCATTGTGCCAGGCGGGGCATGCAGAAGGCGGGCAGGTCTCCCCAGGCACTGACAGCTCTGGGGGCATTTAGGGGGTGCGGGGAGCCCAAGACCTCTGTACCTATGACCCAGCATTCTCGGCTTGGGGCCTCCAGGCAGCCTCCCAGCCCCATCCTACTGGCAGCTTCTCTCTGCATCCCCTGCCCCCAGGCTGTCCCTACTTCTGCCAAAGACGAGCGCAGATGGTCCTCTGTTGCACCTGTGACCACCCCTCCCCTGCCCCGCCTTTGGCCCTCAGTCTCCTCCTTCCTTCCCCTCCTCCATCACCACCTCCAGCCCCTTCCTCCTCCTCCCCACCTCCCTCTCCTGTTCACACCACCACTTCTCTCTTAGGGGCTCTGCCTCCCTTCCTTTCACCCTCCACCCGTCCTCTCCTTTCCACACCTCCGTGTTCTTCCTTCACTGTCTCCTCCCCCTCGATGGAGTCCAGCATCACCTACTGCACACCTCCTGCAGGCCAGGTTCAGTGCTGACTCGGAGGATGCAGGAGGCAGAGTCAGCGGCTCCTGCCAGCTGCGCCTCGTGATCTGCGTTCCCCACCTCCCTGCCTTCGCCCTTTTTGTTCCTGTGTCCTGGGCTCATCCACCTGCCACCGCCCGCCTCCTCTCCCTGCGGCTTCCCCTTCCTCCCCCCTCCCCGTGGCCTGGCCTGGCCTCTGCAGCCACCAGTGGCGGGGGGAGCTGGGATGAGCAGGATGGCAGGAAGCCTGGGAGACTGGGCCACAGGTGCCCCTGATGCCTCCATCATCCCCGCCTGGCAGGCGATGGGGGAGACTGAGTACCCGAGACACATCCGTCACAGCTGCCTCCTTCCACGACCAAGACTGCGGAAATGGCTTTTGTCAGCTCTGCCGCAGCACCCCTGCCCCCAGGCAGCGCCAAGCTGTTTATTAAAAGAAAAAAAAAAAAAGAAAGAAAGAAAGAAAAACATGCAGGTGTGTGAATGCCATCTCGCCGTGGATCAGGGGAGCGGTCCCAAAGCCGTGATGGAGACAGACACACCTCCAGGTCATCACCGGGGAGCCCTCCAGCTCCTCTCCCCACCCGTGTCCAGCTGTGATGGGGACAGAAGGTGACAGGCAGGAAATGGCACGGGAGGCAGCTGCTTCAGGAAGTCGCGGTGGCTTCTGTTGTAGCCAAGGTCATGGTCACTCTTCCGTGCATCCCTCTTCGAACTTCACCTGAGGTTTCCATGGGGTCCAGGAGTGGGGTTAAGCCCTGGGAGAGCCAGAGATGAGTCCCGGCGATAATGATCACCATTAATTGTTAATGATCAGTGATGGATAGCCATTAATAATTGATTATTAATTATTCATCTCAGCCGTTAACTGCGGTCTGGGTAATTGTGGCATCAGGGACTTTACTCACTCACCTAACTACCCCACTGTGAGGTAGAGTGCTCCCACCAGAGAGGGGTCAGGCCGAGGGGGCACCAAGTGCCCCCTCCTCATGAAGCCCTTTAGCAGGGCCCAGCATGGCCGTGGCCACCTCCTTGAGGGCCTGGGCGGGGGAGCTCCTGCCATGCCCCAAGGACGGTTCTGTGCGGTGGTTACAGCTGCAGGCTCAGGGGCCTGGAGTAGGCGGGCAGTGTCCAGGTGCGCGCTGTAGTCCACTCGCACTGCTCTGATGAGGACAGCAGTGTGGAGCTGGGAAGTGCAGAATCCAGGTGCTCACAGACTTGGTATCTGGCTCCAGACGGCGTCTCCTCATCCTGTACTCGTAGCAGACAGGAGGAGGGAGGAGGCGAGGGCTCAGCCCAGCTGTGAAGACATCCGCAGTCCACAGCAGAGTGCCCGGGGTTCGATTCCCATCTCCCGCTCCTGCTCCTGCCTCCAGCCAGTGCAGACCTGGGTGGGGAGGCAGTGATGACTGCTCAAGGAATTGGGTTTCTGAGACCTCGACTGAGTTCCCAGCTTCCAGCTCTGACCTGGTCCAGCCCTGACTGTTGTGGGCATTTTGGGGGAGTGGACCAGCAGACAGAAGATTTTTCTCTCAAAACCAATCAATCAACAAAAAGTCTTAGAAACCAGAAAGAAGAGGCTGTCAGGAAGCTCTCATCCATAGGGCACTAATCCCTGCTTCCCAGGGGGTCCTTCGCAGGTGCGGAAGCCTACTGGGTTGGTGCCGTTGGTTCTTCACCTCCAAAAAGCTCCGTGGAGGTGCACAGGACGGGGGGACAGCAGTGCAGTGGCGACCCCCACCTGGGTGAGCAGGAAGCCCCCTCAAAGCCTGGCCCCAGAATCCCCACCGCCCTTCCTGTCCGGGAGGCAGAAGCCCAGGAGCCAGGCATGTCCCCCGCCAAATCGCCCAGGAATGAGGACTCTGCGGGCGGCCAGGCAGGCGGGCGGGAAGAGGCTGGTGGCTCTTGGAGGGAGGGCAAATGGATTTTATTTGGTGCAGGAGAGGCCTAGGGAGTCCAGTGTCTCCCTGCCAAAGGACGCCCTTTCTTGCTGTTGGTAGTTCCGCCTCCGCAGGTTTGCGGCTCAGCGCCTGTGAGCTCCGGGTGACAGGAAAGCCCAGAATGGAAACTGCCTCTCCATCCCCACAGTGGATGTGGTGCGGGTCCTCCCCATTCGCATTTCCACCCCAGCCCCGACTCTCTGAAGCAACCAGGGTGGTCCTAGACGCATTTGGTTGGGGCTCCAAACCGTGTTAGGAAATGGAATGAAAACATACATTTATTTGGGTGCAAAACATTTTTTTTTTAAATCAACATGCAGTGTTTTTCCTCATGTAGATTTTTTGCACCCTTTTGGAAAGCCGCTGGTACACACAGGGCATTCCTTTTGCACCCAAATATACTTGCACCTCTTAATTCCATGTGTCCAGGGACTTCTCAAGCGCCCTTGTATTTGGGTCATTGATTCTCTGAAGCCCTGGGAGGCTGGGGCCATCCTGGGGGCTTGGCCCTAGATAAATGAACGCCCACCACCACCCCTGCCCTCCCCCTTCAGTCCTGGAGAAGCAAACGCCTGTCTTTGCAGTGGCTCCCGGACGGCGGGTCATGTCGAGTCAGATATGATGGCTCATAAATCTCAGTCAGCCATTCCTGGCTGCAGTTTTAATCTACTCAGATGTACTTAGCGGGGTTTAATTATAGGCAGAAATTGCATTTCAGAAAGCAACAAGAAGCCATTTACATGGCTTGAATCCGCACATTAAATCACACGGTTCATTTGAGAGTGCAGCACGGACCGACCGCCTTTCCAAAGAGAAATAGTATTAGCGCCCGTGCCTAGCCCCTCTCACGCCACTTCCACAGCTCCTGTGTGACTTGCACAGTTCCTACTACCTGCGCTTCTCTTCCTGGCACAGGATGAGCGAGGAGGCTGGAGACGCAGAGAGGCCCCGGCCGGCGTCGGCGCTGAGCAGAGCCTGGGATGACCGCGGCAAGACCCCCGGGGAGACCTCCCTGTCTCCCGGCTCCGTGCACCGGCACAAGTCCTGCCACTTTGGGGATGGCGAAGGGGTGGGCGCCCAGAGAAAGGCCACGGAGCGCTCAGGGGCTCTGTCTGCTTCCCTGGCCTCTCGAAGCCCAGACACATCCCCACTGCCCAGGGCAAAGCTGCCCAGCCCCTCGGCTGCCCTCTCCGAGTTCGTGGAAGGGCTTCGGAGGAAGAGAGCCCAGAAAGGCCCAGGGAGCAGGCTGGGCCTGGAGGACTGGCCCACGCTGCCCATTTATCAGACCACGGGCGCCTCCACGCTCAGGAGAGGCAGGGCCGGCAGCGACGAGGGCGACCTGTCGCTGAGGGCCGGGGGGATCTCACCCCTGGAAACCGAGGGGGCCGCGGGGACCTCGGCCGGGCTACTGCGCTCCACCAGCCTCAGATGCATCCCCTCGGAGGGTGCCCAGGGCATGGCCACGCTCCCAGAGCAGCGGAAGACACGGTTCAGCTCCTGCGAGGCACTGCTGGAGTCGGGACCGAGCTCCTGGAGGAGGCTCAGTTCACCCACGGCGCCCGGGGGCATGCTCTTGTCGCCCCCGCTGCGGCCTCGGAGGCGGTGCCTGGAGGCCTCCGTGGATGACGCAGGCTGTCCGGACCTGGGCAAGGAGCCCCTGGTCTTCCAGAACCGCCAGTTTGCCCACCTGATGGAGGAGCCGCTGGACAGCGACCCGGGCAGCTGGAAGACCCCCAGCCTGCACTACGAACGCAAGACCAAAGTGGACTTTGACGAGTTCCTGCCGGCCATCCGTAAGCCCGGGGCCTCCACATCCTTGGTCAGAGCCTCCAGAGATGGTGCAGGTGGCTCACAGGGCCCCAGCGTCCACTTTGAGACAGAGGACGCCGACCGCGGCTTTCTCTCGGGGATCAAGACCATCCTGAAGAAGAGCCCGGAGCCCAGGGAGGACCCCGCCCACCTCTCGGACTCGTCCTCCTCGTCCAGCTCCATCGTGTCCTACAAGAGCGCAGACAGCATCAAGAGCCGCCCGGGACTCCCGCGCCTCCAGGGTGATGGCGGTGAGCGCACGTCCCCCGAGAGCAGGGAGCCGGTCCCGGGGCGGAGGGAGGATGACGTGGAAAGCATTATGAAGAAATACCTGCAGAAGTAGGGCCGGGGCCAGGTAAGGAGCTGTAGCCACGACCCGTTCTGGGATCGGGGGCGCGGGGTGGGCGGAGAGCAGCAGGGGCCCCCCGGGCTGGGAGCCTGGAGGGAAGTGGGAGCTGCCACTGCCTTCCATGTCCCCACCGATTGCTCTGGAAACCAGAGCTTTTAGGGATCTTCACTGAAACGGTGGTGGTGAGAGAGCCTCCTGGCCAGGTGCACTGGTTCCTGCTCGCTTTGAAAGGCAGCCGGTCCAGAAAGCGAGAGGGCCCTGCAGGGCGGGCAGTGCTGGCAGAGGGGCCAGCCGGGCTCCTTTTCCTCACCCTGTTCCCCCTGGGGCTGGAGAACGGCGGGGCCAGCGTGAGATGGCGGCAATGCTGTCATGGATGCACGGAGCCCCCAGGATTGAAGGGCCAGGGCCACTCCTGCACCACACATGTGAGGGGGCTTCAGAAATTTCCTGCAGAGGGCGAATCCTGAAAGACACGGCTTTGACACGCAAAGAAAGATTTTTGTTTTAAGACCCAAATTGGGCCGGTGCCATGGCTCAGTAGGCTATTCCTCCGCCTGCGGTGCCGGCACCCCAGGTTCTAGTCCCGGTTGGGGCGCCAGATTCTGTCCCAGTTGCTCCTCTTCCAGGCCATCTCTCTGCTGTGGTCTGGGAAGGCAGTGGAGGATGGCCCAAGTGCTTGGGCCCTGCACCCCATGGGAGACCAGGAGGAAGCACCTGGCTCCTGGCTTCAGATCGGTGCAGCGCTGGCCGCCTCAGCCATTTGGAGGGTGAACCAACGGAAGGAAGACCTTTCTCTCTGTCTCTCTCTCTCTCTCACTGTCTAACTCTGCCTGTCAAAAAAAAAAAAAATACCCAAATTGGTACTCTTTCAATTCTCTGTGCCACAAACTGTTTGAATGTAACCCTCGCATGGAGAGGGACTGGGGGCCAGGATCGAATGCAAAACCTCCTAGCAAGGACGTGGGCAAAGCAACACCTCTCCCTCCGCTCCCCTACTCCCTGCCTGATGCCCCAGCCCCAATCCCCCTGACACACGTCTCAGGTCAGAGGTGGGAAGAAGAATTTGTTGCCATAATGGTTACATTGAGTAATCAAGTGCACCACACAAAGTTCCTAGCAAGTGGAATGAGGAGGTAAGTTGGTCCTGGTGCAGAAAGAGTTTGAAATCCATGCAGAGATCCCCCTCTCTCTTCCCCCTGTAAAACATCTTTCTTGAACGGTTGGAAGACCTTTGATCTACCAGGCTGGTCTAGTCCTCATGGTAAGAGTTCCTTGGCGTTATTTATTTCCATTTGACAGGTTGACAAACTGAGGGTCAAAGAGGCTAAGTCGTCAAGGCAGAACCAGGATCCGAAACCCCCTTGAATCCCGACTTTATCCGTCACCCACCTCTGTAGGCGCACATCCCAGGGGCCTTCCTGAGTGAGGGCAGAGCTGTCCGCAGCCCACGGGCCCTCCGAAGCCTCCCGGGTTGTGAATCTTGGAACACAGGGCAGCTCAAGGCTCAGGCGGCCGCACCTTGACCCGAACGAGCTGCCCGTCCCTTTGGAGAAGCCCTGAGCCCATCACAAAGCCCCTGCCCCTTCCGCGGACGCGGGCTCGCACGGCAGCCGAGCAAATTAATTTGCCTTAACACAGTCCTCTCCTTGCTCTCAATTACCGAGTGGAGATCTGATACTCATTTACATTATTATGCTCCCGGGCACACGGAGAGCACTTTGAAAGGCCACGGAAAGGGCAGGCGCCCGTCGGGGGCACAGTCCTTAGCAGAAGTCTCACGGAACATCTTGTCTCTGCCACTTTTTTTTTTTTTTTGTATAAACTCGAGCTCCCGCCCTTCCCCCGTGGATGCTCAAAGTCTTCCTCTTCCTCTGCTATCCACGCCTGAGCTTTGAACAACACAGGGCAGCACCGACTCCCTAAACAAACCCCTTCCACGCTCAGATCTGCCTTCTCCCCGCCAGGAGCTCCGAGGCAGGTCCCGTAGTATCCTCTGCTGCGAATCAAGGTGTCAGCCGCCCACAGAGTCACACCGTGGGTGGACCGAGGACGTGGCCCAACACCAAAGGAGCTCGGTGCCCACTGGTTGCAAAAACATGGCAGGTTGCCCTGCCCCTGGGCCCTGGGCCTTTTAGGAAGCGTGTTCCAGCGTTTCCTCTTTTCGGTTTCCTTTCTGCCGCCTGCCCTTGGCCACGCCCCTGCCCTTGGCCACGCCCCCTGCCCTTGGCCACGCCTCCTGGTGGGGGGTCTGCAGGAATGCACCCCGGGCTCCCCACCCGTGTTCGTTCTCCAGCCCAGTGCTGACCTGCGTTTGCTTCCAGCTTCCTCAGGTGCAGCTGCCCTTGAAGACTTGTGACTCCGCAACTGTCTGGGGACAGAGAGCGCGGCCAGGCCTCCTCCCCCCACTCCACCGCCACCACCCAAGGGCCGCCAGTCCAGAGCCAATCAGCACGGCCAACCCTGAAGACGAGATGGGGCCCAGGGTGGCAGAGTCAGCAGCGGGCGCAGAGCTCCCACAGTGCTCAGTCTGTACAAAATAAAGTGTGAGCTCCTTGGCGTCCGTGTCTCCTCTCTGCTCTCTGTGCCACGAAGGACTCGGTGGGGGGAGGGGGTGGAGGAGGTGCAGCTAGGGGTGCAAGGGTTCCAGAGAATGGAGCCAGCCCACCTGTGGGTAGTTTGAGGTGCACCCCGCCGATTCCAACCCTTACACATTAGCATGCAATGGCCTTGTTTTTCCCCTGCAGCCAGCCAGTTTCAGCTCAAGTGTGAGCCTCCTCCAGGAAGTCTCCCTAGATACATCAGGGTAAAATGAGTGCTCATTCTGCACGCTCCCTTAATCTCCATACGTAGCTCCATCGTGTTCCCCTGGTCTGTTTGTCAACACTGTGTGCACAGAGTGGGCCAGTGAACAAACACAGGAGCTCACACACCTGAGTGCATACAACCCAGACACACGTGCACCCCAACAGCGTGTGCTCACACCAGCATGCAAGAATCTGGGCTTCGTCCCCGTCTTACAAAGGCAGAGCTGGAGCCGCCATCGTAGATTGCTCTGACGAAGTGCCCAAGGCCAAGCAGATGGTAAAGACCGCAGGCTTGTTCAGCTCACGGCTCCGGGGACTGGGAGACCTCAGCTCCTGGTGAGAGCCTACATGCTGCTTCGTGGCCCAGCAGAAGGCATCGCACCGTCACACGGCACACACAGGCCTCGGAAGGCTCCCCCTTATGGCCAAGCCGCCGCGGCAATGGCCCGAGAATCTACCAATACACAGATGAATTCATCTGGTCCTGGAGGCAGAGCCCCCTGGGCGGGACCCAGTCACCGCTCAGGGCCGGTGTTTGGCCTGGAGGCTGGGATGCCGGCAACCCGTATGGAAGTGCCTGGGTTTGAGGGTCTGCTCTGCTCCCAGTCCCAGCCTCCTGCTAGTGCACACCTTGGGAGGCAGCAGGTAACGGTTCAAGTAGTTGCGTCCCTGCCACCCGCATGGGAGGCTTGGATGGCTCCTGGCTTCCAGCTTTGGCCTGGCCCAGCCCTGGGTGTTGTGGACATTGTGTGTGTGTGTGTGTGTGTTGGGAGGTGTTAGGCAATGGGAACTCTTGTTTCTTACTGTCTCTCAAATAAATATAAAATTATGTAACAAAAATTAAGACTCCAGATCTCAAGACCATGACAACCAAATTTCTGTGTTTCAGAGGACAGAAATCATATCCAAACCATAGCGGTACGTGTGCCCATGCTTAGATTCTAGATTCTCACTGACATCGTCCCCACC
Source organism: Lepus europaeus (assembly GCF_033115175.1). Taxonomy (NCBI): domain Eukaryota; kingdom Metazoa; phylum Chordata; class Mammalia; order Lagomorpha; family Leporidae; genus Lepus; species Lepus europaeus. The sequence goes on from NC_084849.1 coordinate 19,418,648, forward strand.
GCCTCTGTGTGTCTGTCCGAGGACCCCTCTGATGTTGGTGGTCCCAGCTCCCGCTGATGGGAGTGAATTCCTGTGTGACTCCCTGGTGTGTGTGTTTGCTGGGTCTCCCAGTACACAGTGCGCCAGTCTGTGTGCCTTACACTGCAGGGATGTCCTGCCTTATGGTTCAGGGGAATCCAAGTTCAAAGTGAAGGCATGGGCAGGGATGGTTCATCCTGAGCCCTGGAGAAGAGCGGGGAGCTTTCTCCTGGGGTTGGCCATGGCCATCTTCTCCCTGTGTCTCTCTCTATCATCTTCCTTCTCTCTCTCTCTCTCTCTCTCTGTGTGTGTGTGTGTGTGTGTGTGGCTCGAGGTGGAGTGGAGAGGAGGATGGGGCCAGGAGGGAAATCACTGGAGACCCCTCTGGGAGACCTCGGCCCTCCCCACCTCTCTGGTGGAGGAAGTGAGTGGAACGGTGGGATCTGTCTTCAGGGGTGCGGTGCAGGTGCGTTCTCGCGATGGGGATTCCACAGGCAAATGCTCTCGGGAGAATGCACCCTCTCCAGCCTGCCAGTCACAGGAGAGGGGGAGGGCCGGCTCAGTGGTCAGAGCCGCTGCCCACAGACACAACAGCGAGACCTCCATGGAGGGTTAGGAGGGGAGCACTCCCCAAAAGCTCACCAACGCTTGGGCATGGGGTTGGCTCGGGACAAGTGTTGGGCTTGGGTACCAAGTGCTCCCAGAGCGTTTTTTTTTTTTTTCATGTGAAATCTACGGAGTCTTGGAGCCTTGAACACATCACTTCCCTTCCCTGGCCTCACCTCTGCATCTTGGCAAAGGGAACCAATAGCGATGCCATAACCGTGCACCACAGGGCGGGGTGGCTGGGACATCAGGCTTTTATTTCCTCCCGTTCTGGGGGCTGCAAGTCTGGAGTCCAGTGTTGGGGGGGTGGGGTCTCCCGGGCCCCTCTCCTGGGTTTACAAGTGGCTGCCTTCTCGCTAGGGCGTCACGTGGTCTCCCTTCTGTGTGCGCGCACCTCTGGTCTCTCACAGGACACGAGTCACCTTGGTTGAGAGCCACCCTGGCGGGCTCATTATAAGTTAATCCCCTCTCTCAAGGTCCAACCACAGTCACAGTCCAGGGCACTGGAGGTGAGGATGCCAGCATTTTGAGTTTTTAGGGGGTTCCCTATTCAGCCCCTAACACGTGCTATGCAAGAGCAGGCAATGATTTCATTTATTAATAAGGCTGAGTATCACTCGAGAGGTGATCCTATCAGCACATCCCGAGCTCCTGGCGTCGCCCCCAGATCGGTACAACTATGAGGACCAGGAAGAGGCTCCCCGAGCCCTCACCCCCCGGAGTGGCTTGGCCGTCTGTAGGGTCTATAGGCTGTGCACTTCCGCGGCTTCCCTCCCATGGGCCAGCTCATCTCAGCGCTGAGCTCTGCTTCCCCAACCAAGGGGCTAGCAGAAGCCAGCAGAGCCCTCTTATTAACTTCCGGCAGTGTGGGGAGACAGACACTAAGCAAGAAAATAAATCTACTGTCAGAGAGCGCGCAGTGCTAGGAAGAAAAATAAAGATGAAATTATCGTGCGAGCTCCCGGTTAAAAATTTATAGGACGTTTATTTTATGAAATACAGTTTTGTAAAGGAAGAAACCTGTCAGTTCTGCAGTGATGCACACGCGACGCAGCCTAAAAGGTTAACTCTGAGCCGCGACAGCAAAGCATCGCACTGTTTGGCAGGAGACAGGGATCCTGAAGACGCTCCCTAAAAGGCAACTTAACACCCTGGAAGATGACCATGGGCCCCTGCCTTGCAAATCCCCACCCCTGTCCCCACCCAGCCTGGACTAGAAGGTACTTAAGGTCCCTGATCCTCTCCCTTGTGTGCAGATTCCAGAAACTCCACGTGAGTCCTGGAGTCCCAGCACCCAGGGGCAGAGAGCATCATTCATGTCTGGCTTCTGTCATGTCTGCTACCAAGGGCATCAGAAAGGCTTAGCCCCTGGGCTCTGCCACACACACCCCAGTTCTGCTGTTTGCTCCCTGCGTGGCCTCCCCGGGTTCACTTCTTTCTGGGCTCTCCTTGACTCATCTGTGAAATGGGTCGATTGCTGGTACCAGGCGCTCAGCATCCTGGTGAAGAATCCAGTGCCATGAAGCATTGAGCACACTGCTCTGCACATCGTGCACAGAAAACCGTGATGCCCTTGTTCTTTGGGCTCAGAAACCCTACCCCCTGGTGTCGCTCTAGCTTCCCGAAAACAGTGGCCAAAGCGACTCAGCAGATGAGGAGGTTGCAGGTCAGAGGTCCAGGGATAAGTGGCCCCCCCAACCCTGTTTCCTCTTCCATACCTTGAGGCCATTTTTAATGTTTATTTATTTATTTAAAGGGCAGAGTGACGGGCTGGACAGAAACAGAAAGAGATCTTCCATCCACTGGTTTATTCCCCAGATGCCTGCAACAGCTACAGGTCAAAGCCAGGAGCCTGGAACTCCATCCGGGTCTCCCCTGTAGGGTGGCAGGGACCTAAGTACTTAAGCCATCATCTGCTGTCTCCCGGGCGCCGTAGCAGGAAGCTGGGCCAGGCGTGTGGAGCAGCCAGGACCCAAATCAGGCACTGCAGTATGGATGTGGGTGTCCCAAGTGGTAGCTTAGCCCAGTAGGCCTCCACAGTCACCGGTGCTGAGCAGGGCTCCCAGGTCTGATAAAGGGAAAACAGAAAGCCCCTCCCCCCGCCTATCAGGACCAGAAGAGAGCCTCAAGGTCATTCACAGGCTAGGAGAGGCGGGCGGACGGTGGCAGAGCTGAGGGGGGACTCAGCGTTCATTCTTTCTACCAATATTTATCAGGGGTGAGCATTCGGTCCCACAGCTAAGACACCCACGTCCGAGTGGCTGGGGACAGTCTCAGCTCCACTTCTGGTTCAGGCTCCCTGCTTGTGGGCATCCTGGGAGCCAGCAGCTGATGGCCCGAGTCCTTGGATCCATGCCACCCATGCAGGCCTGCACTGAACTCCTGGCTGTGGGCTTTGACCTGGTCCGGTGCTGGCTGTTGCGGGCATCTGGGGAGTGAACCAGAGGATGAAATCTCTCTCTCCCCTCCCTGATTTCTCCAACTTTAAAATAAAGTGAAAATAAACCAAAAATTGCACAGAATGAGCCAGGCCAAGGCTGTGCCTATGGGGAGCTTATGGTTTATGGAAAGAGATCGGAGTTGTACCTGGAGACACATACATGGGCCGTGAACCTGCCCCCCGATGCCCCACCAGTGGTCCCCCCTGCTGCAGGTCATCCCCGGCCTGCACACCCCAGATCTGCCCAGAGTCGCTCACCAGCCCCACCCCAAGGCCTCTGGATCTCCGCCCTGTTTAGGGCTTGGAGAATGGAGCGCTCGCATTCTTTCCCAAGCCCAGGACGCTGGCTGCGGCCACAGAAGGCGCCGTGTTTGAAGATTGGCCGGCCCAGCTCCCATGGTGGGGTTTAGAAGGTGACGGGCAGCCAAGGCTGGGTTTCCCCGCTCTCCACCTGTTTGCTTATTTACTTGTCCACGTGGGCAGCTATTGTCAGAGCATGCTGACAGGTGCTCCGCAGGCGCTCTGGTGACAGGGTGACACAGTGACCTTCATTAAGACCCAGCGCGGCTCCCATTCCTTGGGATTCAAACATCACTTCTGCGAGTCAGGAGTCGGGGGCGTTCCTCACCCTGTCACTCACCCTGTGCTGTCTACACATGCAAGGAGTGGTCCATCGTGCCCAGGGGGCAGGGTGTGGAGCGGCTCTAGGGCGTTCTGGAAGACACAATGGCCTCACTCCCTGGTGAAGCGCTGGGACTGTGGCCACTCCCACCAATCCAGTAACAAGTGGGAGAGAGAAGCTCGCAAGGGGTCAGGCCTAGGGTTAAGGCTGCTGGCTCCTAGCAGGCACGGACTCCAGGATGGAAACACGGACAGACAGAGCTGGCATCTGAACCCATGGTTCTGGATCCAAACCCAGGACTCCTGGAAGCCATTCTGCAGGCCGTTCTTGGCCACATGAGCGATGCTTTCCTCTAAGGTCAGCTGACAGAACGAGACCACGGACTGCAGCTCTGCACCTGCAGTGTCTCCCTCCGGCCGAGCGAAGCCAAGGCCTCCCTGCTCTGTCCACGAGGTGATGGGGCCCCGCCTGCAGGAAGGGGCCTGGGATTACACCTGGCTTTGACATTGGCCACATGCCCTAGAGAAGTTTCTGGAACCCCCCCAAGTCTCAATTTTGTCTTCATTAGTAAGGAGTGGGGGAGAAGACCTTGATTGCTTTTAGAGCCTGTCTGGCCAGACAAGGTAGCAGAATGAGTATTAATAGATCCATTTTACAGATGAGAAAATCAAGGCTTGGCCGGCGCCACGGCTCACTAGGCTAATCCTCTGCCTTGCGGCGCCTGTACACCGGGTTCTAGTCCCGGTCGGGGCACCGATCCTGTCCCGGTTGCCCCTCTTCCAGGCCAGCTCTCTGCTGTGGCCAGGGAGTGCAGTGGAGGATGACCCAAGTGCTTGGGCCCTGCACCCCATGGGAGACCAGGAGAAGCACCTGGCTCCTGCCATCGGAACAGCGCGGTGCGCCGGCCGCAGCGCGCCTACCGCAGCGGCCATTGGAGGGTGAACCAACGGCAAAAGGAAGACCTTTCTCTCTGTCTCTCTCTCACTGTCCACTCTGCCTGTCAAAAAAAAAAAAAGAAAGAAAAAAAAAAAAGAAAATCAAGGCTCAGCAAGACCAAGTGCACCATGACAAGGCCAGAAAGAAGACTCAGAGCTCCTGACTCCTGGCTCAGTGGTCTTCCTGAGACGGTCACTCTCTGGGCTCCTTCCACCTTGTGGAAGCCTCCTGGTGTGGCCGCTGCAGGCAAAAGCTGAAAGGGTTCCCAACCCTAGCCCAGCTGGGCCGGCCCAGACTCAGCCTCCAGTGCTCCCTCCAGTCTCACGCCACCTCCTTCAACGGTCGGGCAGGGCAGGGAGATGGCTCTCTAGGTGCCCACTTGTTTTCCTATCTTGGAGGGAACCCAATTTCATGCCTACTGAGTCGAATGACTTGTACCTAAGCCATTGCGAGGGCTTAACTGTGTCCTTTCCCAAAACAGAGATGTGCCGGATATTTTTCCTGCTGCTGGTGGTTCACTCGGTGCCTCGTTTGGAGTGTGGTGGGCAGCCCAGCTCATGCCGTGGGCTGCTGCCCACTAGCTCTGTGTGGAGAGGCCCCTGGACGAGCCTCAGAGAGCCTGGGGGGCGGGGAAGCAGGGAGCCCTGGGTAGCTGAGGAGCAGGCACCGCTGGTGGGCCCTGCTAGCATTCATGTGTTCCATTGGCCTCCCAGTTAGGTAGGAGCAGGATCAGAGAGTTAGCACCTGTTGTCCAGTGTCACAGAGGAGAGTGCGGAGCTGAGCAGAACCAAGTGTTTCTCCTCCTCCACTTCTTGCTGCCTCCCAACACTGGAAAGAAAAATGATCTGCCAATAAGTCAGTCTTTGGGTTGACGGAGGATGACCGGGTGGGCCAGGGAATCCTGACAGGACCTCCATGATCTTGTTCCGGGGGTTTAAGGCCCCCATCACCCTTCCTCTGCAGCCCCCAGCCTTCCCAGTTCTTTTCAGTGTGGCATTAGGCTTACCGCGGGCTGGCCGTATGGCTAAGCCAGCGACGCAGGCTCTCCGTGCTTTAGGCTTCCGTCTGAAAAGTCAGGATAATGATGGAGATAGGGGATCCATCTCATCAACCCTCTCATCCAGCGATTTGACCCTCATCTGCTTCCTGCAGTGCAGCTGTTGCCATGACAACAAGCTCTAGCCCATCAGAGAGTCCCACTCCGGAAACCAAAGCCCAGGGTCTCTGGCTCCTCCCACCACTCCTTGCAAAGGTTCACTTAGAAAAAAAAAACAACTTTTGCAAGGCAGCAGTGTTGTGGCACAGCAGGTGAAGACGCTGCCTGTGTTGCTGGCGTCTCTTATCAGTGGAGGGCCGGCTTGAGTCCTGGTTGCTCCCCTTTCCACCCAGCTTCCTGCTGGTGTGCTTGGGACAGCAGTAGAAGATGGTCCTGGTCTGAGTGCTTGGGTCCCTGCACCCACATGGGAGAACTGGATGGAATTCTGGGGTCCTGGCTTTGACCTGGCCCAGACCAGGCTGTTGTACCCATTTGGGGGTGGGGGGTGGGGCTGAACCAACACCCAACACCTCTCGCACTTCTCGTGTCTTTGTTTGGGGAGTACTCATGAAGTCAACAATTAACGGTTAGCAAGCATCGCCTCAGCCACTGGTGGAGGTGCTTCCCCTCCACAGCTCCACACCAGGCTGTGAACAGCTTGGCTGGAGACAGACCGCATAGCTGAGTACCTGCTGGGGTCAGCTGAGCAACGCAGGAGTGACCTTTGATCTTTCCTGCCTCGTTTTCCTTCTCCCTCAGCCTCACTGCCATGAGATTGCACCTTCTAATAGCATCCAAACACCCAGACCTTGCCTCAGGGGACCTGCATTAAGGCTAAGAGAAAAGTGAAAGGTGATGTGGGGATTCATGAGAAACACTTGGAACCCCGCCTGGCACTCATAGATAGAAACTGCTCTTATTACCTTTTAAAAAAATGTACTTACTTATTCAGAAGGTGGAGGGATAGATGGGGTGTGGAGAGGGAGGGAGGGAGGGAGAGAGAGAGAGAGAATCTTCCATCTACTGGTTCACTTTCCCAATGGTCATAACAGCTATGGCTGGGCCAGGCTAAAGCCAGGAAGCAGGCACTCCATTGGGATCTCCCACATGAGGCGCAGGAACCCAGTGACTTGAGTCATTGTCCACTGCCTTCACAGGTGCGTTAGCAGGGAGTGGTCAGGACTGGAATCAGTGCCCCCTAGGGGACGCCAGCATTGCAAGCAGCAGTTCAACCGGCTGCACCACAATGCTCCAGCCCTGCTGTCTGTTACTATCACAGGTAATTGTGTAGATGTTGCCACATCCAGGCAGCTCTTGAGTGACAAGGTCTCCACCTGCTCTGCCTGCCCTTGTCCTGGACCCCGCCCCAACCCCATCTTGGTCTTTCTCCAATCTGGGCTTTCTCAAATGTTTTTATCTTTTCCTAGAACACTCAGCCATCCGTTCATTCATTTACTCACCCCCACAGCAAATACGTCTCGAGCTTTCCAATAGTACGTGTAATGACCCAGACATGGTCTCCAGCCTTGGGAGCTCACACTCCAGTCTCACCTGCCTTTCTCTTCAGGTCTCTGGCTTTCCTGTCTCCCAGCTGGGGGCTGAGGGGGCTCTCTCCCAGGCTCCTACACACGTGTGCCTCCCTGTGCCACTATGTTGGGCACACGGCTTGCAGCTTCGGGTTTACACAAAGCTCTTCTCACCCAACTATGAGATCCAGGACCCAACTCATTCCTGAAACACCTGCTAGGTTCCAGGTGGTCTCTAGCACCGGAGGCAAAGCCGTGTATCAAACAGACGGGCACACACATCTTTGTGGAGTTTACTCGTTGGGCACTGGGGCAAGGGGTTAAACAGAATAAGTGAACTATGCAAAGTAATTGGAGAATGAGAAGTGGGGGGGAGTAGGAAGAGGGGCTCTAGGAGCACTGGGAGTGGTACAGAGAACATTGCAGTGGGCAGGAGAAAGTCTCCTTGGGAAGAGAACTCAAGTTTTGAAAGGAGTGAGGGCACTAGCCATGGCTATAATTGGGAAAGAGTGTGTTAGGCGGAGAGAAGAGTCGATGCAAAGGCTGAGGCAGGAGCGTGAACGGAGTGTGTGAACACCTGCAAGGAGGCCGAGATGGCTGGAACGAGATGGTGAGCAGTGTCAGAGAGGGGGAGGGGGCCAGGTGATGTAGGGTCTTTGCAAAGATGTTGGCTTAAGCTCAGAGTAAGATGAGAGTCATTCAGGGGGACGTCATCCCTAGGACTGATGGGGCTCCCAGAACATAGGACTTCCAGTTCTAAGACACGGGAAGTCCTAGGAGACCCGGGGAGAAGTGTTTCCCTAGAGCCATCGCAGAGTTTGGAGCAGACCTACCCTGGGATTTATGGAGATCACTCAGGTTGCAGAGCAGAGCATGGGCTCTCAGGGAAAACGAAGAGAATGCAGGATACCAGTTTGGAAGCCATGGGCCCAGGTTAGGGATGAAGGCAGCTCAGACCAGAGTGGCAGCAAATGGTGAGCATGGGACAAAGTGCAGAGGGCAGTGCCAATGGAGGAGGCTCGGCAGAGGGATGAGTGCCTGCCCCTCCATCACCAACCTGGCAGGTGGCAAGCCCAGCCGCCCTGGGTGGGATGAGACCCAGGTGTGTATCGTACCTTCCCTGGGGTTTCTCTAGCCTCACCACTTCCTCCGTGGGCGAGAGCAAGCAGTAATGACTATCTGCCCTTTCTGAGTGTCCCCAGGCTGGCTCAGCCGTCACAGCCGCGCCCCAAAGATGTGGAGAAGAAAGGCACAGACCCTCTTCTGACACACGAGGAGACGGAAGGCAGTAAGCCATCCTCCCAGGACACCCAGCAGGCAGGCATCCAAGGCAGGACTGCCCTCAGAGTCCCTCACACATGTCACGAAGACCCTTCAATGCCCCACGTGTGACTTAGCTACAACCCTCTGCATGCCACTTATCCATGCAACACACACAATGGCCCCTGTTGGGGGCACCTACGGGGTGAGGGAGATAGTACGTGTGCAAGCACTCAGCCCATGCCCTGTAAGACGCATGGCAGGCCCTCGATTGTGTCAACGTCCCCGTCTTTCCCTGGACCTGTCGTCAACCCACCGTACAAATCTTCCTGGAGTGAGTTAAAGGATGTTCTTAAGGACCATTTGCAGGGGCCCAGCGGAGCCGTTCTGTTCAGCCGAGTGGGGAATATTTACATCTTCGCTTCCAAAGGCAAATGATTTCCTAGATTTGCTGAGTTAGTTCCCAGCCAGCCTCGGGCTGTCTTGTAAATACCTGGATCTGCGTGCTCACAGGGTCTCCATTTGTCCAGCAAACCAGCACAGTGATGCCGGAGGGCTATAAACAGCAGGACTGAGCCTCCTCAGTCTCCTTTGCTAAAGCCAGGCCAGGCTTGACCCAGCTGCCTTCTCCCTCTTTTATCACCCACTCACTCATTCATTCATTCATTCATTTTTTTTTTTAATTTGGAAGGGAGGGAGGGAGACAGAGAGAGAGAAAGAGATTTTATCCATGGGTTCTCTCCTAAAATACCCACAGTGGGTAGGAATTCAATTGCTTGAGCTCTCACTACCGCCTCCCAGGCTCTGTGTTAGCAGGGAGCTGGAGTCAAGAGCTGGAGCTAGTAAACCCAGGCTCTGTGAGATGGGACAAGGCACCTTGACCGGTATCTCAGCCACCGGCCTGACACCCACCCCAGGACAGAGCACTCTTAATCCCCCCAGGAAGTTCCTTCATCTTCCTTCTTGGTTCAAGTCTTTCCCCTCCCTTGACCCCCCTATATTTGTACCGCCCTAGGTCATTGAGCCTACCCCAGAATTTCATACAAATGATAGCATGAAAAATATACTTTTTTTGGGGGGTATAGACTTCTTTCACTCAGAAAAACATTTTTTGAGATCCACCCATGTTATCAGATGAATCAGTAGTCTGTTGGTTTTTTTTTTTTTTTACTGTTGAGTAATATTTCATTGTCCAAGTATCCTAGAGTATTTTTATTTATTCTCCTGTATGTGCATATTTAGACTGCTTCCAGTTGGAGGTGGTTGCAAAGAGAACTGCCGTGAACATATGCATCCAAAGCTTTTTATGGATAATTGTTTTCATTGCTCCTGGATAAATACCTAGGAGTTAGACTGCTGGGGCTTAGGATAAATGGACGTTTAGTTTCTTGAGAAATTGCCAACCTGTTTGCCAGCGGACCATTTGCCGTTCCCGCCAGCAGTGTGGGGGAACCCCATCCCTCCGTATCCTTGCCCACATTTGGTGGCGTCGCTCTCCTAAGTGTAGCTGTTCTGCTGGGTGTGTAGCTGTCATGCTTTGTGCTTTTAATTGGCACTTCGCTAATGACAAGCCACGTGGAGCACCTTTTCAAGTGTTTATTTGCCGTTGGCATGGATTCTTGCCTGCAGAGTCTGCTCCAGTCTTGTTGGAGCTGCCTGAGTCTGGATTATCCAGCTGCAACACTTGTTTAACCTATCTAGATGCAGCTCCCGTGTCGGATAGGTGTTTGGCAATATTCTCTCTCGGTCTACGACTTGCCAATTTATTTTCTTAAAGATGCACTTTGGTGAGCAGGTGTTTTTTATTGTCAATGAAGGCTGGTTTATTCTGGTTTTGCTTAATGATTCGTGCTTTCTGAACCCTTAGGGCGAAATCTTTGCCTACTTAAAGGTCATCAAGATCTGCCTTTTTCTCCTAGCAACTCCTGCTTCAGAGTCTATGTTGAGGTCTCTGACCACTTATCACATGCTAGAGATGCATCAGATGCTTAACAGAGTATCTTACTTCTTCTTCTTCTTCTTTTTTTTTTTTTTTGACAGATAGAGTTAGATAGTGAGAGAGAGAGAGAGACAGAGAGAAAGGTCCTCCCTCCGTTGGCTCACTCCCCATCGGAGCCATGCTGATCCGAAGCCAGGAGCCAGGTGTCTCCTCCTGGCCTCCCATGCGGGTGCAGGGGCCCAAACACCTGGGCCATCCTCCACTGCCCTCCCGGGCCACAGCAGAGAGCTGGACTGGAAGAGGAGCAACTGGGACTAGAACCCGGCGCCCACATGGGATGCTGGCGCCGTAGGCGGAGGATTAACAAAGTAAGCCACGGTGCTGGCCCCAGTATCTTACTTCTTGCTTCTCAATAAGCCTGTGGAGTGGGCGCAAACATTATCTGCACATTCACACCCAGAGAGGACTCCCACCCAGAGAGCTGAGTGCATGTCTCTCAGGAGTTTAATTCTTGGGTCCAAGCTCACAGCAGAGCCAGGCAGAAGCACCTCTGAGTCCGCCTTTGACCATCACGGCGAGGGCTCTTGGTTTCAGCAGTGAGAGCAACGTGACCATGCACATGAACTTCACAGGGGAGCAAGGCTTGGGAGGTTGAGTGAGATGCGAATCTTGAAGGGCAGGGAGAAAAGACCTCTAGGGAGACAAAATGCATAGGCAAAGGCACAGGGGCTGGCGTGCCTGCCATCAGGATGGTTGGCCCAAAGGCCCTGGGGCAGGCAGAGTGTAATATCAGACCCAATAATCCATCTCTTCCTTTAGCTGTGATTTGTCATGTGACTGTGGGGTTTTCTTCCCATGAGACATTAGTGTAGCCAACCAAGTAAGGCAGAAGATGCAAGTGCCCGTGGCAAACCTAGATCTCAAGACGGCTTGCATGCTGTTTGCTCTCTTGGCTGCTGCCCTCTCTGTGCGGGCTGGCTCAGGACGGCCACATCCGGCACAGCAGACTCACCCCAGCCCTCACAGCCATGGCCACCAGCCAACAACGAGCCAGTCAGCCCCCAATGTGTCAGTTGGGTTTTCTGGAAAAGAGACGCCCCGCGGGAGTCAGGGATGCCCGGTATTTATGAAGGGGCAACACCTATGAAAGATCCAAAGGAGGACGAAGCATCGTGGGGTAGGCAACATCTTCAGACAACAAGGCGGACCTGGGGGAGGGAGGAAGAGGATTGGGAGGGGCTGTCTCAGACGCTGATTTTTTTTTTTTTTTTTGACAGGCAGAGTGGACAGTGAGAGAGAGAGACAGAGAGAAAGGTCTTCCTTTTGCCGTTGGTTCACCCTCCAATGGCCGCCGAGGTAGCGCGCTGCGGCCGGCGCACTGCGCTGTTCCGATGGCAGGAGCCAGGTGCTTCTCCTGGTCTCCCATGGAGTGCAGGGCCCAAACACTTGGGCCATCCTCCACTGCACTCCCTGGCCACAGCAGAGAGCTGGCCTGGAAGAGGGGCAACCGGGACAGGATCGGTGCCCCAACCGGGACTAGAACCCGGTGTGCCGGCGCCGCAAGGCAGAGGATTAGCCTGTTGAGCCACGGCGCCGGCCTCAGACGCTGATTTATGTCAGGCTGAGCCTCAACCAATCGCAAAGGTTGAGACAAGGTTTCCGGGGATAGGGGAATCCTTGGATATTCTCTTGGGCAGCCGTGGTGGGCTCTGGTACCCTGTTCCGTTCAACCACTAGCTGCGGGCTGTACTTAGAGGGTGCAGCAGAGGGAGAGCCTCCCGAGGGCACCCACAGCCGGGAGCTGCCAGCCACCTACAGTAGTCTTTGTAAGGTGAGACACAAGCAGTGCACCTGCAAGGCGGATAGAGCCCGGAGAAGTGAAAGTGCCCAGCCAGGCTCTCAAGAGTGGGGCGGGGCCACCCAGCCACCCAGCCCGGGCACAAGAGCCACCAACACAGTCAAGCACTGCTGGGCTTCTGTGAATTGGCACCGAGGCCGTCGGTCACCGAGGCTGTGGGTTGGCTCTGCTCTGGGGTGGCAGGTATTTCCTTTCTCTTGGGGGGGGGGGGGGGGCAGGCCCTGCTACAGCTAAAAGAAACGAAGCAGTGGTTATTGCTCGCAGGTGGGCCTGACTCTGCCTGGCAGTTGGTTGTGTCTGTGTTTCCGACTTCATTAGGTATCAATTTGTAACAATTAGCAAAATCGTGGCAACCCAGCGGCTGGCCAGGGTTGGAGGTGGGCGGAGATGTTGGCAGCCATTAAAATACAGCCACTATCAGGACCTTCAGGACCGGTTGGGATGCTTGCTTATTGTTCACACTCCTGCACTTACACACTTGCCCTGCGGGGGGCAGGGGTGGGCAGTGCCGGCCTGTGCTCAATGAACTTGGGGGAATGCCACGCACAACGGCCTCCGAGGACAGAAGGTGCTTTCAACTTCTAACATGCTCCAGCTCCCAGAACTGTCCCCAAGTGTGGCACTGTGACCAGCATGCAAGGCCCAGACCAGCCCTCCAAGGCTCCCTGAGCCCTTCCGTTCAGCCCCTTTCTCCTACTGCCTCCTCCATGCAGCCCCCCAGGGAGACTTCGGGCTCTACCAGGAAAACATCCCCAGTGGACCCAACAGCCCTCCCCAGGGACGTCCCAGCTGCCTGGATGCGGGGAGCACCGGCCACCACATCCTCGCGTCTCCTCCCCTGCCTCAACCGTCTGCTCTGGACCTAGCTGTCAAGACACCCCTGGGGATGCCGGCATCCCGTATCCAAGCGCCTGTGTCTCTGTCCCGGCTCCGCTCTGATTCCAGCTTCCACTCTGCGAGGAAGCAGCTGGGTCCCTGGCACCCACGTGGAGCCCGGGACTGAATCTCAGCCTTGGCTGTTGCAGTGGTTTGGAGAGTGAACCAGCAGATGGGAGATTTTCGCTCCGTGTCTTTTTCTGTCCCTCTGCCTTTCAAATGCAAGAAACAATGAAGGCCAGGTGCCACGGCTCACTAGGCTAATCCTCCATCTGCGGCGCCGGCACCCCGGGTTCTAGTCCCGGTCGGGGCGCCGGATTCTGTCCCGGTTGCTTCTCTTCCAGTCCAGCTCTCTGCTGTGGCCCGGGAGTGCAGTGGAGGATGGCCCAAGCCCTTGGGCCCTGCACCCCATGGGAGACCAGGAGAAGCACCTGGCTCCTGGCTTCGGATCGGCGCAGCGCCCTGTCTGTAGCGGCTATTTGGGCTGTGAACCAATGGAAGGAAGACCTTTCTCTCTGTCTCTCTCTCACTGTCTAACCACCTGTCAAAAAAAAAAAAAAAAAATGAAGGCAGTGAGTCAGATTAAGTTGTTCCCCTGCTCAAAATCCTGCTAGTAATTCCCCAGCTCCTTGTAAGTTAAAACAAATTCTTCACCTTGGTTTTCATGCCAAAACTGCTGGGAAACAAAGCGCCCCCGCGGCGTGGTGGCTGAGTCCAAGGGCAGGCATCAGAAGCAAGTGACGTGAGGGGTGCTGCGATCCTAAGGCCAGGCGCTGGGAACCGCACGGCAGCGCTTCGGCTTCAGCAGCCCGTTCTCACCGTGTGGGCGCGGAGGGGGCCATGACAGGGCATGGCTAGGGAGAGGCACGGCTCACCGGGGCAGAGGACACGTCTCCAGCTTTAGTGCCTGGGACTGTCACCATGATGGAGCCTGATGCTTCCTTATACGGAAGCCAGTAGCCACACAAGGCTACGGAGGGCTGGAGAGGCGGCGAGGCCACACTGGGAGGGCTGGAGAGGCGGCGAGGCCACACTGGGAGGGCTGGAGAGGCGGCAAGGCCACACTGAGATGTATCAAGCGCACGAATACGGTCAGATACCGAGACATGGAGAGTGTGGAAATAACGCGACAATGCACATTCATAATTTTATATATAACAAAACTTGTGTTGTGAAGAAGTGGTTATATCGGGTCAACTAAAATACTATACTGCAATTGATTTCACCTGCTTATTTCTACTCTTTTTATTTTCTTAATTTTTTGTTTATTTAGTTGAGAGACAGAGGTAGACCAAGAGTTCCCACCCACTAGCTCACTCCTTCAGTGCCCACAAGAGCTAGGGCTGGGACAGGTCAAAACCAGGAGCCAGGAGCTCAGTCCAAGTCTCCCACATGGGTGGCAGGGACCCAATGACTTGAGCCGTCACCTGCTGTCTCCAGGGGTGCATGTAGCAAGAAGCTCAAATCAGGAGTAGGGGGTGAGACTCAAGTCCATGCGCTCCAGTATGGCAGGCGGGTGTCCTGACCAGTGTTTTAGCCACTAGGCCAAAGGCCGCCTCTCCGTTCTGGTGAATACCTAGAAATTTCAAGCATATTCTGGCTTCCGTTCCGTTTCTCCTGCATGGAGATGCCGTGGCTCCCACCGACCCCCTCCCCCTGGCACTAGCAGCACACGCCTTGCGCTCACCCGCCCCTGGGTGCTGGCTGCCTGGCAGCTTCTTTCCGGCCTCGGGTCTTCCTCCCCACTGCTGTTCCATGTGCCCGGAATGCTCTTCCCACCGAAATCCACCTGGCTGGTTCCTCCACGTCCCTCAGATCTCCAGTGTGGCGGGGGTGGGGATCTCTCTTCCTGGAGTCTGCTGTAGACTCCCCTGGCTGCTTCATACCTCGGTCCCCTGTTTGTTTTCTTTGCAACCTGCAAAGTTGTACCTTGGCGATTGCTCTATTCTTGTGTGCTTCACTCAGTCCCCAGTAGAATGCACATGGACTGGAAATCTTTCCTGGCCTGAAGCAGGGGCTCGAGTATGATTGTTAGCCGAATGCTTTAGAAAAATGTGGGGAACACACAAAGAGCCCCCAGCACTAGACCAATGAGCTAAGTGTAGGGGGAGCCCCAGATCATAAGATCAAGCCTTAGATTTGCAGGTAGTGCTAGCACTATTATTTTTTATTTTTTAAAAGATTTATTTGAAAGGCATAGTTACAGAGAGAGAGAAGGAGAGAGAGAGAGAGAGAGAGAGAGAGAGAGAGAGAGAGAAAGTGCTTCCATTTCCTGGTTCACTCCCCAAATGGCCACAAAGGCCAGGGCTGGGCCAGACTAAAGCCAGGAGCCAGGAGCGTCATCCTGGTCTCCCACATGGGTGCAGGAGCCCCAGCACTTGGGCTACATCTGCTTTCATTCCCAGGTGCGTTAGCAGGGAGCTGGATGGAGAGTGGAGCAGCCGGGAGTGGAACCAGCATCCACATGAAGTATCAGGGTTGCAGGCGTCAGCTGAACCTGGTATACCACATTGCTGGGCCCTGCTAGCACTATTATTATCACTATCATTATCATTATCATTATCATTATCACTATCACTATCATTATCATTATCATTATCATTATCACTATCATTATCACTATCATTATCATTATCACTATCACTATCATTATCATTATCACTATCATTATCACTATCACTATCATTATCATTATCACTATCATTATCATTATCACTATCACTATCATTATCATTATCACTATCACTATCATTATCACTATCATTATCATTATCATTATCACTATCACTATCATTATCACTATCACTATCATTATCATTATCACTGTCATTATCATTATCATTATCACTATCATTATCATTATCACTGTCATTATCACTATCATTATTAGTGGTGAGGAGACAGAGACCTGCAGACTCTCTCACACTGGGTTCCATCATTCTATGGCTCCCTATTACCCTGGAGGCAAAAACAAACAAACCAAGAAAAGACCCAATTCTTTGACATGCCCTACAGGGCTGTAAATACATTACTGCCTATTATCTCCTCCAATTATTAAAAAGATTTTCTAAACAGGGGGACAGGTGTTCAGCAAAGCAGTTAAAATGCCTCTTGGGATGCCTGCATCCCACATCTGAACGCCTGGGTTTGGGTCTCAGCTCTGCTCCCAATTCCAGCTTCCTGCTGAGGCCCCGCCCTGCAGGGCTGCAGGCAATGGTTCCTATGCTTGAATCCCTGCCACCCACGTGGGACACGAGGATTGCATTGTGGGCTCAAGGATTCAGCCTGGCCAGCCCTGGCTGTTGCATGCATTTTGGGTGGGGGGGGAGAGAACCAGCCAGTGGAAGGTCTCTCTCTCTCATCTATCTTTGTTTCTCTCTCTCTTTATCATTTTATCTTGCAAATAGATACACAAATTTTAAAAAGGAAGAAGCCTGGAAGGAAATGCATAGACACGTGGGAGGAGACCAGCTGACCTCCTGGGGAGGGAGTGCCGGCTCTGGGGCTGTGCACCTGCTGTAGGTCTCCAAGGTGATGACCTGTCCCCAGCACAGGAAGAGGTGCAGGTTCATGCAGTATGCAACGGCAATAACTAATACAACTCAGCCGTCTAGAGACCAAGGAGTCTTTTCAGAGCAGCAGAAAGCAGAGAGCAAAGTGAATGGAAGGACAGTAATTTAATTGAAACGCAATTGCTTCGAGTACAGACAGTAAACAGAAGCCTCTGGTTGTGGGAAGATGGAGTGGGAGCGGATGTGCTTTCAATAACAGGCTGCTCCGGAGTCACAGGTCTCGCTTGCCATTTATTTAAGCATCCAGGAGTGCAGTCAATTTATTCAAAATGAGATAATGGGTGTGAGTGCACTTTGTAAACTTTAAAGTGCGTGGTAAAAAAAGAGGCAACAGATATTTTGCAAACATAATGCACTCCCGGTAACACAGGAGTCCTCAAGTGTCCCTAAGTGCAGAATTGTGACCGAGTCGTTCACCGCTGAATTCTCAGCTCGGCACTGGGAGACACAAATGTGGATTTGTTGGACACATGAGTGAACGAATGAAGAAGGGAATGATCACAGGGCTGGGGTTCTAGAAGCCTGAGTTTGTGTTCTGACCACTCCTCTGAATGGCCTTGCAAGAAGCAGCCCACGTGTTCGAGCTCATTTCGTCCTTTATAATCATACAATACTGTTCTCCTGCAGCTACCCTGGGAATTCTGGGGGAAAGATGCGTTGAGGACAGGACACAGCGATGGGGATGCAGCAAGTGCAAAATAGTGGCAGGACTGCCTCTTTTCAGGGCAAAGTCAAAATCCAGCTAACTATGTTGCAGTTCCCAAGTTGAAAGTACTTATCTGTCCTGGCAAAGCGATTCTGAGTCAATGCTCAAGCGGATTTCAGTTCTTCCAAGAAACGGCCCTGGAAAAATAACCTTGTTTATCTCTGGTGGGAAATTAAGTTTTAGGACAAATAAATATGGATGCACACAACCCATCAGGCTGTGGCGATAGGCCCATAGAAACTGATGGTGCGTCTTTAAATGCCCGATTCCTCTTATGGAGTCACCGTTTCTTTTTTTTTTTTTGAAGATTTATCTTATTTCTTTTGAAAGGCAGAGTTAGAGAGAGAGAGAGAGAGAGAGAGAGAGAGAGAGATCTTCTATCTGCTGGTTCAATCCCTAAATGGCCTCAACAGCTGGGGCTGGTCCAGGCCAAAGCCAGGAGCCAGGAGCTTCTTTCAGGTCTCCCACATGGGTGCAGGGACCCAAGGACTTGGGCTATCTTCCACTGCCATCCCAGGCCATAGCAAAGAGCGGAATCGGAAGTGGAGCAGCCTGAACTCGAACTGGTGCCCATATGGGATGCTAACGTTGCAGCTTAACCCACTATGCCACAGTTTCAATAGGAGTTGTCAGTGTGTGGAAAAGGAACCATTCTTTGTCCAGGTGTGGCTCACAGATGTGCCTTTGGCAACATAATCATGCAACTCAAGTGTGTAGCAGAGGCCCCTTGGGTTGTAGTAGTCAGCTGTCCGTTACTACAACACAGTAGCCGAGGGAGGTTACTTTATAAAGCTCAGAGGTTTTGTCCGCCTCCTGTTTTGGAGGTACAAGGTCTAAGGGCCTCAGATGGCAATGGCTTTCCTGCCAGCGGAAGGCAGAGGCCACACAGGGCATCGTATGGCAAGCGGCAGGGAGCACATTCCTCTGCCTACGTATGTGCAGTCACTCTCTTGCTCCTCACAAAGCCCTGGGGAGCCGGGGAGGGATTTGGCTCAGTGGTTAAGATGCCACTTGGGATGCATGCACCCCATATAAGAGTCCCCGGGTCCCAGTCTCAGTCCCACTTCCAATCTGGCTTCCTGCTGGTATACACCCTGGGAGGCAGCAGGTGATGGACCCCTGCCACCCAGGCTGGAGACCTAGATTGATGGAGAGGCGGGACAGGGGAAGAGGAGGCTCTGGCTTCACCTTGGGAGGCTCTGGCTTCACCAAGCCCTGGCTTTTACAGCGAAGGATGGAAGGATGATAAAAATAAAGCCACTAGGACTCAATCACAGAGATCCACGCTAATGATCTAACCGCCTTCCAAAGGCCACACCTCTAAACTCTACAGTCAGATTGTTTCTACCCGCTTCCCGCCGTAAGAATAAACATGTGGGTTAAGGCTCCTCCATGAGTCAGGAGCCAAATCTTACTCAAATCACAGCAGGAATCTTGGTATGAGGGTTGTGGGTCAGAAGCTTTCCTAGAGCTCAGAGATGCCTCTGAGCCAGGCTGGGGGTGTTTTCTAGGGTCCCCTTGCTCTGCTGGTATAGGGAGGGATGATGAGGGAGAGAATTGCTGCTCTCGGTGAATGACGAGAGATGGTGATGCGTGAGTGCCAAGTGCCTGACGGATAGGGGAATGTGCAGGTCGGGCTGTGTCTGCTTGCAGAGCACGGTGGGAATCCGAAGAGCAACACAGCTCTGCCACTTCCCAGGTCTCAGCAACTTCTTAATCCCACTGTGCTTGCTTTGATTTCCGCGTCTGAACAATGAGAATCTCAACAGTCATGCTTACATGAATTACATGGTAGCACAGTATCAGTTGCATGGAAAATAGCAAACAAAGACTAGGTATTGGTGCTGTTGTTCACATGCAGGGATGAGGGGGCCCCCAAGAAGGCCCAGCAGGTCCAATTAGGATCCCCTTGTAGGGGCTGAGGTTGGATTTGATCGGGGGGAAAAGTTGCTGGAAAGAGTCACAAGCTATATTGAAGAGGAAGTATTGAAGTCAACCTGGATGGCTCTCAAGGTCAAGGGCAGATGGCGTTCAGGAGACACAGTGGTTCAGGGGACTGATCATGTGCAGGGACCGAGTGCACCAGACTTGCATGATCAACAAGGCTTGGAAACACAGACCAACCAAGAAGAAGTAGCATTTGCTGAGCACTTAGTATCTTCCAGGTGCATGCTGGGTACTTTGTGCACACAATCTCACTTGATCTTCACAGCCAGGCAGAATATAGATAATTGCTCCCATTTCACAGGGAGAAAACCGAGGTCTTAGAGATGAAATGTTTCGCCAAAGTCACACGGTTCCTACAGGAAGAGATGAGACATGGATCAGGATCTCTCTCCAAGGGAGTTCAATCTTCTCTCTAAAAATACAAAATTTACCTCCTATGAAAAAGAAAAGCACCAAAATCAGGCAGTGAAAAGTGGTCCCTCCCCACCTGCCCCAGGTCCTGTTCCTGAGGAGTAACCATTTCCATTGATGTCTTGTCCATCATTCCCGATACATTAAGCATAACTGTAAAACACGCAGGATGTAAATGTATAGGACAATTTTAAACACACAAGTGCCAGCATACTAAATCGATGTTTCTGCACATTACTTTTTTGCCCTGAAAAACGGACCCTGGAGACTTTCCTGTAGCAGCAGGTGCTACTGCATAGGTGCACCATCGCTTGTGAACCAGCCCCGATCTGGGGACACTCAGATTGCTTCCAGTCGTTGCATCTATAGTGTGGCAAGGAATCTCCTTGCACCAGGGTCGTTGGAGACCTGTCTGAGGTCATGGGGAGGATCCATGCTTAATGGTAAGTGCCCAGTGAAGCGGGTGCATTGTTGTTGCTTTAGTCGATCTTGCTGAATTGTTACTTAGTGAGGTTTTCTGCTATCCCAGAGCTCCTCATCTCCATGATGGGCTGTGTTGTAGGATGACTTTTTAAGGGTTAAAAGTGTAGGGTTGGGGGATAGGAACCTGTCCCATTGGATTGCATGGTTGTTTTGAGATGATGTCAATCATTTCACACATTGTCTTCTTGTAGAATAAGCAAGGTCATCTCAAGTTCACTATCCGGTTGCTAAAGACAGAAGTGACCATTTGCCAATTCACTGTTTATGTTTGTGTCAAAGATGTTTTTTTGAGAGGCAAAGAGACAGAGACAGAGAGAGAAAGAGCACCCCCATCCTCGGTTCACTGCCCACATTGACCAGGGCAGGGCCAAGGCTAAAATCAGACACTGAGTACCAAGTCCAAGTCTCACGCTTGCATAGCAGAGACCCAAGTACTTGAGCCATCACCACAGCCTCCCAGACCCTGCATTGGCAGGAAGCTGGAGCCACACATGAACCAGACATGTGGGATGGGGGCATCTTAGCTGGTGCACGAACCTCCCTCCATTGCTGAAGTAACAGGAACAATGGGACTAATGAGTAACACTGCCATCTCAATCCCTCCCCTCCCCCACCAAGGAAACACCTGCATTGTTCACTGGGCGTTTCCACCACCACTCTCCACCCCCACCCCTGAACTCAGTGGAGGAAGAGCCAAAAAAAAAAAAAAAAAAAAAAGAGGGAGCAGAAATATGCATTCCATAGATGAACAGGAAGAGGAACAAAAGGTGGAGAAGAGTCGACAACATGGTGCTGAGTTTTCAACTAAGCGTTAAATGTTTTACATAGTAAAAAAATTCATAAAGACAGTAAGATTGTTACTTCTTTTTTTTTAAAGGTTTCTTTTATTTATTTGGTAGAGAGAAGGAAATAGAGAGAGAGCGAGAGAGCCGGCTATCTTCCATTCACCGGTTAACTCCATAAATGGTTAACTCCAAAGACTGGGGCTGGGCCAAGCTGAAACCAGGAGCCAGGAGCTGCACCTTCCTCTCCCCTGGAGGTGCCAGGGACCCAGGTACTTGGGCCATCTCCTACTGCTGTCCCCTGCACTGTAGCCAGAACCTGGATTGGAAGCTGAGCAGCCAGGACTCGAATGGAACTGTGATTTGGGATGCTGGTGTCTCTGCCCACAGTGCGGGCCCCCATCACTCTCATTTTACAAAGGAAGACAAAGGCCAAATATAACTCAGCATTTCCCCCTTGGCTTCATGGCTGGTGCCTGCACTGAAATTTATTCCCACATGTGTACTGAGGTCAAAAGTCCATGTTTGAATTGTAAAAGCCCATGCTAGCATCTTATTAGTATAAGCTATGTTAATGCAAGGGTGCTCTTAATTTGCATAATATACCTGTGAGCTTTTGGGGAGTGAACCAAAGGTTCAAAGCTCCATAAAAATTTTCCCTGAGAGCTGGAGTGCATTTGGGGAAAATAAAAATAGCACACTCAGAGGCATGTAGATGTAGAAGTCTACCGATGCTCACAAAAGGTGGATCAAGGCGCAAAGCGATGAGACTACAGCATTGGACAGGGACTGGCTATGAAGGCCTCTGAATGGCAGGCTATGGGATTTCGTTTCATGATGAAGATGTGAGAGGGCTCTGAAGGGCTTTGGGTAGATTTCCCTTCCAAAACTATCACTCTGATGGATCAGAGAGTTGGGTACTAGGGGTACAGTTGAAGGAGCCTGGAAGATTGTCCTGGGTGAACTCAGAGAGAGAGAGAGAGAGAGAGAGAGAGAGGAAGCGATCAGAAAGATCTAGAAACCCCTTGGAGGTGGATGTTGAGCAAAAGGAGAGACTCCTGGATGCTGTTGAGCATCCTAGCCCGGTGCCTACTGTCTTCCCCAGTGGGTGCAGTGTAAGCATTCCCCTAAAGATTCATGAGCTGGAAGCTTGGTCCCCAGCATGGCTATTGAGAGGTAATGGGGTGTCATTAATTCTGCTGGTGGGGCTGCCCTCTGAAGGGATTGATGCAGGGGGCTGGCATTGTGGCACAGCTGGTAAAGCCACCAGCTACAATGCTGGTCCTGTATGGCCACCCGTTAGCATCCCAGCTGCTCCACTTCTAATCCTGCTCCCTGCTATTGGCCTAGGAAAAGCAGCAGAAGATGGCCCATGTGCTGGCAGCCCTGGGAGTGAACCAGTGGATGGAAGATCTCTCTGTCTCTCCCTCTCTCTCTCTGTAGCTCTGACTTTTCAAATAAATCTTTAAAAAAAAAAAAAAAGGAACTAATGCAGTTCTCAGGATGCCCCAGTCCCTCCCCCCGGCTTCCTGTCTAACCAGGCAATCTCTCCTCCTTGTATGTGCTCCTGCCATTGCAGCATCGTCCACCACAATGTCCCCACCAGACTGAACCTGTGCCAGCACCATGCCCTTGAGCTTCCAGAACTGTGAGCTAACGAGGCAGATGCTAACGAGGCATCTTTTCTTCATAAAATACCCAGCCTCAGGTGTTTCATGATAGTGATGAAAAATGGGCTAACAGAGTCGGCTCCAGCCAAGAGCAGGGCCTCCCGGGACCTCATATGAATTCCACCGGGCCAGGAGACAGTTCTGTTGTTTCACTGAGTTTCCGGAGCTCCCCAGAAGAATCTGTACCATGGATGACCTGACTCCACCTGGATGTTCACTATCACATTTTTTTACCCCTTTCTCATCCCCTAATCCTAGCCTAAAAGCAAGGAGCCCACCAGCTCCTTGCCAGGAC
The DNA here is from genome assembly GCF_033115175.1 of Lepus europaeus. Taxonomy (NCBI): domain Eukaryota; kingdom Metazoa; phylum Chordata; class Mammalia; order Lagomorpha; family Leporidae; genus Lepus; species Lepus europaeus. Next base: position 19,441,631 of record NC_084849.1, read on the forward strand.
TCTACAAAGTAAGCTCTGGGCCCGCCTCATCCCCATGTGCTCGGTCCTGTGTGCTCGCCCAGGTTCCCGGCCAGGAAACTCTGCCAGGGCAGCAGAGCCCCGTGCCAGAGCTGTGCGATCCCCTGTGACTGTGATTAATTCGGGTAAGCAGATGTTGGAGAAGCAACAAAGAGCTAGCCTGCTCCATGAATGAGAATGAGCTGTGGGGAGCAACGTCCCTCAAGCTTCCAATTTGGAGGCAACTTCCAGGGGGACTGGCGCAGGGTGGGGAGACAGAGTCATCGGATTTCAAGGCAGCAAGAAGGCTGGACGTCCCTGGAGGTGGGACTCTGCACGCCACACACCCGGCTGCTTCGGAACTGGCAGGTAAACAGGGCTGAGAGCCCTGGACGGGAGTGGAGCCTTGTCCTGGTCCTCACGGAGCCCAGAGAGAGAGAGGAGAGAGAGAGGGAGCAGCCCTCAGCCGAGACAGTTTAATGCAGTGGCGCCGAGTATTGGCATGGCTGTCAGCCACCCTGGGGGACCGAGGCTGCCTCTGCCCCCGACCCAGGAACAGGAGCTCACAGCCTGCGCCTTGGAGTCCGAGTCTTCTCATCCCAGAAGTGTAGGCTGATGACGTCACTCACCCCTTCCGGGAGCTTGAGGCCCCCAGGAGGAATGACGCATAGACGTCCTCTTCCAAGACTTCCTGGAAAATGATGAAAAATCTATGCCTGGTTTTCCGTCTCCTGTGCGCCAGGGTAAATTCATATTTCCGTTCTGTTTTTCCACAAAGTTTTTGAAATTACCCCATAGAAAGTGTATGCATTTTAAAGATGATTATTTTTTTGAAAGGTTGGGTGACAGAGAGAGGGGGAGAGACAGGAAGAAAGAGCGATGTCTTCCACCTGCTGATTCACTCCCCACGTGGCTGCAATAGCCAGGGCTGAGCCAAACGCAAGTCAGCACTTATAACTCAGTCTGGGTCTCCCACATGGGGGGCAGGAGCCTAAGTGCTTGGGCCATCATGTCCTGCCTCTCAGGCACGTTAGCAAGGAGCTGAATTAGAAAAGCATAGCCCGGTCTCGAACCTGCACCCTGATCTCAGATGCCAGTGTGGCAGGCAGCAGCCTCACCCACCGCACCATCATGCCTGTCCCCAAAGTGCGTTGACACAGCACAAGATTTTGAGCACCAGACGCAGGCCCGACGCCCTGCTTGGCACCCACGCTGAGTAAGGCACACTGGCTGGTCCTTTTCTTGTCAACCGTGCAGTCCTGTCGATCCTAAGCTCTTATCCCTCACTCGGGCATTGCTAGTGGCCACCTCGTGAGTGCCAGACTCCATGTCTCCATGACAGGTGAGTCATGGCCAAAAGCCGAGGGATCAGCCTTCTATGTGCCCAGTGTCTTTTCTCCTCCGGGAACGGGGCCCGGATGATGCTCCGTGTAGTGACCCCAGGCCCGGGCTTACCAAGGAGCCCCCCATAGTGGAGCAGCCTTCCCTTGCTACTTGGGAAAACTTTGCCTTCTGCCATTGGTTTAAAGATCACCAGATTACGCACTGTTGACCCATGCTGGGGACAGCCAGAGCTGTGTTCTGGTTCAAGCTGGGATCTTTGTAACATGGAGCAGGAAAGGGGGGTGGGGACTTGTCTGTAATCCTGGGAGAGGGGTTGCTAAGGAGACGGTTGTCACACTAAATCGGCAAACACAGTGAGGCCGAGGGCCCTCCCGGAAAGAGGGAGCTTCGTCTTCTGGGAAAGGAGAGGCTGCTCCCTTCGGGCTGGAGGGGAAATACCGTGGTAGGGATTGGTGTAGGCAATGGGGCCCAAGCCCCTCTGCCACTCCTACGTGTGTCTGGAGGGGCGGAGCCGGGCAGTGGCAAGACGGGCATTAGCTTTTCTCACATCAAGGAATCTAGGCATCGCCCTCTGGGAACCTTGGCCTTCCGCCTCAGAGAAGGTGATTCCAAAAGGGAAGAAGAGGGATAGGGTGAATGGTTGGCCTAGGTAAATGCTTAGTGAAGACGCTGGCTGGACGACCAGTGTCCAGTATCAGAGGGCCTGGGTTCAAGTCCCGGCTCTGCTCCTGACCCCAGCATCCTGCTAACGCACTTCTTGGGAGGCAGCAGGTGAGGACTCAAGTGATTGAGGGTCCCACTGTGGGAGACCTGGCTTGAGTTCTGGGCCCTCGGCTTCAGCCCTGGCCTGGCCCTGGCCACGGTGGGCGTTTGAGATGGCAGTGAGCCTTGAGGTGGTACTCTCGCTCCTGCTCTCTCTGTCATGATACAAAAACCAAACACAGGAGAAATGAAGCTAAACAAATTCTTGGAGGGCCAACGTAGGAGAGAGTAAACAATGGAGTTAATAAACAGGTAAGCGATGAGGCAGGCTCTTCAAACATCAAACAAGCCCGAAGACACTAGAAGCACCCCACACTGCTGGAAGAGCTAATCCAGGCTGCGGTCAACTCCTGTTTGCTTAGAATAAAACGCAGTAAAAGCACTACTCCGTCCTCTGATTGACAGCAGGCTTAGATAAATCAAAAGTGCCTATGTATATGTTTTTTATAATAAAAATATGTGTCACAGGATTAGACAAAGAAAAACCCAGCTGACCAGATGAGTAGGTTGTATTCCAGGATGGTGAGGTTTCGGGGTCTGTATTCAGGATGTGGATTTATATAAGATGCACCTAAATCCTTGGAACCCCCAGCAGGGGTCCACTGAGCCTCTGTTGTCTGCATGGAGACTGGGTTGATATAAAGCTAAAACGGGAACTCACCCAAGAACGCAGTTCCTCCACCTGCCATGGGTCGTGGGCTCACCAGTCCACGGAGTACAGGTGCTGTATGGAAACGCAGAGACACCCTTACCCAAGAGTTTCCCGTTGCCGAAGAAAGAGCTGGGGGCCAGAAAGGTTTGATTACCTGCTTAGGGTCCAAAAGACCCCCTGCCACTCACAATTCCAGCCTGTTGGCTTGCTGGCTGGTATCACGGGTCTTCCTTGAAGTTAGTGGCATTGTGTGGCCTCACCTCAATTTCGCCGCGAGACGGCTGGCTCGCCTTGATCCATTAATCCCGCCGTCATTCTTTGCCCTCTCCTAGGTCTTAGCATCTGCGCTGCTGACGACGTGAGCGCCTCCTCCGTTCTCCCTTCCCTGTGACTCCTGTCGGGGCTGCTCCCTGCAGAGCGGAGATGGGTGGGGGCGGCAGAAGGAGGGCGACAGCTCTCGGGGCAGACTCTGTGATTTGGCAGCCGTCTGGTGACTCACAAAGGACCGGGAACAAATGGCCTTTTCAGACAGCGTAAAGAGAAAACCCACCAGGCCGGAGAGCTCGCCGCAGCAGTAGACGTGCTCGCCTCTTGCTAACAACATTTTAAGTCGGTAATTGGCCCAACAGGGGACACGGACCGAACACGGAGTCACAGAACAGTACAGAAAAAAAGCAGAGTGGCTTCCCCGCCCACCACGGGAGCTGCGTGTGTCCCAAGCCCCTCTGGGGGCGCCTTCCTGGCATTTACAGGGTGCAGACGTTGGGAATGAGAGAGCGCCTTCGAGGACGACCCTCCCCGGGGTCCTCGGCCTCCTCCACATGGAAGGCCCTTTGACAGCGTCCCCTGCTTCCTCCGGGTCTTATGTTCCCAAGGATGTGGCCAGAAGAATAAAGTAGCCTCCCCATCTCTGCAAAGGATGCTTTCGCACACGCTACCCGCGGTCTAGCTAACGAATGATCGTCCTGTTAATGGGATGCCTCCAAAAGACAAGTAGTCTGTCTCAGCTCGAACAATAATAAAATCAATCACACTGTGATTTATGGGATGCCTCTGGGAGCCAGGGGATTTGCACAGCAAACCCCCTTAGCCGCGCTAGGCTGGCACACCTTCTCAGCTTAGGAAGCCCAGGCACTGAGCCACTCTCTAGTTGGCCTGGACTCAGGTTTGTCTGACCCCCACGTCCCCCTTCACCACTATGTGCTACGACCTTTTCATTCAGCTTGGTCCTTTGGGGAAAGCCTCATCAAATTCTGCACAAGCTTCTGTGAGGTTGGAGATTTCCAGGACAAGTGTTTTTATTTTGGTTTCAGTTTTTCCATTAGTGGTTAAAAATTGGGGGTGGGGGTGGCGCTGTGGCATAGTGGGTAAAGCCGCTGTCTGCAACCCCAGCACCCCATATGGACACCGATTTGATTCCCGACTGCTCCACTTGCTATCCTGCTCCCTGCTATAGCCCGGGAAAGCAGTGGAAGTTGGCCCAAGTCCTTGGGCCCCTGCACCCATGTGGGAGATCCCGATGGAGTTCTTGGCTCCTGCCTTTGGTCTGGCCCAGCCCTGGCCTTTGTAGCCATTTGGGGAGTGAACCACCAGATGGAAAATCTTTCTCTCTCTCTCTCTCTCTCTGTATGTTTCCCTCTCTATATATAATTCTGACTTAAAAAAATATGGAGGCCCATAAAGTATTACAAACTTGCTTGATATCAACCAAGCAATGCTGATTTTAAAACCTAATTTCTCTAAGGACTTGTGTTCTTTATATCCTACTCAGCTTCAGCAAGCAATCATCACTCTCCTAACCTTTATCCCTGGCAGACATTACTAATCAATCATGGACCCCTTTCCTGCTGAGCCTGATGTGGCTCCCAGCAGACATTCTCAATCAACTGGAATTGGCAAATGAGCTAAAACTTAATTACTGTGAACACCATATACCACAATGTTCAAGGACACCAAGATGACACAAAACAAATACAAAGTGGGTATCTGTCTTCAAAAGTTTTATTGATTTTAGACAATTACTGCACTCAAAGGTAACTTCTTTTATTATTATTATATTTATTTGACAGATAGAGTTAGACAGTGGAGAGAGACAGAGAGAAAGGTCTTCCTTCCATTAGTTCATCCCCCAAATGGGCACTACGGTCCGCGCGTTGCGACCGGCGCGCTGCGCCAATCCGAAGCCAGGAGCCAGGTGCTTCCTCCTGGTCTCCCAGGTGGGTAAAGGGCCCAAGGACCTGGGCCATCCTCCACTGCCTTCCCAGGCCACAGCAGAGAGCTGGACTGGAAGAGAAGCAACCGGGACAGAATCCAGCGGCCATATGGGATGCCAGTGTCACAGGTGGAGGATTAACCAAATGAGCCATGGCGCCGGCCCCCAAAGGTAACTTCCTTCACAGTGTAGGTTCAGCATCTTTAATTCAAAACATCTAGATTGTTTTGGAATTTTTAATTTGCTGAGCACTGTAATCTGAAACTTCGTAAGTGCCAACATGACACTCAAAAAGTCATGGTTTTAGGGACATTTTAGATTTCAGACTGGGGATACCCAATCCGTAAAGTCTGTGCAGATATTCCATGATGCCAAAAACTCTGCAGTCTGAAGGAATTCCGGGTCCAGGCATTTTGGAACAGGGAACCTCAATCTGTACTGGAGGAGGCAAATTTATTTTTGTATTTTTTTTAATGCTTGCTTCTTTGTGACAACACCTTTACTGCCTGGGTGTAATTTTTTTAACTTGAAAGGCAGAGAGTCAGTGAGAAAGGCAGAGATAGTTCAACCCCCAAGTTGCCAGCAACAGCTGAGACTGGGCCAAGCCGAAACCAGGAGGCTGGATCTCCACCCAGGTCTCCCACATGGATGGCAGGGACCCAATTACATGAGCCACCACCTGCTGCCTCCCGGAGCGGGATTGTGCAGGAAGCTGAGATCGGGATTGGAGCTGGGATTCAAACCCAAGCACTCCAACAAGGGATAGGCATGTCCCAACCAGCGTCTTCCCCTACACCAAATGCCCTTGCTGGCAAGACCAACTTCCAGTGCTGGTAATTTTGGAGACAGATGATGTTACGAGCTGATGTCCATACCCAGCTCACAAGATCAAGACAAACCAAGACGGGATAGAAATGGGGGCGCCCGAGAGGGGACTGCACGGGAGTGGGGGAAGGTGGTTATTAGAGGGCCAGTCCACAGGAGAAGAAAATGGCCCCAGGGAGTGTGAAACCAAAGAGGAGGTAAACACAGCCTGACAAGGAGGGGAGCCAAGACTCACAGCTGAGCCAGAGGTGGTAAAACACTGGGCTCCAGAGCACAGGGACTTGGAGACGGATGGGGCAGGTGAAAAACAGCCATGGCCACGTTTCTATCCTGCTCTCATAGACAAGATAACTCTTCCTTCTCCCCCATCTCCTTTATATGAGTTGTCGTGTTCAGACAGAGGGCTACAGAACTGGAGGGTTGGGCGTTGTGGTTCAGTGGGCTAAGCTGCCTTTTGGGACCACGGCTACTCCACACGTCCCACATCCAGCTCCCTGCTAAGGTGCCTGGGAGGCAGCAGATGATGGCCCAAGGACAGGGATTCCTAGCACCCACATGGGAGATGCAGATGGAGCTCCTGGCTCCTGGTTTCTCTCTCACCCAGCCCCGTCTGTTGTGGGCATTTGGGAAGTGAACAAGTGGATGGACGATCTCTCTCTCTCTCTCTCTCTCTCTCTCTCAGTTCCTTTCAAATAAAATGAATGCCTTTTTAAAAAAAAAAAAAGAAAGAAAGAAAGAAAGGCTGGGAGTAAATGATGGGATAACATCAGCTCCCCCCACCCCTTGGGCAGTGGTGCCCCCTCTGAGTCCACTTGGGCAAAGGCATTTCTGGACTCCCGGAGTGGGGATGCCACGTTGCCAGCAGATCCTGCTGAGATCCTGAGATCTGTGTTGTCTTGGTTGTCGCTTGGCCTCCATGAAAGCTATGGCTGCTGGGATGATGGCCATGGGGAGCAGTCACCAGAGAACCAAGGAAAGACAGCCATGATGTGGAGGGAGAGTGGAGAGGACGGCGAGAGTGATCCAGTTATAACAGCGCAGCCCCAGGCCGGGAAGATAGACAAGCTGCAGACGCCAAGGTGGGGGTCTCTCTTTCCATCTGGAATTCCAAGAAGTGAGAGCTTTCCCGCAGTGCTTGTCTTCAAGGGAGAAATTCTGCTTCTTGGTTATATCAAGGTTTATAACCGATCCTTTCCTTAGGCAAGGGGAGCTCAGGTGGGTGCTGGCTGCCCTCTGAGCTAGGGGAAGCAGCACTACCCCCCTGGGCTAAGCAACTGTCTGCACACCCTGGATCAATTCTAAGTTGAATGGCATCGCCACTGGCTTCTGAACTCCATCCACAACCCCCGAGAGTGTGTCCGAGAGAATTAGTCTCACAATTCCACAGACAGAATTAGCCACCCTCGGCTGGCGTCTCATTATGTACAATTCAAAATCAACCCCCCGTGGTTCAAGCTTCCGCCTGGTGGCTTGGAAAAAGAAATTACATATTGCCCAGGAGCAGGTGGGAAAAGGGGCGAGGGTCAAGGCTGTGCTTGTGTTGGTGCATCTCAAAGACACACGGAGCAGCAACGTAGTAGATGTGGTGACAACCCAGGACAGGCATCACAAGTCAGAGTCCTGGGAGAAGCAGCCTGAAACATAAACATATTTTAAAAGTTCCCTGCATCAGCCTGGTGACCTGTGCAGCCCAGGGTTCTGAAGGAAAACATTCACCTCCTGAGAGTCAGGTGCAAGGTCCAACTGTCCCTCATGCATCCCCAGGCTCTGTGGGCTCTAACTGGCCTACTGTTCTTTGCTTTTTGGATTTTTAAGGTTCATTAGAACACAACACTTTGCTTGCACGTGGTCTGAGACTGTGCTACATTGAGATGGCAACTGTGTTAAGGCTGCTTTTCTTTGTGTGTACAGCACGAGTTTGGTGGGGGTGGAGGGCGGGCGGGAGTGTCATCTCACCGGATGGGGCATCTACAACATGTTACTGGACATGATACATTGTTGCTGTTTTTTGTCTGACCAGCTTTTGTCCTTTCCTCCCCACCACCCCGCTGCTTCGGATCACCAGAGACCTCTCCCCAGTCAGAGACTTTGCCAGCCAAACATGGAAAAACAATACCAAAACAAGGCTGGGGATCGGACTCAGCTTTGTCCACAGTGATTGGCTAAAGACAAGAATGCATCTCAATTGGACCAGCCGGAGTCTTCACTTGCAATTCTCTGACAAGGGTTTGCTTTTTCTTCCTTTGGGGATGATGAGTTGCTAGGGCATTAGTGGTTCAGAGAACCCAATGGTATCAGGTAGAAAGAACCTGTTAGAGGAAACAGCCAAGGCAAGCGAGGGAGCAGAACTGAGAGAGACAGAGAGAGAACCGAGTCAAGTCTCAATCTGGCCCCATTCCTTTGGTTTAACAATTACAGGAGCTGTTATAAACCCCACCTCTTCCTTTGAAAGTCACTTCTGCATAAACTAATTTGAGTTCTCGTCTCTCACAGGGGATATGCACCTAATAGATGGAAATCTGTGCCGTTTCACCTTGGCTCACAATCCCCCTGCTGGCCCCGAATCCTTCACGTGTAACCCCAAGCTCAGGCTCTGTGGCTGGAGTTTCTTCCACCCATTCGAGGTCCCCCAAAGAGAGACGGCAGGAAAGAAGCGAGGGGTTGAATGTGCGTCAGGACAGAGAGAGCCAGGCAAGGCCACCGTGTAGCTTCTGTCCACAATGCATCTTTCCAAAGCAGGTCACCGTCTCAGCCTCCTGGAGCTTGGTCTTACACGCACCCGCTCGTAGGCACATGTCACCCAGCCCTGTGCCCGCGCTCCTTGGACTCTGCCGTGGTTCTGTGTTTGCCTCTCTGCCATTGACACCGCACCAACACCAAGACCGCGGACTCCAGCCCTGGAGTGATTTACTCGGCACAACCAGGAAACAACATGTGTTGACTTGAGTGATATTCAGATTAATCAACGAGAGACTCCAAGGCCTTCCAGCCGAGCGGCAGTTTTAATTTGGAGATTACTCATGTGGAATGGCAGTGGTGCCAAGAATACAGGTGTAAACAAGTGGCAGAAATGAGAGGAGCCCGATGCGTGAAGGGAACAAGGAAAACAGCACCTGACGTGCTCAGCCCGCCTCAACACTCGGCCGGAGCTCCCGCGGTGCTCTGGCTGCCGCTGGGACCACCACCCTGGGAGCAGGTAAAGAGGATTAGTCTCGTTTTTCAAAGGTAACCACAGGAAGTGACCCAAGGTGCCCAAGGAGTTCAAGGTCACAAGGCCGGAGGTGGGCATCAGAGGCCAGGCTCACAGCCTCAGCAGGCGGTGTCCAGCTCTCGCCAACACAGGACTCTTACTTCTCACGTCTTTAGCTACCCCAAGGTTCTTACCTCGAGACCGAAAACCCGATCCCCAAGAGAACACACCGCCTTGCTGGAATGCCCGTGTTTTCCGTCCACCACTATTCCGATCGTCGCCTGTGGGAACTGTGGCTGTAGATTCCAGCCCAAACCACGAAAGGTCAAAGATGAGATGGTGATAAAGGCTCTTCATTTTCTCAATCATCTGTTTCTTGACTTGGGAACTTAAGGTCTAGCACAGCGTCTTAGCAATCAAAGAGGAGGGGAGGCAGTAAACTACTCCGAAGATGACCTTTGAAAATACACTGGACATAAGTAAATGTCATTGCACTCAGGAAACACAGCCAACTCCCTAAGACGAGCTGTCCGCCCACAAGAGGACAGCAGCCATTGGTTAAATAATTATCATTTCCGTATTGTTTTCTCTCCCAACTACCCATAAGCTATGGGAGAAATTACACCTCTCTTGTTCCTCTACATCCTGGTAGTAGCAGAGTACTGAGTAGTAGATGCTTAGATGAGAAAACAATGCAGGGATTGAAGGAATGAACACACCATTGAGGTGAGGTCGTCAAGTCAACACAAACAACATTTCCTGCTCTGTTGATCCTGCGTGCACGTTAGCCTCTGACTTGGATGGCCTGGAATAAGCATTTTGCCAGCAAAGCAATTATTAATCATCTACTATGTACCAAGGATGTTAGATTGACAGCTACTTCACGTCTTCTTGGACCAAGTCAGGATGTGAACACGCCGACACTGACACATAAAAACAAGCATCCACACACAAATACAGAGACGCACGCACACAAAATGTGTAGTTTCAAACACTAGGCTTCGTCCACGTCTTCAGTGTATTTGTATAGCAAATTGATGCCCTGTACTCCTTGAATGTATACCATTTTTATTTGCCAGTTTGATCTCTGAAAAGGTTTTAAATACATGTTTAATTTTTACAAATATTTATCTATTTATTTTCATATACTTGAATGGTTGAAAGATGATAGATAGGTAGATAGGTAGGTATGTAGGTAGGTAAATAGATAGATAGATAGATATCTTTCCAACTCCTAGTTCACTCTCCAAATGCCTACTACAGCCAGGACTGGGCCAGGCTGGAACCAGGAGCTCCACCCTGGTCTCCCACGTGAGAGTGTGGGGACCCAGGCACTTGCGACATCAGCTGCTGCCCTCGGGATGTCCATTAGCTGGAAGCTGGGTCAGCAGCAGAGGTAGCGCCTTAATCCCAGGCTCTCTGGTAAGGGCTGTGGGTGTCCCAACCTGCAGCTGAAGCCCCTGTGCCACAACACCTGGCCCCCAAATGCATTGCTTTTAAAGCCTTGGTTTGGCTCTCCACTCAGCAAGATCTGCCTGGCTCCATACTCGGTGTGCTTCTTCCCTTCCACACCAGTGACAGCTTGCTCTCCACCTGTCTCAGCACGGGGACGGGCTGCAGTTGAGCCACGGTGGCACCCAAGCCTTGGGACCGTGGGTGGGTGGGTCTGTGCCTGTTTGGGCCCAGCGCCCCTGGTCCGCTTGTACCCCTGCTGTGTTCCCTGCGCCATCAGTACTCGCCTGCACCCCAGCCGTTCTCAGCAACGTTGGCCTTGCCCCCGATCTCTGAGATGCTCCCTGGAGCATCAGCCCTGCCCCAGCCTGTCCACTTCCTCCTGGGCCCTGGACCCTGACCGGAGGCTGCATCTTGCAATGCACTCTGTAATGCTCACTTCTTGAGTCTCCTCGGGGCCTTGCGTGTAGACCCCTTTGGAGTCCCACAGATCACGCGAGCTGACCCCAGGAATGGCAGGCGTCTCTTGACCGGCTGGACCTCACTTCGAGCACCAGCATACGGACTGCCTCTTCCAGGAGCTGGAACTCACTCTGATGCACTCCTTCCTGTCTAAACAAATGGACAAAGTCTCTGGGGGCTGCACAGCTGGTGCGTGTCTGTTTGCTTTGAATAAGCGTACGTGAGGCATCTTTAATTCTAAACTCTCCAAATAAGGTTTCTCGACCGCACCATTGGGCTTGGATAATTCTTCAGGGAGAGGGCAGTCCTGTGTGTTGTAGAAAATTCAGCAGAATTCAGCCTGGATACGGCCACACCTGCAGCTCATGCACCTGCATTAACAGCAGCCAGTGTATCTTCTGCTTGTTCATTAAAACTATTCTGAGCCGGGTTTTCGCACTTTGTAGCTGACGAAGTCCTTACAAATATAAAGGCCACTTTCGTAAGTTTAGGAAGAATAAAATTAAAAGGTAAGTTTATTTTTGTTAGGCAACTGGTGCAGTTTTATCTATGGTGTGATCTACACCTGATTTACATCCTATGCTCTGGTTCCTGCCACCATTGCTGGAAGCCAGGTGGCCACATGGCCCAACCTCTGTTATCAAGCTCCACCCCCATCCTAATGGGATTCGCTGCTCCTGCTTCCCTACCCGCCCTCTGGCAAAGTTTTTAAAGGACCTGTTCCTGAACACATGGCTCTCTTGGCTCTTCTCGTCTGCTCTCCTCTCCTCCTCTCTTCTCTTTCCTCTCTGTCTCTCTCTTACAGTCTCCTTCTCTCTCTTTTGCCTTCTTCGCCCCTTCCCTCCAGCCTCTGGCTTTTCCCCAATAAACCCTTTCCCTTACTCCAGTGTTTGGTGTGTTTTGTGATGGCCTAACAGAAATACGTAACAATTTTGGCGTAACAAAAGGTTTGAAATCAATGTGTAGTTTGTTCACCATTTTCATTTTCCAACAACTTTTTTGAATTCCTGTCATTAATCTTAGATGCAAGCTAAAATACAGTGTGTGATCAATAGAAAGTAAAAAAAAAAAAAAAAAGGCTAAATATTGAGGCGACAACTATTTAGCAGCTACTATGTGCCAGGCACAATGAGAGACATCCCTGTCCCTGTCACCCTGAGGTTCCAGTCCCAGCCCCATCACATCAGTCTTGGCTAGATTATGATGCCTGTCTGAGCCTGGTTCCCCCGTCTGTCAAAGATGGGACTGGGACAATCAGGCATCACCAGTCATGTGGCTGCGGGCTGCACCCAAGCCTTCTCTCCGTGTTTCCTTTGGCCTGCGTGGGATTTCAGTTTGCAACATGTCACATGAAAATGCAGAAGCTTCTCTAGAAAAATTGGGAGATCCACAGCCCTGGGCCCTCGTGACCAAGAGGCAACAGCAAACCAGGTTGAGGAGGGAACCACCTGCCCTGAGCGGCCCCAGTCCCCACCCCTCCTTGTTGTCTCACGCTGGGCTGTTTCACCCTGGCTGCTGACCCACTGGGCACACACGTAGCTGGATTTGTGCTTTCCGAACCCTTCCCTTTCGGTGCTAACGTTTTCCGAGGTGGCTGAACACACCCTCCCATCACAGGAGACCACGAGGCAAGAGGGTCCAGGGAAAGAGGTTGAATCCGGCACACACCCCGGGAAGCAGGCTGCTGTTCTAACCTGGGGCTTAAGGCCCAGCAAGAGGGCACCAGACAGGGGGCAGAGACTAACAAGACCGACACTGTCTTTCTCTGCTTTTCCGCCAGACAAAGGAAATCCCGCTCCAGGCACGGCCTCCTCAGCCGGCTTTGATGTCCCTGGGAAGAGCGGCTCCACTTCAGACGAGAGAGGCGAGCAGGGGCAGGGAGCCAGAACAAAGCCCTGTTTCCTCGGTTGCTAATTATGCTCCTTCTGTGTAAATAATTATCTAGAAGGAAGGAGGGGAAAAAAAAGACCCTCCCTGGCTAAAGAGCTGGAAAGATAAAAGGAGAGTAGGGGGTTGGTGCGCCCCCCCGAGTGGTCCTAGAGGGGAACGCAAGGTGCAGCAAAGCTCTGCTCACTCCCTGTGTTTTAAACATGAAGCCTGGGACTTGCAAAGCCCCCAGGCATCGGCGCCGTAATTAAACCACAGTTCCGGCTGCTGGCGTGGGGGTGATCGAGCCGTCTCCTGCCCTGGCCCTCACTGGCCTCTGCTGGAGTGGAGGCTGCGAGCCTCAGACATCCAAGCTCCAGAGGCAGCCAGGACCTGAGTTTGCCCCCGGCTCCAGGGATGAGCTCCTCATTCCAAAGTGGACCAAGGACACGTTGATTCCTCCCCGCTGGGGCCTGGGCAGAGGCAGAGAGAGAGAGAGAGAGAGAGAGAGAGAGAGATATCTTCATTCGCTGGTTCATTCCCCAAATGGCCACAATGGTCGGAGCTGCACTGATCCAATGCCAGGAGCTTCTTCCAGGTCTCCCATGTGGGTGCAGGGGCCCAAGTGTTTGGGCCATCTTCTACTGCTTTCCCAGGCACATTAGCAGAGAGCTGGGTCAGAAATGGTGTAGCCGGGACTCAAACCAGAGCCCACATGAGATGCTGGCACTGAGGACGGCTGCTTTACCTGCTACGCCACAGCGCCGGCCCCCATGCCCCCAACTCTTGGTAGCCACCAACCTGCTGTGCCCCACCCAAACCCCCTGTATGCCCACCCACCTACCAGCTGCCAACACCCCCACCCGTGTGCCCTTGAGCCCTGGGTGCCCTCACCCCTGGCTCATCAGCAGTGCTGGGGAACTTGTCTTTCCATGGTAATATTTTGTTGATTAGGTTTTCAAGGTAGCATTTTCATTTACATTATAATCAAAGGCTTAATGGCTCCACTACATAAAGAGCTCAAGTAATAAGGCTGTGGTGGAGAGACCAGAGGCCGGCAGGAAAGCAGGCAAAGGTATGAAGAATCACCAGACAAAAAGCTCTTCAACTTCAGTCCACAGAAATTTTCAAATAGTCACAAAGTCACTCAAGCTATCGTAGTCTGTAATTCCTATCAATTTGCTTGACAAAGATATAAAACAAAGTTTGGCAAACACTATGTTTGCAGCAAAACTGATATAACACGCAGGCATTTCTTTCTTATTTCTTTATAGGGATTTATTTATTTATGAAAGACAGAGTTACAGAGAGAAAGAGAGAGAGAGAGAGAGAGAGAGAAAGAAGTATTCATATACTGGTTCACTCCCCAAATGCCTGTAACGGCCGGAACTGAGTGGTTATGAAGCCAGGAGCTGCGGCTTCTTCTGGGTCTTCCATGTGAGTGCAGGGGCCCAAGCACTTGGGCCATCTTCCACTGCTTTCCCAGGCCACAGCAGAGAGCTGGATTGGAAGTGGAGCAGCCGGACTCGAACCGTTGCCCATATGTGAGCTGGCACTGCAGGCGGTGGCTTTACCTGCTTCGCCACAGTGCCAGCCACTCCTTATTTTAAAATTTAGCCCCACATGTGAGGGAGAAAATGCTGTGTTTGTCTTTCTGTGTCTGCCTTATTTCACTCAACAGGATGTCCTCGAGTTCCAACCACTTTGCTGCCAATGATAGAATTTCATTGTCCCCCAGGAGCAACCTTCAACCCTGCAACTGATGAGAGCTGGGCGGGGGGGGGGGGAGGGATCAACTCCCCAACTCTCTCGTCCTCCGAGGTTCCTGGCAGGGGAGGCCCCCTCCCCCATCGGTGCTCCCCTTTCTCTGTCTCCCCTCTTCCGGCCTGCACCAAGGCTTCCTTGGATCCCCCCCGAGTCAACTGCTGGAACCCACGTCTCTGCCTTAGGGTCTGCTTCTGGGGAAATCCAGCGAAGACCACCACCCAAACTCACAGGCCAGATGCTGGTCCTGGAGGTATCACTCTGACACCAGGACCAGAGGCGGACTGGGGTCCAGCAGGAGCCACGCCCCCTCTACCTCTTGCTCACAGCTCTCACACCATCTGGGATTCTGCTCTTTGATTGTCCTCATACCCATCTCCTCTGGCTGACTACAGACCCCAGGAAGAGAGAGACTGCTCCCTGGGGAGGGCCCGGTACATCAGAAACGCATGATAAATATTTTCTTTCCAGAAAATAGGGGCCAATAACAGTGCCTGTTGCCCGGGAAGGATATGAGGACTAAACAGCGTCATCTATACGAGAGTTAGCACATGAGATGAACAGGGTCTAGAACATGAGGAATACTCTAGAAGCTGCTACTGCAGCCTTGATGTTCCTCCTTGTCTCACCCCAGGCTGATGTCAGCCAAAAAAGATAATTGCTCCTTAAATTGTGGGAACCTGGAATGATGCTCCGTGGGTCACTAATGAAGACTGAGCCTCAGAGAGGGGGAGTGATTTGCTTGGAGCTACACAGCATCCTGGGGAAACAGCCAAGATTCCAAACCCTCCCAACTCCTCATCCTAGCTGCCTCCAAGGGGGCAGTGGGGTTGAAGGCAGAGGAGGCTGGCCTCAGGGAGGCCTCTCAGGTACACGTGACACCTTCTAGGGGAGACTTAAGGGCCAAACCATACTGGGCTGATGCGGTCAGAGCCACAGAACGGGATGGAGGTGGGCAAACAGATGCCCAGTGTCAAAAGGAGTTTGCTGGGCCCAGCCTTGGGGTGCAGTGGCTGGAGCTGTCCCACCCTGCAGCAGCATCCCATGTCTTAGCACCAGTTCCGGTCCTAGCTGCTCTGTTTTCAGTCTAGTTCCTGCCAGGACACCTCAAAGGCAGAGGAAGATGGTCCGAGCACGTGGGCCCCTGCCACCCACGTGGGAGACCTGGATGGGGCTGCTGGCTCCTGGCCTCGGCCTGGCGCCTGTCTTGGCTGTCGCAGGCATTTGGGAGGCGAGTTTGTGATGGAAAATCTCTCTCTCTCTCTTTTTCTCTCTCTCTCTCTCTCTTTCTCTCTCTTTCTTCCCCCACTCCCCGCTCTGTCTGTGTGTGTGTGTGTTCCCCTCTCCATGTCACTCTGCCTTTCAAAGAGCTCTTTAGAAAAAGGAGTCCTGATTATTCTGCCGCCGTTTGCACAGGGCCATTTGAGTTTCTCCCTCTGGTCATGGGCACGACAGGTGGGGGGTGGGGGTGGGGGGTCTCAGTTTCCAGGCCTGGAGAAAGAAGCCAGAGGAGTCCTGGAATCACCGCTCCCCTCCTCCCGGCGAGACAGTGGGCTCATTCATCAGCAGAGAATTCAGAGGCCTCCGCAGAAGAGCTGGGAAGAAAGAATGAATGAGAAACAGGACACCCTCCATCACCCCGCCAGCCACGAGAGAGCCTCTGCAGCCAGGCCATGTGTATCTAGGGGGCAGAGGAAGGAGACTTTGCATCTGGGACGCTCCCAGGGGTCACATCCGAGTCGGTGTGACACATGAACCAGCTTATCTGGGAGCCAGGGAGCCAGGGCCTGTTCCGGTGCCTCCAATCGGCACAGAGAACCGGAGCCGCTGGCGTGCACGACGCCGGGGGATTTCCTCCCTGCTCATTGAGATCAAAAGGCAGAGGAGGCTTGCTGTTCAGCCCACTCTCGCACTGCTGCCAATTCGGGACGCCTTCGGCATTGTGCTGCGGACAAGGGCCGCTCCGATTGCAAGTTCAGGCTCTTCCGGCTGTCGCTCTGATGAGCAGCACCCCCCCCCCATTTCCCCAGCCACGGCCCCCACCCGGCAAAGGCAGTGGGAGTTGCCAGGACGGATTTCAAGGGAATCGTGGGCTGAGCAACAAAGGTTACTGATAGACGCACAAGATTAGCTCAGGGCCCGGATGTAGCTGGAGGTGAGAAGAAGCCAGCCCGTGTCCTGTGTGTGTGGCAGGTCTGCTGGGGACAGGGAGGCCAACCTCAACCCTAACCCTCCTCCGACCTACAATAATAATAATAATAATAATAATTTTAGCATAAGTCTGTCCCATGCACTATTTGGGACTTATTTACATCAAAACCTATTTGCTGCTGAGCTGAAATTGAAATGTGCCCAGGCATCTTCTGTTTTGTTTGCTAAACCTGGGCAGCCTGGCTGGCAGAAGGGTGTGTTGGGGAAAACTGGACTGAAGCCTTGTAACCTGCCATCGGGGACGCTTTGGTGATGCTGGCTCAGTGCTTCAAACGTAAGGACACAGGAGCCGGCATCGTGGCACGGCAGGTGACGACGACGCCTGTCACACGGGCATCCCATACGGGCAATGGTTCGTGTCCCGGCTGCTCCAGCTCCCTGGAAATGCACCTGGGAAAGCAGTGGAAGATGGTCCAAGTCTCTCCCGTGGGAGACCCGGATGACACTCCTGGCTCTGGGTTCCAGCCTGGTCCAGAGCTGGCTGTTGTGGCCATTTGGGGAGTGAACCAGCGAATGGAAGATACCTCTCTCTCTCTCTCTCTCTCTCTCTCTGTCTCTCTCCCCATCTCCTTCTCTCTCTCTCCTTCCACCACTACTTTTTCTTCTCCTCCTCCTCTATCCCCTGCCCCTGTGTGTGTGTCTGTAACTCTGCCTTTCAAATAAATAAATCTTTAAAGAAAAATAAGGCAATAGCATGTGAAACGCAGACCCCCACCTCCCCTGGAGATGTGGTCCCAGCAGCCCCTCTGCTCCCAGCTCTACCAGCTGCTCTATGGCCAACTGCACCTGACCTGCTCCCTTACTGCTGCTCGCCTGGCTCCTGAATCACGTGCCTCGTGCACACGAGCAGAGACCCTGGTTTCCTGGTGGTGGGGGCCAACCTACAGATCAACACATAGCCTTGCTGAGCAGAGGTCCGGCTTCATCACGATGCAACCCCCTTCTCCCCGCAAGCTGAGTGTGACCATTCTCTGCAAAAGGAAATGACCTTGCCAGTGACCTTCACCCGACCCGGTTCATGAGCCCTCCACCCTTGCTGCCAAGGAGCTCTTTCTAAACACAGGGTGAGCTCTCCTAACATGAAAACACCAGGGGCGGCCAGCGCCGCGGCTCACTAGGCTAATCCTCCGCCTGCGGCGCCGGCACCCCGGGTTCTAGTCCTGGTTCTGTCCCGGTTGCTCCTCTTCCAGTCCAGCTCTCTGCTATGGCCCCAGGAGTACAGTGGAGGATGGCCCAAGTGCTTGGGCCCTGCACCCGCATGGGAGACCAGGAGAAGCACCTGGCTCCTGGCTTTGGATAGGCGCAGTGCCCGGATGCAGCACACCGGCCGTAGCGGCCACTTGTGGGGGTGAACCAATGGAAAAGGAAGATCTTTCTCTCTCTCTCTCTCTCTCACTGTCTAACTCTGCCTGTCAAAAAAAAATCATTAAAAACACTAGGGGCCAGTTCTGTGGCGTAGGTGGTAAAGTCTCCACCTACAACACTGGCATCCCATATGGGCACTGGTTCAAGTCCCGGCTGCTCCACTTCCATTCCAGCTCTCTACTATGGCCTGGGAAAGCAGTTGAAGGTGGCCCAAGTCTTTGGGGCCCTGCACCTGCATGGGAGACCAGGAAGAAGCTCCTGGCTCCTGGCTTTGGATCAGCACAGCTCCTGCCGTTGTGGCCAGTCGGGGAGTGAACCAGGAGATGGAAGACCTCTCTCTATCTCTCCTTCTCCTTCCCTCTGTGTAAATCTGCCTTTCAAATAAATCAATAAATCTTTAAAAAAAAAAAAAGGAAAAGGAAAAGGAAACAGGAAATCCAAAATGCCCAAACTCCAAGCCTGTTGTGAGTGTGAGCAGGACGCCACATGCACAGAATTCCATACCTGACCTCATGGGACAAAGTCACAGTCAAAACAGGTGCACTAGAAATATTGCACCAAAGGACTTTCAGCCTAATGTTTATAAGGGGTCCGTGAGACATGCGTTACTGCTAGGCTTAGGCTGTGGCCCTATCCCCGACATATCTAAGTAGGCAGATACAAATATTCCAGAATTGGCACAAAAAGCCAGAAATAAACATTTCTGAACATGGGCATTTCCTTAAAAAAAAAAAAAGGATAGATTTATTTATTTGAAAGAGCAGTAGACAGAGAGAAAGGTCTTCCTTCTTCCGTTGGTTCACCCCGCAGTGGCCGCCACAGCCAGCGCTCTGCAGCTGGTGCACCACGTCGATCTGAAGCCAGGAGCCAGGTGCTTCTCCTGGTCTCCCATGTGGATGCAGGGCCCAAGGACCTGGGCCATCCTCCCACTGCCTTCCCGGGCCACAGCAGAGAGCTGGACTGGAAGAGGAGCAACCGGGACAGAATCCGGCGCCCCAACCGGGACTAGAACCCTGGGTGCCGGTGCCGCAGGTGGAAGATTAGCCTATTGAGCTGCAGCGCAGGCCAAAAAGGATCTTCTATCTACTGCTTCATTCCCCCCAAATGCCTGCAGCAATCAGGGCTGGGCCAGGCTGAAACCAGGAGCCAGGAACCCCAGCTGGGTCTCCCACATGGGTGGCAGGAGCCCAAGGACTTAAGCCATCTTCTGCTGTCTTCCCAGGCGCATTAGCAGGGAGCTGAATGAGAAGTGGAGCAGTCAGGACTCGAACCGGCACTCTGATACAGGATGCTGGGGTCACAAATGATGGTTTAACCCACTGTACCACAGCAGATTGATTTATTTTATTTTAAAGTCAGTTATAGAAAGGGAGAGAGAGAGAGAGAGAGAGAGAGAGAGGTGGCAATGGCCAGGGCTGGGCCAGACTGAAGCCAGGAGCCAGGAGCTTCTTCCTGGTCTCCCATGTGGGTGCAGAGGCCCAGGCACTTGGACCATCCCCACTGCTTTCCCAGACCACAACAGGGAGCTGGATTGGAAGTGGAGCAGCCAGGACTTGAACCAGTGCCCATATGGGATGCTAGCATTGCGGGCAGTGGCTTCACCCGCTACACCACAGCGCCGGCCCCAGTGCCAGACATTTCTAACAAGGATGCTCAGCCTGTGTGTGTGTGCTGTCGGGTTTGCTTGCAAGGTAAAATCCAAGCTCCTTCAGGCTTCCCTATGTCTTCCTGCCTGCAAACCTCTCTACCTCAACCACTTCCCGCTCAGTGTTCAGACCCTGACCTTCTCCCTCCCTCAACCCCACCCTGTGCTCTCACACCCCTGGGCCTTTGAGCCCAGGGCTCCCTTGCACGGAACACACTCCCCACCCAGCTCCACAGCTCCAGCTCCAGGGCCGCTCGCCCCACTCGCACTGTGTCAGCTGTCACTCTTCCTCCTCAGCCAGGATGTGACCCCGCAACAAGTGCCAACGAGGGTCAAAGGCTCACAAACGGGTCCTAGCTCATTTGAACCAGAACGGGGAAGAAATTCGCAGGTTTATGGAAGGACTGGCACCAGGCCACCATCAGGAATCATGAAAGCAGGAGTTAATTTCCTCTTGGGAAAAAAATTGCTCAGTCTTGGAGGACCGTCTCTCCACGATGCTGCCATGGGTGAGAGTCCCACCTGCTTCCCGTGCTTGGAGGTTGCTGGCCAAAATTAATTTTTTAAAATTTGTTTGATAGGAAAAGAAGGAAAGGGAGATGGACAGAGAGAGAGATAGAGGGAGAGAAAGACAGAACGCGCAAGAGAAGTGAGCCCTGATCCACTGGTTACTCCCCCAGAACAGTTTAACAGCTACAGTCACAGGGCAAAGGAGTAGCAGGGATTTATACATGGGGGTGGCTTTTCCACACCCAGGATTGTCAGTCTAAAGTCTTCTTTTTTTAAAGATTTATTTATTTGAAAGTCAGAGTTACATAGAGAGAGGGGGAGAGGCAGAAAGAGAGAGAGAGAGAGAGAGAGGTTTTCCATGTGCGGGTTCATTCCCCAGATGGCCGCAATGGCCAGAGCTGTGCCGATCCAAAGCCAGGAGCCAGGAGCTTCTTCCTGGTCTCCCACGCAGGTGCAGGGATCCAAGCATTTGGGCCATCTTCTATCCGTCTAAATTCTTAAAATCTCAGACCTAGACGGGGTACAATAAGGAGGAGTAGGGACTGTGGAAAATGGCAGACCTTACACCTGCCTTGGAGAGGGAGCCTTGCAGCCCCAAATGGTTACCACCAGGTGGACATACAGGTTTCTTTAAGAAGCCAGAATCGTGGAGTCAGGTCTTCTGCTTCTACTGTTGGCATGGACTTGAATTTTCTTCTTAAAGACCTTAATGAGTCCAGTGCAAGTCTCTGGGTCTGATCGGCTCTGGAGGGTATTTGTTTGCGTCTCTGAGCAGCCAGGACTCACTGGTGTGGCACAATAGAGAGAAGCACAATTTGGTTACATGATTTTGTTTTCATCAGAAAAGATATAAGTATGTTGCAAAGTATGAAGATCAGGGCTTATCTTTAGATCACGCCTAGATGACACAATAGGACATTTCTTGCTTTCATACAGTGTTTCACCAGCACCTGCCGTGTGGGGTGTTATTCCTGACATCCAGGAAACCTTCACTGGAGACTGGAGACCCTCGGAGCAAGTGGGCGGTCACCGATCGTCTCATCCAGATTGTCCCAATGTGGACGCGATAGAGCCTGGCCTGATGGGATGGTCAGAGACGTTTTATCAGTTCAAGCCCCAATTCTGCCACTGCTTAGCTGTGCAGCCTTGGGCAAATGGCTTAATCTTTCTGAACCTCAATTGCTTCACCCCTAAGATCAGGATGATAAGTCCACCTGCTTCAAAAAATAACGTCAGGGTTAAAGGAGACCCTGCTTTGCATGTAGCAGGTGCTCAGCAAATGGTGGTTATGGTTGGCTCTTCCTCATGTTTCACTTTAGACACTCATCCCCTGCGAACAATACACACACGTGTGCATACACAGCATGAGTGTGCACTCACACAGGCCACGCTGGGTTCCCAGTGGCCGCCTTTGACCTGTCTTGGACAGTTGTTGTTATCTCCTTTTGTGTAAGGGCAGGAAAAAAGGGAACAGGCAACTGAGGGTCACCGTCAGGAAGGAGAGTAATTGCCCAAAGTCACACGTTTTGTCCACAGCCAAGTCACAACCCAGTCACGGTTCTCGAGCGATTTTTCAAGATTGGGTGATTGATTGATGTGAAAGGAAGAGAGACAGAGAGGGAGGGAGAGACACAGAGAGAGGTCATCTGTCCCCTTTTCACTCTCCAAAAGCCCACAGCAGCTGGGACTGAACCAGGTCAGAGCCAGGAGCCAGGACTTCCACCTGTGTTTCCCACGTTGGGGAAAGGGACCCAAATTCTTGAACCTGCCAGGCGTTACCAGAAGGCTGGATGGAGAGCTTGGAGGAGCCGGGATTTGAACCAGGGACTCTGTTCTGGCCTGTCAGCATCCCAGGAGGTAGCTTGACCTGCTGCCCTGCTGCACCTGCCCCCAGCTTCTCAAGCTCTGCCTCACATAGCTTCCTTGTCCTCAGGATGCACAAAGGGACTGTGGCCCCCACTTTGGCTGCAGCTTCAAGGTTTGCATGTTCTCTGTCAGTTTTGAAGAGAGAAAGGAAAATTCTCACTGGTTGTCTTTTTTCCCCCACTCCATTCCTCGGGCAAGAATTGCACTTGCTGAAAGCAAACGGACTCCAAGTGCTTTCCAGTACAGCAGTAAGGGTCTCCTTCTAGAATCACAGCCAGGCACGATTTCTTTTTAAACGGAGATGAATCAGCTCAGGGATATGCAGAGCCAAGGTGAAATAACTCCCTGGGGGGTGGGGTGGGGCCCGGGAGAGTCCTCTGGCTTGGATTTGCCCAAATGACAGGTGGAGCCCTTGGCTCTGATTTCAGCTTTGAATTGTGTCTTTCAAGTCTCCTGGATCCTGGCTGTGTCCCAGACACTCAAACCCACAGGCTCCTTTTCATTCTGTCTGCAAGGAGTGGTGCATTAGGGGCCACTCCTCCCTGGGGACAGCTGCAGGGGGTTCTGAAAGAAGGACCCCCTTTTAGCATCGAGTTTGTTTGTGGTAGAAGCAGCAGGGTGTGTAGGAATTAATTCTGGCCACCTCTTTACCTATGAGGGAACCGAGGCCAGGCTATGGAAGGCAGTCGGGGTATGGGTTGCATTGCAGGTAAACTGGGGCTCCAACTGAGATGTGCCCACCTTTCCACAGCACATGTTTCTGGACTTTCACTTGCAGATAAAACAGATTGCCATAGATTTTCAACAGTCACACAAAAAAAATGGCTGAACACCCACTTGGGCATGGGATCCCCCTCGTGATACCTCTTCATGGCTCACAACACAGGAACTGGACCACAGGAAGTAAGTGTGTTGGCTGAGGTTTGTTGATTCCCGACTATGCTGCAGGAACTCTCTCTTTTTTTTAAGATTTATTTGTTTGTTTGTTTGTTTGAAAGGCAGAGTTACATAGAGACAGAGGTAGGGGGAAGAGAGAGAGAGAGAGAGAGAGAGAGAGAGAGAGAGAGAGAGAGGTCTTCCATCCTCTGGTTCACTCCCCAATTGGCCACAATGGCTGGAGCTGGGCTGATCCGAAGCTAGGAATCGGGAGCTTCCTTGGGGTCTCCTTCGTGGGTGCAGAAGCCCAAGGACTTGGGCCATCTTCTACTGCTTCCCCAGGCCATAGCAGAGAGCTGGATCGGAAGTGGAGCAGCCGAGACTCGAACCGGCGCCCATATAGGATGCCAACACGGCAGGTGGCAGATTTGCCTGCTATACCACAGTGCCGGCCCCCAGGAACTCTCTTAATGTTTTGCATTTATGGCCTCCTTGAGCGCTCCCAGTGAGATGCCATCATCTTTCTCCAGGCGGGGAAACTGAGGATGGCTGAGGTTAACAGCCTTGCCCAAGGTCACACTGCTGAGAGGGAGCAGAGCCAAGATATGACCTGTGTTTCTGACCCAGAGCTCATGCTCAGTGCTGGTCAACCATCCTGCCTCACCTGCAAGTGCTTAGTGAGGACTACTCTGCCAAAGGCATTGGACTGCCTACTAGTAAGTCATGAATGAACAAGAGACAGACTGTCTCCAGGGAGCTCACCTTCATCTGGGAAAGACAGACATGTGAACAGGTTTTACTGGGGCTGTAACTGTGCCACAGCAGGTTAAGGAGCCTCCTGCAATGCCAGCATCCCACAAGGGCATTGGTTCTAGTCCCGGCTACTCTGCTTCAGATCCAGCTCCATGCTAATGGACTGGGCAAGTAGCCAATGTGGTCTAAGTGCTTGGGCCCCTGCCACACACATGAGAGACCAAGATGGAGTTCCTGGCTCCTGGATTCAATCTGGCCCAGCCCTAATCATTGTGGCCACGTGGGGAGTGATCCAATAGATGCAAGAGCTCTCTCTCTCTCTCTCTCTCTCTCTCTCTCTCTCTCTGTGTGTGTGTGTTTCAAACAAATAGGTATTTTAAAAACCTGATTTTGTTAAGTCATCTCTGGTCACAGTTGAATAAGAACACTACCCTTGCCAACCTGTTCTGTTATTTTCACCCTCTCCTTCTCAGCTTCCTCTCAGCCTCCACTTCCTCCCTCCCAAATATTGCCTCTTTCCTGACTACAGCTTACATTACACACAGCAGCTTCTGCCTGGCTGCTATTTCTTGTGGAAATGAGGTTTGACCTTAATTAACTGTTGGGGAACGGAGCCCATGCATCCCACTGCGTTCAGAGCAAAGAATTAGCCCTGAAGATACACCAGACGAGTGTAAGGTAGGGGGATGTCTTACTGAATTATAAAGTGAGCGAGAAAGCTGCAAAACTCCCCCTCGAAGATGCTGTGTAATCTATTATAAGGCTGATGGTGGCCATGCGAGGGTGAACACTGGGAGACCTTGCTTTGTGACTCTAGTGCTTGATTCTGTAAGGACGGACTCCCCCCACCCCACCAGCTGCTGTCCAAGGTACTGACCATGCTATTGCAGAATACAAGTGGATGACAATTTCCGAGGACTTTGTCTTCTAGGCAGGGGGCACGGAGCAATGTCCTGACCTGAGACAGATTAAGAGGGTTCGTGACAGAAAGCCTACAAAATGTGGGCTGAGATCATAAGTCTGTGATTGATTCTAGCGATGCTGGCCTTTCCATCAACCTCTTAGATCTCTAATCTATGGAGCAAAACGGTTGTTTCACTTGCTCCACAGAAACGGACAGAAAGATTCAACATCATTGCATGTATGTAGAAGATTGGTTTTCCCTGAAAATGTGATGATGATGGTGGTGATGATGATGATAACAATGATGATGATGATGTCTACTGCATGAAACTTTCAATGATACTGAGGCCTGTGTACCTGGCCTGGTTCTAACTGCTTGGCATGTATCAATTCACTTAATTGTTATAAAGTTCATTCTATATATAAACCACTCCTCCACCCCTAAGAAAGAGGTTAAATTATTCTTTTTCTGACTCATAGTTAATGGAGTAGGTGCCAAGCATGCAGTGGGTGGTTAGGTTGTGAAGGAAAGAAAAGGTTATGGACACAGATTTTGGATCCCTGTGGATCCTCAGAACTGCCCAGAATGGAGTCACAAGCTTCCACTGTCTCCATGGCTATTCCCCAAGGCCTGTCTGTAATGGGCCCAAAGGGGCTGTTCCAGAACAGTAGTACTGTCATGGGCCTTCAGACACCCACTACGGCCTTCAAATGCCCACTGATGACCTTCAAACACCCAACAATGACCATCAAACACCCAGAAACGACCTTCATACACCCACTGATGACCTTCCGTCGCCCACTGATGACCTTCAAACACCCAACAATGACCATCAAACACCCAGCAACGACCTTCATACACCCACTGATGACCTTCTGTCACCCACTGATGACCTTCAAACATCCAACAATGACCATCAAACACCCAGCAATGACCTTCAGACAACCACTAATGACCTTCAATCACCCACTGATGACCTTCAAACATCCAACAATGACTTTCAAATGCCAACTGACGACCTTCAAATGCCCACTGACAACCTTCAAACACCTAGTGACGACCTTCAAATACCCAGTGACGACCTTCAAACACCCAACGATGACCTTCAAACACCCACTGATGACCTTCAAACACCCAGTGAGGACCACCACCGTAGGACCAAGACTTTCCTCCCCAGGGCTTCCTTTTCTTCCTCAGTTGACCCTTGGGCCACCCCAAACTTTCCTGCTCCAAGGTTGTGACCCATGCTGCTGCCCCGTCAGGAACACCCTTGTTGTCTAACAGGGGAAGCCCTGTTCAGCCCTCAAGGCCACCCTGGAAATCATCCTCCTCCAGGAAGACTTCCCCGATGTCACACTCTCCCGTGTGCATCTGGATCCCTTTGTAGCTCTCTCTCTTGTCAGACCTAAACTGCAACTTAGCTACTGAGAGGGACATGGGGCTGCCTCTGCAGCTCTCTGTCCACAAAGCCTCGTCATTGCCATTGTGTGTGAAAGGATAAAGGTGGCTTCACCTGGAAGGCAGATACAGGTGTCCTTAGAGCTATTTCCCGTAGAAAAAAGACTAAAAATAGCACCACAGATTCAAAGTCAGAAGATTTTGCTCAGCAGTTAAGTCCTCAGGCCAGAACAACAGAAAGAGCCAGACCTTGGAAGTCAGATGGCTTCAGGGTTGTCACTTGTGTCTGCCTTTGCAGCATGGAAAAAGCTCTCCCCTTCTCCGGGCCTCAGGTGCCTCACAGGTAAAACCAACAGGATCATCTTTCACTTGGTAGTGTCTCTGCAGAGGTAGAGATTCAATGAGAAACTGCCACCAACCCAAGTTTCCACCAAGAGAAGAATGGTCACAATGGAATACTATGCAGCTACTAAAAATCAACAAACTCCAGCTCTCTGCTGATGGCCTGGGAAAGCAGTGTAAGATTGCCATGGTCTTTGGGTCCCTGTACCCATGTGGGAGACCTGGAAGAAGCTCCTGGCTCCTGGCTTCGGATTGGCTCAGCTCCAGCCATTGCGGCCATTTGGGGAGCGAACCAGAGATGGTAGCCTCTCTCTCTGTGTCTCTTCCTCTCTCTGTCTGTAACTCTATCTCTTAAAAAAAACAAATAAGATCTTAAAGCAAATGAATAAACTAGAGCCACCAATGTGGGTAAACCTCAGAAACTCAGTGTTGCTCTAGGGAGCAATCCCATGCAAATACATATAGCAGGGTGAGCTCTATCTATGAAGCTCTACAACAAGGAGCAGAGAATTCTGTTGGGATAGATGGGGAGAACCATAGACATGTGGACTCTGGCCCCTACAGGCAGCTTCACGAATGGGCACCATCTCCTCCCAGCTGAGCAATGCTCATCAGTCACATAACTGCCGTGACTCAGTTTCTCCATCTGTTCAGCAGTGGTCGCCACCTCGAAGGGTTATTCTGAGGTTTAAATCCATTTCTGTTTGTAAAATGCTTTGAAGACTGCTGGCTCAGAGTGAACACTATGTAAACATTAACTCCCATTATTATTTTTGTCTAGTTGCTGTTATTACAATCGTCATTATTATCATTATCTGGCAAAACTATACAGGAGAGCAAGGAAATGATTAAAACCAAAATTCACAGCAGTGGTTCCATTGAAGAGCTTCTAAATTATTTAGTTCTGTACTATGAGCCAAGCGGCAGGCACGCAGCTGTCCGTGCTATGGGGATTCGGTCCCTGTATGCATAGGTTTTCATTGTTTTGTGTATAGCATACGTTTCGCAATGCAATTTTTAAAAGAATAAATGGAGTTAATTATTGAAAAGGACTGACCTCCTTCTCCCGCTCCTGGCTGAAATCTAACCTTTCTTGCTGGCCTCTGGATGATGTATTTGGCTTCACAAAAGAAGCCTCAGCCTTCTGGAGGGGCTGATCTGTTCAGCAGCCTTCCCCATCTATCATCCCCCCAAGCAACGTGTTTTACACCCATCTGCAGATGAAGATAAAAGCATGGTGTGCTGCCCTCTTTAAGATTGCTGGCAGGATAAGCATGGAGAGGAAGGCTTTCATATTTTACCCTAGGTTTTCCAGCCGTTGCCTCCCTCAGAATTGAAAAAGCTTGGCTTGTTTCTCAAGTGCTAGCTGGGAATGCCCAGGAAAGAACAGAAGCTTCTAAACCCCAGAAATGCAACATCTCCAGGTTAGATGTTATCACCAAAGACATCACATGTCACTGGAGCAGACGACTGTTCCAGGGGTTTGCTCGGCTTGCCTGGTGGCTGCTACTCCAGCGTGAGATGGAGCTCAACAGTGTTACAACAGATAATAATGGTAGGGCAGCCACTCGGCTCAGCAGTTAGGATGCTCATACCCCCTCCCAGACTGCCTGGGTTCAAGTCCTGGCTTCACTTCCAATGCCAGCTTCTTGTTAAATGCACACTTTGGGAAGCAGCACATGATGGCTCAAGAACTTGGGTCCCACCACCCCCATAGCAGACCCAGATTGAGTTCTGGGCTCCTGGCTTCAGCCTGGCCCCACCCTGGCTGTTTCAAGCATGTGGAGAGTGAACCAGCAGCAATCTATTTCTCTCTCTCTCTCTCTCTCTCTCTCTCTCTCTCTCTCTTTCTCTCTCCATCTCTATCTCTCCATTTCAAATAAAAAGAAAATAGATAAAAATAAACCACAATCATAGTAAGCATTTGCTATGCACCAGATCCTAAGCCAGGCTTTTTTGATGCACATTTCCTATAATCCTCAATCAGTCTTACAAAGTGCTCATATTTTGCAGCTGTACATAGGGTGGGAAAGGTAAGACCCTTCCCCAGGGTCACACAGCATATACAATTCAGAGCCAGCATGCAACTAAAACACCAACTCCTTTATACTCAGCAGCCGTTCTTGCATCATTCTAGAGGAGGAGGGCTGTTTCCATCCCTGTGTGATGGATGCACCCACCAAGTCCCCGAGAGGACTTGGTCAGGCAGAGTGAAACGGCTGGGAAGTCCTATGCGAGAGCTCACACACACACACACACACACACACACACCCGGCCCTGCCTTCCTCTCCATTAACAAGAAAGACGAATTCCTGTGGATGGGTCCCCAGGGTCACACCACACTCAAAGTAGTGACTGAGGACAGAACCCTGCCTTGCATGTAGAATGCAGGCAGAATTGCCCTTAAAGTCCTGGACCAGAGGAAGAATGACATCAGAGCAGAGTGGGGAGACAAGACATTAGACAGTGTGAAATTGAGTCTAAAAGGGCAGTGAGCAGGCAGATTCAGAAGTGAAAAAAGACACAGGCATTTCTGGGAACAATTTAATTGGCAGGGATGTGGCTGAGAGGTAGGGTGGAAGAAGCAAGCACAGGTCGTGAGGAGCTATTTATAAGAAGGTCTAGAACAGACAGGACACCTTAGCATCCAAATGCTGGATAGTCTAAAGTTGTAGTGGGTCCTGGTTGTCCTTCAGCCCCCGATTCTCCATCCATCCATCCACACATCCATCCACCCACCCATCCATCCATCCACCCACCCACCCATCCATCCACACATCCATCCACCCACCCATCCACCCATCCATCCACCCACCCATCCACCCACCCACCCATCCACCTATCCACCTACCTATCAGTCCACGCCCCCCCATCCTTCAATCAACCTATCTACCATCCATCCACTCAGAGTGTGAGCTCCTTATGAGAAGAAACTTTGTCCATTTTGGTCACCACAATTTCCCCAGCAACCAGAAGATTCTCTGGTACAGTGTAAGTGTTCAATAACTACTCATCAGGTGACTGAATAAGCCTCTCCACTAAGAAAACATTTGCCAAGTGCCCATAATGGGGATGGATAATGATAAGTAAAACCAATTGAGATTTTATGTATATACACATATTGTACCTTTGAAACGCAGTTGGTAAAATAATATGATTAGTGTGGTTTTTCTATTAAAAGAAGTCCTAGAGTGGAAGATCCCCATGGAGCTCATTTATTTAGGGGGCAATTCTGGAAAGCTCCACTGGGGTGGGAAATTGAGACAAGGAAGGGAAGACAGCTAATGGAGGACAAGTCGAGGTGTGGGCTTGGCTGCAGGCAACCGGGCTTTAATTCTGCTGAGAACTCTTGAGAGACGTGGAAAAGCACACTTCCTATATTTCCCACAAAGGAGCCGAGGAGTGGGGTATTTACCACTAATGCCTGCCTCTTGTGGCAGGGGGGTGTTTGTGTGGATGAGTGGGTGGGTGTAACATTTTATATAATCCTGCCCTGACCAGGAGCGAGTCATGTGGACAATGGGTGTGAGCATTCCAGGAGGTGGTGAGTATAAGCAAAGGCCCTGTGGCAGATTCATGGGAGGTTATGTCCAGGGTCTCCTCCAGGGATCTGGTGCTAAGTGAGCCAGATGGGGAGCGGTAGTTATGTGGGGTCTTCACACCATGGTAAGAATTTCAACATTGACTCCAAGGGAGAAAGGGGATCAATGGGAGAATCTGGAGCAGAGAAATGGCATGATGTGATCTTTTTTCAGAAGGATTCTCTTGATTACTGTGTTGGGAGCAGCTTGGGGAGGCAGGGAGGACCACAGGGGGCTGATGTAATAATCCAGGTTATACATGGTGATGGCTTGGACCACCGTAATAACAGCGGTGGTCTTGAGAAGTCATTGGATATTGAATTATGTAGGAGGTCAGGATTTCCTGACAGATTACAGATGGAGAACAATAAAAATGAATCAGCAAAATGGGCTCCACAAAGCTGGAATGATGGAGTTGACATTTCTGAGGTGTGGGAGGTGCAGGCGTGGGACAGGGGGGCCCTTTGGTGGGATGCCTGTTAGCCATCCAAGTGGGAGCACTGAGCAGGGCAGGATGGGGGGGGAGCTCAGGTGAGAGACTGAGGCTCAAGACAACCATTTGCTATGCGTGTTTTCAGAGCAGAGCTTGTAATGAAAATGAGGATACTGGATAGGCCTGTGTGAGTGAGTGATGAGGTACAGATAGAGAAGACCCCCCAAGCCCTAGGTGTGCCATGTAGAGAGGTTAAGAAGTCAGACGATGAGGAGGGACCAGGAGAGGAGACAGGGAGGGAGCAGTCAGGGATGGAGGAGAGAAGCCAGCCAGTTTTGTACCTGAACTCAGATGAAGAAAGCATTTCTAGATGCAGGGAGCAATCCATTGTAACAGACACCATCACTGGTCATCGGTTGCAATAACCTGAATACCAAGGATGAGTTACTGAATATGGCAAAATGGAGACCACTGGCGATCTGGCCAGCAGTAGTCTCTGTGTAACCTGATCGGTGTGGACTCAAGGGAGAGTGGGAGAGGAAGAATTAAAGAAAGCTGGACATCATTTTGAGTCACCCTTTTTCTCTGAAAGGTACAGAAGGTGGCAGGAGTAGGGTGTGGGGCGCGGAAGTTCTTTGGTATTGATATTTGTTTGGCCTCACTTACAGAAGGGAGCTTCTGAGACACGTTTGCTTGCTGGGGGAAATGACCCAGTAGCAAGAGAAGCGCTGGGGATTCAGGAAAGAAAGGTATCGAGGCGGGAGCCCCGCGCTTAATGAGGTGCAACTGGAGGAGCCGGGTGGAAGGGTCGATGGCTTCGATGGGCATCCATGGAGCAGGGAGGGAGCTGGTGCCTGGCTCCCTGGGGAAGGCTGGCAGGTGTGGGGGTGGAAGCAGCAGTGCACAAGGAAAACCCCTTCCTGTTCTCTGGGGGGAGATGTACCAAGGTCAATCACCCAGGCTGAATCAGAAGAGCTGGAAGGCAGAGCGGAGACTGATGAAAGTTGTCTAACAGCTGGGATCACGGACAGAGACTAGAACCATGGACACAGGGAGTGTGAATTTAAAGTGATATGGGCCGACGTGGCTGGGTTTTAGTCCTCCATTCAGGTGGATCTGCGAATCCACTGATGTGGATGCCGGTACTTGGACTTAACCTTGGTTGAGGGACTTAAGAGCGAATGCAGTGATTGCAACAGTAAATTTTTTTTTTTTGACAGGCAGAGTGGACAGTGAGAGAGAGACAGAGAGAAAGGTCTTCCTTTTGCCGTTGGTTCACCCTCCAATGGCCGCCGCGGTAGGCGCGCTGCGGCCGGCGCACCGCGCTGATCCGATGGCAGGAGCCAGGTGCTTCTCCTGGTCTCCCATGGGGTGCAGGGCCCAAGGACCTGGGCCATCCTCCACTGCACTCCCTGGCCACAGCAGAGAGCTGGCCTGGAAGACGGGCAACCGGGACAGGATCGGTGCCCCGACCGGGACTAGAACCCAGTGTGCCGGCGCCGCAAGGCGGAGGATTAGCCTAGTGAGCCGTGGCGCCAGCCGCAACAGTAAATATTTAAAGATTCTTTCATTTATTTATTTGAACAGTAGAGTAACAGAGAGAGAGAAAGGGAGAGAGAGAGAAAGAGATCTTCTGGCATCTGCCTGCCTCCCTCCAAATCTCCCTCCCTCCCTCTCTCTCTCTCTCTCTCTAATACACACACACACACACACAAACACACAGTCACACATCTACACACCTTAAAAGGACATAATGGGGAAACGCTTGTAAGTTCTAGAAATAAAATAGACCCATCAGCCATGCGACAGCTCCATGACTGTGAAGTGAGCTGCATATATTTTCATCCTGAAGGAATGGTGGAATTTGTTCTGCATCGGCATACCACATTTTCTCCTATCAAACCAGAGAGCAAAAACAAAGAGCTGATTGTCAGGGGAGGAGGAAGGGGAAGTGACAACCACAAAACCAGACCTGTGTGACCGTTCATTCTTCTAACCCCATGCTTCCCCAACAAAGTGCCAGGTGTTCGGAGGGTCATCGATGGCTCTTTCTCCTGGCACCCCAAAGCTCTGGAGTTTCTCCCCCTGCTCTGGATTAAATGCAGGACAGGCAGACTCTTACCAGCATCTAAGTCAGGTGCAAGGAAATTGATGGGCACAGGTGGAGGGAAGGAAGCTAAGTTCAGCTGGGTGATGGGGAGGGTGCCAGCAGTGGTCCCCGATACAATGGGCGTGTTCGAGCTTGTTGGGAAGGGCTCCTAATTATGTGACTCAGCTCTTAACTAAAGGAATATTTTTAAGCACAGTTGCTTTTTCTGTACTACCTGTTCTTTCTTCTCGGGCAGGAAGCCAGAGGACAAAGGAAAGATGTCCCAGTGACCCAACCAACTCAGGGCTCTGCATGCTTAGCAAGGCATAGCCGCTCCTGGGTTCCTGCCCTGGCAACTTCCCAGGGCAGAGAACTGAGAGGGTCTGGGTGTGGGAGTTGTGGGGAGGGGTTGCAGACAAAGAGGGGTTGTTCCTGAGTCCCACTCCAATCCATTGTGAAAGGTTTTCCCCAGCCCTACACAAGGAAATCTCCATGGAAAAGACTGCGGAGATTGATTAGCAATGTCTGTCACAAGCACAGCAGTGGAGAGCAGTGGTCCATAAGCCACATGTGAGCCATTTGTGATCTGTAAAGATGAGCTGTAGGCAATGATTAGCAATGTCTGGCCTGAGTATGGAAGCAGAAAGCAGAGGTATGTATGCCGTTTATCAGCCATTATCAGTGGTCAAGGGGGTGTTTTTGTGGGAAGAAAAACGTCAGTACAGCTAGGGTGTGGCTCTAAGGCTACAGGGTAGAGGATCAGGTCTGTAGGCCTGGAAAATAATTGTGATCCTCACCCCAGCACTGTATCACCCATCCGACTGGGGGCAAATTACCACATCTTTTGGAGCTTTGAGAAACTTATTCATTTATTTGAGGGGTGTGTGTATGTATGTGTGTGGAGAGAGAGAGCAAGAGTGAGAGTGAGTGAGCGAGAGAGAGAGAGAGAATGCTCACTTGCTGATTCACTTCCCCAAATATCTACCACAGATGGTGCTGGACCAGGCTGAAGTGGGGAGCTGGGAGCTCAGTCCAGATCTCCCACATGGAAGGCAGGAACCCAATCGCTTGAGCGAGTCTGTATTAGCAGGAGGCTGGAGGCAGAAGCACCAAACCCAGGCACTGTGAAATGGGACGCAGGCATCCTAAGTGGTCTCTGACCTGCTAGGCTCAACTCCCACCTTCCTTGGAGATATTTTTTTCTTCTTCTCTGTACAGTGGGGGGAGCTGCCTCACTGGCGGTTGTGGGAGTCAATTGACTGTGAAAGCCCTTGATGCAATGTGGATGTCTATAGAAGTTCAAGGCACTGCTAATATGATTGCAATTATTTCTGTTATTAATTTTTGGCATAATGCCAGCCATGGCGACAGGTCTCTTGCTTCCTGCTTTCATGCATGTTAACTTGCTTGCTTCACCCAAAGCTCCAGGAGTTAAGTGCCCATCATCGCCTTCCTTTCGTAGAGGGAGACACAGTGTCCCACAGGGAGGAGGCAGCACCCATGGGACCACAGACTGTGGGGACGGATCTGGGCTACAAAGGAGGCTGGAGAGATGGCAAAGCCGTTGCTTCGACTCTCCACCCTGCTGCCCTCTCAGTACCACCAGCCAAGGCACCAAGCTCCAGCTCCTTTGAGGACACGGTCCTGGGACAAGTCTCGCCCCCACCTGGGACTCAGACTGGGGAGGAGACAATTGGAATAGAACCGTGGAATAGTACAGTGGAAGATGCCCCAGGTCCTTGGGTCCCTGCACTCACATGGGAGACCCAGAAGAAGCTCCTGGCTCCTGGCTTCAGGTCAGCCCAACTCTGGATGTTGTAGCCCTTTGGGGACTGAACCAGTGGATGGATGGAAGACATTTCTCTCTCTCTCTCTCTCTCTCTCTCTCTCTCTTTCTCTCTCTCTCTCTCTCTGCCTCTGCCTCTCAGATAAATAAATAACTCTTTAAAAAAGGTCATGGACAATGGAATTAAAAGATAAGTTTATGGGTATATGGCCTAGTGGTTAAAACGCCTGCATCCCATGGCAAGTCTCAGCTCCACTCCCTATTCCAGCTTCCTGCTAGCTGCACCCCTCGGAAGGCAGGAGGTGGCTCCGGAAGCTGGGTCCCTGTCTTCTGCAGGGGAGACCTGCATTTCCTTCTTGGCTCTCAGCTCCCAGCTTCAGCCTGGCCCATCCCCAGCCACTGTGGACATTTGGGGAATGAACCAACCATAGAAGCTCTCTTCCTCTGTCTCCTTGTTCCCAAAGAAATACAATTTTAAAACCTTTAAAAGATAACTTTACTTTGGCACATAAGAAAAAAAAATGCCTTGGAAATCCATGCACAGCTTTTTCCTAACACACATTTCCCATGAACTTGGTAAAGACCTCTCTTCCGAGGCATGGATTTCAATTATTTTTTCACTACAATGAATTTACCTTTTAAATTCTATTTCCACGAACTTTTTGAAGAATCCTTATATTTCTGACCTTCCATAGCCAATCTACAAAGTCAGCACGATTAGCCCCATCCTTCCAGAAAAGGTAACTGAGTTCCCAAGAGCTCATTCCCTGGCTCCAGGTCACCTTGCACCCAAAGCGGGATTCCAGGTCAGATGTCTCCAGTTCGGAAGCCATGGCTGAAGCCACAGGCTGCCGCAGCCTCTGTGTTTCCGGAGGCAGCATGCCATGGGTAGTACCTCCTTGTTATCCTGAGAACAGAAGTTCCCAGGGCGACATGGTTCCCACGGTGGCAGTGAGGTCTGCGGAGCCTGGTCTGGATCCCTCGGCAGCACACCCCTGCAGCCAGCATGGGCGGGAACCTATGTGAAGGAGCAACCTCCTTATTCTTTGAGAACAACCCAGACAGAGGGAGCAGGAGTCGCAATGCGGGAGCTGAGGGCGGGGTGTTGCCCGCTGAGACTGCGCGCCTGCCCAGAAAACTTGTCCAGTCTTTTGGGAACCCCGCCGGCAAGCGTAATTTGAAAGTCTTCCTCTTGAACACGCTGCCGCCTGTCAAAGAATGGGATTCTCATGCATATTTCATCCTGTTGCTTTTTAATTAAAAGCTATTATATATTTATTTCTCAGCTGCTCTGGAGGGGTGGGAAGGTAAACATTCATTCAATAAACATTTGTTTTGCTCCCTGGAGGTGCCTGAGCTGTGACAGGCACTGGGACCCACCAAGCAGAGTCAAAACCGCAATCCTAGCCTCAGGGGGCTCCCGGTCCAGGAGAAGGAAGTGAATAGATACATAAGTAAGTGAGCTTTCTCCTAATACCCATTTTCCATGAGCTTTTGAAAGATAGCCATCATGGGTATAGATTTCAAGGATCTTTGCAGAAAAATGAATGCATCTTTTCATTCCCACCAGCATTTGGAAATGCTCTTGTATTTGCAAGCTAAGTTACAAAGTAGCCTTATGGACCGGCGCCATGGCTTAACAGGCTAATCCTCCGCCTTGCGGCGCCAGCACATCGGGTTCTAGTCCCGGTTAGGGCTCCGGATTCTATCCCGGTTGCCCCTCTTCCAGGCCAGCTCTCTGCTATGGCCCGGGAAGGCAGTGGAGGATGGCCCAAGTGCTTGGGCCCTGCACCCACATGGGAGACCAGGAGAAGCACCTGGCTCCTGGCTTCAGATCAGCATGAAACACCAGCCACAGCGGCCATTGGAGGGTGAACCAACGGCAAAAAGGAAAACCTTTTTCTCTATCTCTCTCTCTCACTATCCACTCTGCCTGTCAAAAACAAAAACAAACAAACAAACAAACAAAAAAAAAAGTAGCCTTATGATCCCATTTTTCAGAACAGGACCTGAGAAGTCCGATCGCTGGCTCAAGGAGGACACCCAGCTCTGTGAGGGCAGCAGATTCACTGGGGGATTTCCAACCAGCACCCTCAGAGTCAAGTGCAATCCATCAGCATACACGGAGGCCCTCGTAGCCGTTTGATTTGTGGCCGAGAGTCATCTGGAAGGGTCACCTAGAAATCTGGAGTTGGAGTTCCCCATGGAAGACCAGATGTGGCAACACCAGGGCCGAATGCCCACAGGACAGCCATCAGCTGGCATCGAGCAGCGGCCACGCCCTCCCAGAAGAGCTCCAATCTTCACTTTGCCACCGTCCCCACCACTCCCTGTTGTCCTGAGTCTGGGCTGCTGGGCTAGTTTGTGCTGGCTCCCTGCCCTCTGGGGGCTCTGACCCCTGTACAGGCGACGGGATCAGTGAGGCCACGTGGCCTCGGCCCTGCCTGTGACCCTGTGTGCCCATCCCGCACATCGCCACATCCTCGGAGCCCAGCACAGCGCCGGGAACGGGCCAGACTCGCTGCCCCACACCCAGTGTGCGTTAGATCCTCTTGCGTTACTTTGTATGGACAGCTGGTTCGCTCGGTGATACACAGAATCCAACCTATCTAATAGATACTCTGACAGGCAGGTGACAGACAGATGAGAGAATCTAATAGAAGCTTAATATATACCTACAGGTAGATACATAGTAGACGGGAGATAGATGATAGATACATAAGACTATTTACCAGGGAGAGAGGGAATAGACTCAGTGGATAGATATATAATAGTTCGATGATGAGAGAGAGGGAGAGAGAGATGATGGATAGATCCTAATACATATATAATATGCACTCAGGTAGACGGAAAGGCAGCTGGAGTAGGAGAATATATGTCTAACAGATAGAGTCTAACATGAGCTCGGACAGGCAGACACACGGGGACAGAGAGAACTAATAAAGAGTGCTCCTCCCTTCCTGGCCATTTCCCCCATAAAACCTGAGGATGCGGCTCTTCCTGAACCACTCAGGAGCTGGGGAGAAGCTGCCTTTCCACACCCGGGCTCCGCAGGCCTGGCTTTGTCCGGCTTCCTCCCAGGTGCACATCTCGCAGGCACCTGTCAGCGACACAAGCGGCTTGTGCTGTCTCCAGCGCGGGGACACATGCCTCACCGAGTGGCTTTTGATGTGCTTGCCTCTCTCCGCAGCCTCCCAGTGGCCCCCCATGGAAGCGATGGAAGCTTGGGGTCCTTGTGTGCCCTGGGCAGGTCGGGGCTCGCCGGGGAGCAGGAGCACCTCATGGGCCTGGGACGCACGCCCGTGGGGATTGGGGAGCACTCTGCCGCCCATGGCACGCCCAACCAAGGCATGACAACTCCAGGGTCCGGTGTGACAGGGGAAGCCAGCATAGCAGAGTGGCATGAGATATCTCCCCATTCTCCGGATGGAGAAACTGAGGCTGGCACGGGTGGGGAGCCTTCCCCAGCATTCTGAAATTGCTTTTCCCTGAGCCAAAGGCAGCCTTCTTCAACTTTCTGTGTTTTGGTTTAGCTGCGGAGTGTGTGTGTTGGGGGAGGGGGTACATTCAATGGCTTCACTGTCCTTCATTGTTTATTTGTAGCCACCATTTCTGCAGCCCTGACTTGCAACAGAAAACATGGTGCCTCTCACGTCAGATTGCATCGGAGTGCAAATCCAGGCGTTGCTAACTTCCCTGCTGTGTGACCTTGGACAGGTGAGGCAACCTCTCTGATTCAACTGCCTCGCATGTAAACGGAGGATAGTTATAGTAAGGATGAAGTGGGTCAGTTTGTGCAAAGTGTTTAGAACACTCTAAATGTCCTTGATCATTGGTAAAGATGTATTTATTTGAAAGGGAGAGTGACAGAGACGGAATGAGAGACACAGAGAAGGGGGGGGGGGGTCGGCCAAGTGTGTCAGCTTGGAACCAGCCTTAGAGAATGATGGGAAAATGTGGCCCTGGCTGAGGCATGGGGGGCGGGGGAGGGTCTGGAACTCCTGGGTCACCCAGGAAGGTTCCCAGGTGCATCTGCTGCTTCTGTGTCCTCTTCAAACAGGACCCCAGCACGCCGGAGGCTGGCCCCCATTTGCGTTCCCCAGTGAGGAGCTGCTGGGTCCAGGACAGCACCTGAACCCGTCTCCTGACTCCCTCTCCAGTGCTCCTCCCACGGAGGGAGGGAGGCAGGTGTGCAGCAGCCCCTGATTTCTTGGATTCCTGTCTGCTTACCACACCCCTGCCCCTGCCGCTGGGAGACCTCTCTGTGCTACAGTCATGAATTCATTCAACAAGCACAGATTGCACGTTTCCATGGGGAAGACAGAGCATGCTAACACAAAAGAGGGAAGCACCAGGGGCAGGAGCAGCGTGGAGCAGGTCCTCAGCCCAGCCTTGGGAGCTTGGGAAGGCTTCCCGGAGGTGGTGCTGTGCAGGAGGGACCATAAAGGAGGAAGAGGAGTCAGCCCAGTGAAACAGAAGGGAAGGGATGGGAGAATCCACCTGTCAGGGTGCAGAGATGAGGGCTCAGGGCACTTCCAGGGAGCCGAGAGGCGCAGTGGGCAGGGGACAGGGTGGGATGGTGCGGGGTGGGGCAGTGAGTGGAGCAGGACCCTCATTCAGAGCATTGATATGAGAGCCGGGGGTCAAGGGGCAATTTCTGCTGTGCCTCTAGCTCCCCTCAAATGCGTCTCTGCTCTTGGAGAAGCCAGAAGACCCCAGGCTGAGGCCAAGGGCCTGGGGTCATCAGGGGAGAAAGGGAACTAAGCCTTTGGACCCTGTCATGGACCAGACTGCCTTGGTCCCTGCTCACGAGATCCCTCCAAGAAGAGCCCACTGTTATTCCCATTCTAGAGGCGGGAATACTGACGCTCAGAGAAGAGCAACGTCCCTATCACCAGCAGGGCAGGGACACAGCCCCGACTGGCCTCCACCAGTCACAGGCCACTAAGCTTTCACCGGAAAGTCTCGTTTGTCAGCCCCGTGACCCATTCGACCTCAATGCTACCGTGTGGCCCCAGACCGCCACAGGGCTTGCGCAAATGCTCTGGCAATGACTGAGGTCCAGGGGAATTCTCTTCACAGGCTGTGGTTTGCCATCCTGCACTAATGCTGTCTCCCTGAAGTTCGTGCCTAGACGTGTCCTTCATTATTGAGCACTTACTGTATACCAACTGCAGTGCTGGGTGCTTGAGCTGCATTTCCGGGTTTCATCCTCACATCAGTTCTTGCGTCATCCAGACATGCTTACGTCATTGTCCTCCTCCCTTTTCTATTGTTTAAGAGGCAGAGAGACCAAGAGAGAGACAGACAGAGAGAGCAGAGAAAGACCTCCCACCCGCCGGTTCACCCTGCAAATCCCACTGTGGCTGGGACAAGGACCAAAGCGGGGGTCCGCAGATTCAATCCAGGCCCCCGTGGGGGTGAGAAGAACCCGGTTACTGGAGCCGTCACCATTGCACCCCAGGGTCTGCATCAGCGGGAACCCAGGGTCAGGAGCTGGAGCCAGGACTCAACCCAGGTACTCCAGTACAGAACATGGGCATCTTTTTAAAACATATTTATTTACTTGAGAGGCAGAGTTACAGGCAGAGAGAGGGAGAGACAGAGAGAGGTCTTCCATCCACTGGTTCACTCCCCAGATGGCCCCAACAGCCAGAGCTGTGCTGATCCAAAGCCAGGAGCCAGGAGCTTCTTCCGGGTCCCCCACATGGGTGCAGGGGCCCAAGGGCTTGAGTCATCTTCTACTACTTTCCCAGGCCACAGCAGAGAGCGGGCTCTGAAGTGGAGCAGCTGGGACTCAAACCGGCACCCGTATTGGATGCCGGCTCTGCAGGCGGCATCTTTACCCGCTATGCCACAGTGCGGGACATGGGCATCTTAATCAGCATCGTAACTTCTAGACCAAATACCCACCCCTCACCCCATTTTGAGACGAGCAAATAGAGAGCCTCCCAAGGTTTTGTGTCGCAAGCCAGCACTCGCGCCAGAGCACTCTGCCTGCAAATTGTTCAGCCTCCTGGCCCAGACATGAGCACGCCAGGCCCGAGGGAAACTTCTGGAGCCTGCATTTTCCTTTCACATTTTCCTCCACAAGAGAACAAAATAAGAAGCAGCCGTGTGCTTGCAAAGGTCGCGAAATTCAAATCAAGTGCGCGATGCTTCCTTCCCTGCTGCAGAAAGCGAAAGAAAATCAAGCAAGAGAGGGTTGACTCTGCATTCAGAATCGGGCAGCTCCCGTGCAGGCTGGGAGAAGGAGCCCTGGGGAGGGGGCGGGCCAGGAAACTGAGGCCACTCCCCAGGTTGGGGGCAGGGGTCCAGGAAGCCCACCATGCCTGGAGACAAACAGGAAGTGACGGGCAGCACCATTTCCTGTGACTACAGGGATGCCCTTCCGCCTTGGGGCATGAACGTAGGTGGCAGAGATGAGCACGCCCGGGGCACTGGCCAAGGGGTGCCGGGACCCTCCACTGTCCCCCAACATATGTCATGGTGCCTGGGTGTCTACTGTTATGCAGACGTATTACTCTCACCATTACCTTTCCAAGAGTGACTCAAAGGCTTAGTCAGTCATTAACACCATAGTAAGAATTAGACCTCAGAGCTTAAAAAAGTAGAGAAACCCCTGTGACTCAGCCACAGTATTGATAAACATTGTGGCCATGAGCAAACGGTCTGTCTTCTGCGGAGGGTGGATGTCAAACTAGATTAAAGGGACAGTGACCTTTGAGTGACTGGAGCACAGAGATGGATTTTGTCTTTGTTCAACTTAAAATTTTTTTGAAATGTGGGATGATTTTAGATTGGCTTTGCCCCAGACCCCAGCGTTCCCTGTTGTCTCTGGGTTCTGCTATGATTGGACAAAGCTGATAGAGGCGCTCTCACAGGCTGGGATTCTCGTGAGAGGAGGGTTTTTTTTTGGGGGGGGGGTGGCAGGGGAGGCAGTGTGAGAGAAACAGAGAGAGAGATTCCATTCTCTGGTTCACATCCCCAAATGCCTGCACAAGCCAGGGCTGGGATGGGGCTGAAGGCAGGAGCAGGGAACTCCACGCAGGTGGCAGGGGTCCAACCACTTGAGCCAGCACAGCTGCCTCCTGGGGCTGCACTCCCAGGAAGCCGGAGTCCGGAGCCGGAGTCTGGTGTCCGACCTGGTCTGCTGATTTGGTGCCTAACTGCCTGATGAGCTGCTGGGCCAAATGCCTGCCCCGGTCTGAAGAGGTGGCGGGGAGGGGAGGGGAGGGGAGGGGAGGGGAGGGGCATGGCAGCAAACCACAAGCCGGCACTCTGCCTGCAAAGGTGCAAACCTTGGTGTCCTTACTCTGCTATGCGTGCTGGAAGCAACCTTGGAGTCTGATCTGCCTGTGGGGGCTCACGGTGAGTGAACGTCTCCATGTGCAGGGGAACAAACTCTAGGAAGCCCCTTCCAACAAGCTGGTGATGGTCACGCTCCCTCTCTACCCCCTTTTCTAGGGGGAGGCAGATTGGTTTCCATGAGAGGGTACTTCAAAAAGTTCATGGAAAAATAAAATGAAAAGCTAAGTTTGTCCTTGTGCAAATAAGTTTTTTTTTTTTTAATCCATGCAGACCTTTGCTGGGATATACATTTCCCTGAGCTTTTAGAAAACTCATCATATACATAAATTGAAAAAAAAATTAAACCAAAATCAACTTATCTTTTAACTGTATTTTCCACCAACGTTTTAAAGAAATTTTTTTTTTTTTCATTTGAAAGGCAGAGAGCGAGCGAGAGAGAGAGATCTTCCTTCCACTGGTTCACTCCCCAAATGGCTGCAATGGCTGGGGCTGGCCCAAGCTGAAGCCGGAAGCCAGGCACTCTATCCGGTCTTCCACAGTGAGTGGCAGGGCTCCAAGCACTTGGGCCACCTTCCACGGCTTTCTCAGCCACATCAGAAGGGAGCTGGATTGGAAGCAGAGCTGCCAGGACTCGGTGCTCATACAAGATGAGGGCGTCACAGGCAGCACCTTAACGCACCGTGCCAAAACCGGCTCTTGTTTGTGTTGGATAACTTTCCAAAGCCAGCTCAGAACCAGGAGAGCACGTGAGTCTCACACCAGCCCCGGGAGGCAGGAAGGGCAAGCACACCCTCCCATTTTACAGGTGGGAACACGGAGGCCCAGAGTGGTGGAGTGAGTGTGCCCCAGGCCACACAGCAAGTCCCATCAGGCAGGCCTGACCCCTCATCCACACCTGTCCACATCCTCTCCCACAGGGAGCATTTCCCAGGCAGGAGGTCAGGTGTCCCAACCAAGAGATGGGGCTTATGGGTCTCCATGACGACAGCCAGCACTGGGCTCTCTTTCCAGGGACACAGGGCAGAGAGGAGGGCTTGGCGACCCCCTGACACCAGTGTTGGGATTGAATTTGGATATACCCTGAATCCATCTCTGTCACCTGTCACTCAATGTCTCTTTCCCTTTCTCTCTCTCTCTCTCACACACACACACACACACGCACACACACACCCTTCCCTATCTGACCATTTTTCTCTTCTTCCCCCAAGTAACATCAAAGAGATACAGGCAGCCCTTTCTTGCCAAGCCCCGGATGTAGAAGGCATCACTTCTGTCCCCACCTTGTTCATCTCTAAGCTGGGTCTCCCATCTCACTGTTCCCTCCACCTGATACCATAATTGGGCCATTTTTCTGATTCCTTAATTCCACAGTTCAGTTTCAAAGATGACTATTCCCTTGGACTTCCCGCACCTCATTTCCCACACCTCTCCCTGCCCCCTCATCATTCATTCCATGTTTGATTTTAATAATATCATCCCTTCATTCAGTACAAGTCAAAATACTCCCCCCAAAAAAAACATGCTTATAATTGATATTCCTCATGGGAAAAAAAAAACCTAGTAATTTGAAATATCGCAGGATTGCTTTAAAGCCATTTGCAGTAGGCTGGCTGCTGCAGCCAAATCAATCAATCAATCAATCACTAAAACACCATCATCTGCAGACCCCTGTCTCTCCGCATAGGGGTGGAGCAGAGGCGAAGCGGCTCCACAGGTCCTGCGTTTCAGAGTTTTGTCGTGTGGTTCCCTATTGGATGGTAGCTGCTTGCCCCAAGGTGGAAGGGGGGGAAATGAAACCTGCGGGAACCAGCAAGACTCAGCCAGCAGCCGGCTCGCTCAGCTTCTGCTCTCAGCTCCCCCAACCCCAGGGAGAGCCACCCTAGGGATTCCCTCCTCGCTCAGACCACAGACAGAACCAGGTTCAACTCCCAACTCTATCATTTAAAATGAGTGCTGCCCTGGATACTAATTTTAACTTTCTGGGCCTTGGGTTCCTCTTTTTTTGATACACCCGGGGATGCCAAGAAGGTTTATTAAAATCACAATGACAGAGATGGGTTTTGGTCTAGCAGGTGCGATGCCCGGCTCCAGCTCCCGACTCCAGCTTCCTGCTAACACAGACCCTGGGAGGCAGCGGCGATGGCTCGAGGGATTGGCTTCCTGCTACCCACCTGGGAGATTTGGATTGAGTCCCTGGCTCTGCCCTTGCAAATATTTGGGAGTGAATCAATAAATGGGAACCTGCCCCATCTCTTATCTATCTATCTAATCCATCCGTCCATCCATCCACTTCTATCATCTCTCTTATTTCTATGTATCTCTATGTCTCTATATGCTTTCAAACCACTTTTTTAAAAAACTTGAGATTTACCTCTTTGAAAGTGAGAATGAGAGAGAGGCAGGGGGACAATCTAGGAGCCAGGAACTCCATCCGGGTCTCCCCCGTGGGTAGCAGGGGCCCAAGCACTGGGGCCATTGCCTGCTGCTTTCGCAGGTGCAGTAGCTGGAAGCTGGACTGGAATCAGTCCAGGGGATGTGAGAGGCTGCCATATAAGTGGCAGCCCCAATGCTAATCCCCCCTAAAACAAGGTTTTTTAAAAAAATTAAGGAGTGGGCACTTAACACAGTAGTTAAGTCATCCCTTGGGATCCCTGAATCGCATGTCAGGGTGACCGGTTCAAGTCCCAGCCCCTCCACTTCTGGTCCCAGCTTCCTGTTACTGTAGACCCTAAGAGGCAGCAGGTGGTGGTTCAAGTACGTGGGCCCTGCCTACTGTGTGGGAGACCTGGATTGAGTTTCTGGCTCCTGGGTTCAGCCTGGCCCAGTCCTGGCTGTTGTGGGCATTTGGGGACTGGGCCTGCAT
Source organism: Lepus europaeus (assembly GCF_033115175.1). NCBI lineage: Eukaryota > Metazoa > Chordata > Mammalia > Lagomorpha > Leporidae > Lepus > Lepus europaeus. The sequence continues at coordinate 19,486,090 of NC_084849.1, forward strand.
ATGGAAGATCTTTCTATCTGCCTCCTTGTCTCTTTCTCTGTATATTTCTGCCTTTCAAATATAGTGATAATAAGTAAATAAGAGATGTAAACTTTGAATAGTGATGGTGGCACTTGGTTCTGATTAGTGATACTGACTGAGTGCAGCCAGCGGGAGCTAAGCACCATCAGACAGGAGTCTCTGTCTCACTACAGTCCAACAAAGGTCAACGTGACAGTTACACCCATTGCTCAGATGCAAACACTGAGGACCAGAGAGGCTCAGAGACTTGCTCAGGGTCACAGAGCTCCTGTGTGCATGCAGGAACTGACTCTGATCCCTGGGCTCTCAGTCACATGTGAAGTCATCCAGATGCCATGCCCTCCCCTGGTACAACAGAGCTAGGAAACCTTTACTCCAGGGCTGGCGCTGTAGTTTAATATGCAAAGCCTCCCCCTGCAGTACTGGCATCCCGTGTGGGTGCCGGTTCAGGTCCTGGCTGCTCCACTTCTGATCCAGCCCCATGCTAATGCCCTGGGAAAGCAGTAGAAGATGGTTCAAATGCCTGGGCTCCTGCTACCTCCACAGGAGACCCAGAGGAAGCTCCTGGCTCCTGGCTTTTGCCTGGCTTAGTCCTGGCTGTTGCAGCCATTTGGGGAGTGAACCAGCGAAAGGAAGACCTTTCTCTCTGTGTCTCTCCTTCTCTCTGTCTGTAACTCTGCCTTTCAAATCAATAAATACATCTTAAAAAAGAAAACTTTTGCTCCTATTCTTCTCCCCAAAAGGACACCATTAGGACAATGGACGAACCTCCGTCTACAATGTACTAACTGCGTGCACCCTCTCTCCAGAGGGCTGTAGACTACAGGCTGCTTTAATTAGCAGAATGAGGCTCTTTGAGGCCAAACTAAAGAGACAATAAAGCAACTCCCAGAGTGGACAAGAGCGGGGCCTGGAGCCAAGCACTTGGTCCTGACACTGGGGAGATGGATGGGGTGGAGAGCGACGCAGGGACTGCAGGGTTCAGCCTGCGGCTTCTAGAGGGCAGGCAATCTGCAGAGGGCATGGGGTCACCGGCGGAGCGGGTGCCAGGCCTCCCACCTCCCTGCAGGGCGGCCAGCTGAGGTCAAGGAAGCCGGGGCTGGACAAGAACCACCGGCCACACTCTGGGGTTCGGCCCCAGAACCTCTCTGCAGCCTTCACCCCAGGACTGGTCCCAGCAACCCACAAGGAACCCTGAGAACTTGCGGGCCTGGTGGGGGCTGCTGCCCAGCTCACATCTTGCTGCTTGGTTTGCAGGCATCTCCACTCTGACAGCCCAGAGAGCTTTGGTTTATACATAGCTCTGTGAAGACGCTTGGCCACGTGAGGAGTTGAAACGGAAACATTATTGGAAAACGTGTTTTTGTTCATTTACAAAGAACAATAATAAACCCATTACATGTTAATATCAGTAATATATTACAGTGACAAATAGCTAGACTTCTGCACAACCAAAGATTAGTGCTTTATACTTTCACAGCTCTCGTTTCTGCCTCACTTCATAGAAGACCTACGTTCTCCCAGCTGCTTTTCCATGGAGCCTGTCAGGATGTGATGCTTGGGCTCAAATCTATGAAGCAAACACAGCCTCACACAGACCGACGGTGAGAGAAGGGAGGACATTTGGGTGTCTTTGAAAGGTTTGTAGGGACACCCGGTTGTCCCCAGACCAGGCTCTGTGAGCCACTACATTCAGAGCCACAATTCTCTACTGTCCGATCTGTTCGTTCAGCAAAGGATACTGCAGCGTGTACTCCAAGGATGTCGATAACGGAAACAGGAGATCAACACGCTGGTTCGCCACGCCCCACTTGGAGACACAGGCATATCAACAAGGCTGTGGACCTTGCAAACTGGGTGACACGTCTCTGAGCCCCAGTCTCCCTCTCCATAGTGGTTAGAAATGTGCTTCCATCTCTTAATCAGAACCACAGAGGCAGCGTCCTGGAACAATTGCTGTGGGGGAATGCTGCTTTCTGGCCTACATAATTTAAAGATGATGCTGGTGATGCTGGGGGTGGGGATGGTGCTGATGGTGGTGGTGGTAGTGATGGTGATGGCGATGGTGACGAGGTGATGATGGTGACGATGGTGGTGATGATGGCAATGACATGAGGATGATGGTGGTGATGAGGTGATGATGATAATGGAATGATGGTGATGATGATACGGTGGTGATTATGATGGTGATGGTGATGATGGTGGTGGTGGTAGTGATGGTGATGGCGATGGTGACGAGGTGATGATGGTGACGATGGTGGTGATGATGGCAATGACATGAGGATGATGGTGGTGATGAGGTGATGAAGATAATGGAATGATGGTGATGATGATACGGTGGTGATTATGATGGTGATGGTGATGATGGTGGTGGGAGTGGTCATATGCCAGATCCTGTCCTCCAATCACCTTAAACCTTTACAATAGCTCCCTCAGATAATTCTACTGCTCTGTTCACTTAGCAACAGGGACACAGATGAGGCTGCTGCCCAGGAGCACAGAGAGCAGCAGAGCTGGAGTTAGACCCAGGCATTTGGGCCCCAGGGACCATACTTTGGCCAGGACAGTGTGTGTAGAGTCCCCATTACAGATAAGTGTCAGTGAATCTGTGGAGGTTCGCTCGGCAGCTGAAAATTCCGAGTGCCTGCGGAACAGACAAGGCTGGGTTTATTCAGTGTTGTGTTGGTTAAATATTTGATCTGGGAGAACTAAATGGCATATTCTCTCTAGAGATCTGAGGCTGACAGCCCCCAAGAAATAAAGCTGATGAAAATAGCCCTAATCTTAATCATATTCAAATGTGTACAGTTTACAACTCTCTTCCACATGTTAGTTTATTTAATCCACTGTTTAAACAGCGCTCTCCCCGGTCCTCTCAAGTCTCCCCTCCATGTTTTGTGCTTGGAGCTTCAGCCTTGAACAAGGATTCCTCAGGGCTGGTCTAGCCTTGGCTACAGCCTCACAGAGCCAGTCTGATGCCGCCGTGGGCTGGACTCTCTGGGTTACCAGAAAGCAGGGGAGAGAGGTTGTCCAGGCTCACGTGGCCGCTGAGCCCGGAGAGGCTTGGAGCTGAGGATGTTACTACAGAATCCGTCCACCAGGATGCGCTCCCAGGGCCTGCAAACCAGGAGGGACCCGGGTGTTTGCAAGGATTCCCTGGCAGGGCTGAGAGTTGGGGTGCATCAGATTCACTGCCGTACTTGGACTTGGGATGCCCCAAATGCCCGTTTGTGTCCTCCAACTCCCTGCTTCTGATCCAGCTTCCTGGCAAGGTGCAGGAGAGGCAGCAGATGATGGCTTGGGTGCTTGGGTTCCTGCCACCTACATGGGAGACCCAGATGGAGCTCTTGGCTTCTGGCTTTGACTGAGCCCAGGCCTGATTGCCAAGGGCATTTGGGGAATGAACCAGAGGATGAAAGATATTGTCTCTCTCTCTCTCCCCGCCCCCTCTTCCTCTTGCTCCTCATCACTCTGCCTTTCAAATAAATAAATAAATATTTTAAAAAATAAGCTTAAAAGAATTGCCTAGCCAGGACAGAGATTCTGGAGGTTCTACCTGGAAGGAGAGCCCCTAGTTAGCGGGGTTGCAGGGATGCAGGGAGCCCCTCCCAGAATATGGCTTTGATCTCGCAGAGCAAGTGTTGGGATGGGGACGACCCAAGGTCTTTCCAGACAGTCCGAGGCCCACCTGGGAGCCTGCAGAGGGGTCAGCGGGAGACCCACTTACACAACACCTAGGGCAGTCAGCACTTGCTCAGCGCGGCCTGGTTTGAGCCACAAGAATAGTACAGGGCTGCTCGTCTTCCGCTTGAGGCAATGTGCCTAGTCTTTTGGGATTGAGAACTGGGGTCATCTCCCTAGCTACAAAAAGGACGGTTTGCAAGGCAATCCTGGGGCATTGGAATGACTGATGTGAAATGTGTGTGCAAGTGTGCAAATGTGTGTGTATGTGTGTGTCCATGGCCTGCATGAGCACCTGAATCACATCAAGCAAACCTCCACCATGCACACAAGCACACACAGACACATACATACGCAAACACGCACACACATGCAAATACACACAAACGTGCATGTGCGTACACACATGCAAACATGCAAGCACACACGTGTGCACATGCAAACAGGCACACACCGAAATGTGCTCCCATGCAGCCTCCCACCGCCCCTCACATTGGCAGTCGCTGTGCTTGATGCTTCCCCAGCCTTTTCCAGTCTCAGCTCAGTTCCTTCTGCCCCGTCTTCCTCACAGCTGCCTCTCCCCCCCACTTCTGATGTGGGTCTTGCCCATTGTCCCAGGAAAAGCCCACATCCTGGGATAAGCGTTTGGCACAGCAACTAGGATGTGGCTTGTGGCACTCATGTTCCATGCCAGAGGCCCTGGGTCTGAGTCCCAGCTCCAGCTTCCTGCTGATGTGCACCCCGGGAGGCAGCAGTGATGGCTCCAGGGACTGGGTCCCTGCCCCCCAATCTGGGAGGCCTGGATTGGGTTCTGGGCTCCTGGCTTTGCCCTGGTCCAACCCTGGCTGTTGTGAGCATTTGGAAAGTGAACCAATAGAGATCTCTGCCTGCTTGCCTGTCTCTCTCTCTCTGCCTTTCAAATTAAAGAAAGAAATGCTAAGACTTTCTACAAAAGAGAGAAAACCTCGCATCATGGCTGACATGTCCCTTCCAGCCCACTTCTAAGCACATCGCCTCGATCCCTTCCAGGCCAGTCCTGGGGCGTTCAGAGGCCCCCGCCTTTCTAGGCTGTGGGGAGACGCTGCTGCCTCCAGCAGATGGAGAGAAGCCGCCGGCTGGGAGCACGCTCTCTCCATGGTGCTGAGATCAGAACCTGCACCGTGTGCCACCCCCGGGGGCTGAAGGCTGTGGCCCTGGGGTGCCCTCCCCCTACCTGGGCCTCTGGACCTTGAACATGTGGCACCCCCTGCCCAACCCCCTCATCCCTACTGCTTCTCCAGCTACAGCATTCATCCTGTTCGTAACCTCTTCCAGGAAGCCTCCCCTGATCTCTGACCTCAGACTGAGTTACGTGTCCCCTAAGATTCCCCCAGCTGCCTCGGTGTCCTCTCTTCGAGCACTCAATGTGCTGAATTATGAACGCCCAACTGTGACTTGGTGAGCCAGGCTGGTTCAGCACCATATTTCCAGGACCTAGCCTGTAGTAGGTTTCTCAATCATTTTTTTTTTCCAGTAAGTGATAAGGGGCAGGTTTTGTGGTACAGTGGGATAAGCTGCTTGCTTGTGATACTGCCATCCTTTGTTGGAGTGTCTGGAGTCAAGTCCCAGCTCTGCTCCTAATTCTAGCTTCCTCTACTAACGTGCACCCTGGGAGGCAGCAGGTGATGGCTGAAGGACGGGGCCCCTAGCACACATGTGGGAGACTCAAATGAAGTTCCAGGCTCCTGGCTTCTGCCTGACCCAGCTCTTGTGGCAATCTGGGGAGTGAACCAGCAGACAGGAGCTTGCTCTCTGTCTGTCTCTCTCTGGCCCTCTGCCTCTCAAATGAATAAATAAAAATTAAAGAGTATACCAGGTTTTGTGATGCTCCCTCTCTTTCCCCAACCATCTCCCCTTCTCTTCCCTCCCTTTCTCTCTCCTCCCCTTCCTCTCCATCTTTTCTCTCCTGCTCTCCTGCCTTCTCTCTTTTCACCATTCACTTCCGGAACCCATGTGAGGAGGAAGCCCAAGACAGCCCCTGCCAGGAGACCGCATGGAGTGAACTTTGGCTGAGGAGACGGGAGCTGCAAGCACTCCTCAGCCTCAACTGCTTGACGCAAGGATAAACAGGGGTCGGAGGGCTCCAGCCCAGCGGAGATCCCAGGCGTGGAGGAGCATGCAGAACATCCCCACCATGCACTGCCTGAATCCCTGGCCTGTGGCATCTGTGAGTTCTGGGTGATTTGTTATATAATCAAACTGAAACAAAACCAGACCCCAAAACATAGGAAGACCCAAAAACTGGGTCATGGAGGCCACCAATTTCCTATTCTTATATAAGCCAACGCTTCAGAGTCAGAGCTCATCAACCAAAGGGCCACATCAGAAGTGACTACCTGGGCAGGCGAGGGTGATGGATCATCCCCTCTTACAGGCGGGGAGAATGCTCAGGAAATGAACCTGCAGACGGTACCAGCGTGGTGGTACAGTGAGTTCAGCCAATGCCTGCAACACTAGCATCCAATATGGGCTCTGGTTTGAGACCCGGCTGCTCCACTTCCCATCCTGATTCCTGCTAATGCTCCTGGGAAAGCAGCAGAAGACGGCCCAAGTGCTTGGGCCCCTGCACCCATGTGGGAGACCTGGATGAAGCTCCTGGCTCTTGGCTTTGCCCTGGCCATTGATGGCATCTAGGAAATGAACCAGTAGGTGGAAACTGTTTCACTCTCTGTCTCTCCCTGTGTGTGTGTGACTCTGCCTTTCAAATAAAGAAATGAATCTTTAATAAATAAATAAAAAGGTGGCTGGAGGACATGATCCCCTGGGAGGAGAGCAGAGCTTCCATGCGCTGCCTCGGGGGCTCTCTGTCTCCGCATGACCGGGCCCCATCCCACAGAAAAAACACAGACAGCTTGGGAGCACCAGCGACTCCACCAGAGCACGAGAATGGCGGATTTGCTAAGGTAATTAAAAACATAATCCATGCTGTTGAATTCCTTCTCCATTTTCTTGTCACGTGTGTCCCCTCGAGAGCTGAGCTGTGTGCCTCCCCCAATCACACTGACACGTCGGCTCTTCCCCCAGCTCCCTCCTCGGCTGCCATCCGTGAGAGATGCCGTGGGTTGGAGACAGTTTGTGTTCATGTCAGGATCCTCCTCTCTGATAATTATATACACATACCCCACTCGCTGGAAATCAGCTGCTAGAAGAAGAGGCTGAGATGACAGCTCTGACACCCCAGCCCTCTTGTCAGCCGCAGACAGAGGTGCACACTAAGGGCACGGGTGGCAGTCTCGTCACCGTGGGAGTTCACCCTGAGCTGGCTTCCAGAGGCATTGGGTGACAGTCACTGGGGTAGAAATCGGCCCTCGACAGCCCAAACCAACGAGGAAGGCTCAGCCTACCCAGTCCCCTACGCTGCCTCTTTGCCAACCTGCGCCCCTTCCATCTGCAAGGGTAAGAGCTGGGACATGCGCTCAGTAGAGGTACAGTGGCCCCGCGAACATTGGAAGCACTCGGGGAGTGTCTATCACCGGGGCGCGGAAGGGAAAGGACCACACAAGCGCGTGCTGGACTACAGGGCACTGCTAGGTACCGACACCGCCTAATCTGCACAACAGTCCTGAGACGGTGTTTCACCACCATTCTCAGGAGCACACGGAAGCGAAGGCAACCCAGGCACTCAGCTGCACTGAGCCTTCAAGTCTGCTGCTATGAGTTGACCTCTTTTGTCACTTTATGCTCTCCGTAATGCCTGCCCGTGAAACTGCTCCTCTGCCAGGCTCTGAAACAAGCCTTCTTCTTGGCTTTGTCCATCCCTCGGTCGTTGGTGCCTCACCTCCCCTTCTACTCGGGTTCTTGTCTGCTGGTTTATCGTCATCTGCTAGTGCTCTCCAGCAATTTCCTATGCTCAGCCCTCTCTCCACTACCCAAAGCTCTTCCTAGAGGATCCTGCCCAAGCCAGTGGCTTCAACCTTCTATTTCAAGTCCATAGATCCAGGTGGGGCCTCTCACCTGGGCTGTAAGTCCATATAGCAAACCGTCTTCTGGACGTCTCTGCCTGAGTGACACACAGCTGTCCCCCAGCATACACATCCCCCACCTCCAATTATATTCTCTCTGCAATCCTGAACTTGAGAACAGGGGCCACCATATAACCTGCTACCCAAAGCAGAAACCCAGGGCTTACTCTCGCCTCCTCCTTCTGACTCCTTCTCCCAGGCAGGTGTAGGCAATGAACCCTTAGGTTCTCTATCTGCCACTTCAGTCCACAAGCACCTGCTCCATTAGACTTTTCCATAAGTGCTTCTCTGTGGCTTCCTATTTGTCTCCACCGAAGTAGTTCCAAAGTACACCCATAAATTCTCTCCCAATCCTCCCAGCAAAGGGTAGGGCATGTTTCCTCTCCTGTGCCTGGGCCAGACTCACTGCCACCAAGTAGCGTGTACTGAAGTGGCAACGCTTTACGTCTAAGCTTAGATAACAGCAGGTACTGCCTTGCTCCTCCACCTTTCCTTCTTCTCTCCATCCCTTCCCCTCCCCTCTTCTTTCTTTTTTAAGGTTTGTGTATTTATTTGAAAGGCAGAGTTAACAGAGAAGCAGAGGGAGAGAGAGAGAGAGAGAGAGAGGAGAGAGAAGTCTTCCATCCACAGGTTCACTCCCCAAAGGGTCGCAATGGCCAGAGCTGCACTGATCCGAAGCCATGAGCCAGGAGCCAAGAGCTTTTTCTAGGTCTCCCATGTGGGTGCAGGGGTCCAAGGACTTGGACCATCCTCTACTGCTTTCCCAGGCCACAGCAGAGAGCTGGATGGGAAGTGGAACAGTTGGGACTTGAACCGGCGCCCATATGGGATAACGACACTGCAGGAGGTGGCTTTACCTGCTACGCCATAGCACTGGCCCCTTCATCAGAGTTCAGTGGAAGAACTCTTACTTGTCTCACATGCCAACTGCTTAGGCCCCCTTGAATCTGACTTAATGATAAATTGAATATGAATTTACTATTAAGTATGCTATCGATTCACTCACCCACCAAATAGTCAGGGGACCCTACAATATCTAAGTGACCTTTCCTGGTTGTATAGGGATCCTCTGTGTCTTCTAGCACAACTCCTAACACACATGTCACAATCTTTGGTTTACTTTCCCTTCTTCTCCTACATGCCCCATGAAGGCAAGAACTACCTCGGATTTATCTGACCCAGTTCTGGCTATAGGATGTGTTACCCAGAGTTTTCCAGATCAACAGAACCAACAGAAGTGACAGCTGTCTGTATCTGTAGAGGTTACATCTAACTATACCTGTGTCTATATCTATGAGAGACACTTGCAGGAATCAGTTCTTGCCTAATGGGGGCCAGCAAGGCAGAAAGGTGCGGAGCAGGCTGCTTGCTTGGGACACAGACAAGAGCTGATGCTGCAACCGGAAACCAGTGGCAGCCTGGGGGCAGAATCCCCTCTTCCTTTGAGGCATCCAAGTCCTCCGTTTCCGTAAGACCTTCGATTGACTGGCTGAGGCCCAGCGAGGCACTCATATATCCAGTCCTCTGGGCCACGACTCAGGGGGTTAAGATCAGGTAAGGTGAAATGAGAGGTGGCATTGGCTTGCCCGAGGCCACTGGGAGTTAGTCCCAGGTGTGACAGTCCTGACAATGGATTGCTGTGACTTACAGGTGACTAGGGAGTGGGGAAACAGGGAAATAGAAATCCCCTGATTAAAGAGGCAGGGATCATGGCTGGTGGCTCTGAGAGCCCCACCCTAGCCAGCCCAAGCAGGAAACCAGCTGAGACCCCAACATGGAGGGGGAGGTTCGGTCTGAGCGGAGAGGCGCAGCTGTCAGCTTTGCTACACTGTCCAGGGGGAGGGCTAGGCAGATCCTGTCTTAACGAGGCGGGCCAATCAGATAAGTAGGACCCACAAGCAGGGACTGGTGTTGGGTGGAGGGGTGATTGCTGCAAGTATTAGTCACCTACCTTGTGTCACAAACTGTGTAAAACTCCATGCACTGAGCCTTCAGGTACTGTGCTAATCCCGTGGTAAAAAAGACTAAAGATATCGCCATTGTACAGATAATGAAACTGAGGTGCAAATAAAAGCATGGTCCCAAAGTCACGCATGTGACAAGTGAAACGGAGCTCGGATCTAACTGGAGGACCTGCACACTGCCTCCCCACCTCAGAGTCGCTAGTTCCCCAACTACTCAATGCCGTGAGTATTATCACTCCCTCTTATTTTTACTTAGCAGGAAAGTGAAGCACAGAGTGGCCCAGCAAATGGCAAAAGATCACACAGCAATGGCAAAACAGGGATTTGAACGTAGTTATATCCTCACCACTCTTTTATCTTCTCTTTACGTTAATGCAGCTTCAGTCTATAGGCAGGAAGCCCAGTGTGGGAAGTGTGGGACCCACAAACAAAGTAACAGTAATTGCATCCCTCAAGGAACATTTTTGGAGACATTGTAGCTGTCCAGACTGGAATGGAGAAAAAGGAGAAGCTATTGGCAGCTGGTGGGTGGGAAGAAATCAGAGAGGTTGCTAAACTTCCATGAACGCACACAGAGTCCAATGCAACAGTGAATTATCCTGCAGCTAAGCCGAGTTGAGAAACCCTGAAGACCACCTGTAGGAGTGGACTGGGGTTCAGAATCAGCACGTTCCAAATGTGGTGAGTAGGGAGTCACAGATCGAGGGTCAGGCTACAGTCTGGCCTGTGGGCCAAAGGTCACAGTATGAACTGTGTGACCTTGGGCATGCGACCTCACCTCTCTGAGCCTCAGCTTCCCGATCTGTTAAACGGAGAAGACTCTATCAATGGCTGTGAGGCTTAAACAATGCCCGTAGTGGTGCTCCACCTTGACCCTGCATTTGCATCCATGTAGGGCGTGGTCAACAGAGTCTCTGGTTCAGTGCAGCTGGTAGCAGTGCATTTCCAACAGCTTCCCAGGTGATGGTGTTGCTGGTCGAGGGGTCACTTTCTGAGAATCGCTAGTTCACTGCAGAGGAAGAGCTCAGCCCAGAGCCCGATGCAGGCTAAGTGCTCAATAAATTACGGGTATTGTCGACTCCAGCATCGCCGTCGTCATCATCATCATCATTATCATCGCCATTGCATCAGCCTTTGGAGTTTCCTGGCAAGGGATTCTGGATGCTGCTGCCAGCCGAGATGACGGGAACCAAGAAGGACATGGAGAGAGGGCGTGGCTTCGCTCTATGTCCTCTGTTCCGTGGGACAGGAGAGTGTGTGAAAAGTCAGCTCAGAGGGAGACTCCATGAGTCACCAGCCCAGCCGAGGGAGCAAGGACCGTGAGAAGCCCAGCGTCGCTCCAGCGACGGGACAGTAGAGTCAGGACCTGCACATGGCCTTGGGGTTTCTGCAAGGACTTTGACATCTGGTGGAGCTGAATTTGAATGTTTTAAAGATTTATTTTATTTATTTGAAGGTCAGAGTTCCAGAGAAAGAGAGAGGAGAGAGAGAGAGAGAGAGAGATGTTCCAAGCTTCGGTTCACTCCCCAATTGGCTACAATGCCCAGGGCTGATCCAAGTGGGAGTTGGGAGACTGGACCTCCATGTAGGCCTCCCATATGGGTGGCAGGGCCCCAAACACCTGGGCCATTTCCCACTGCTTTCCCAGGTACATCAGCAGGGATCTGGGTCGGAAGTGGAGCAGCCGGGACTTGAACTGGTGCTCCAACATGGGATGCTGGTGTCGCAGGTAGCAGCTTACCCGACTGTGACTCAAGCCAGGCCCTGAATCTGAATTCTGGCTCTGCCTCTTCCTGGCTGTGCAACCTTGGGCAAGCCACGAGCCTTCTCTGTGACTAAGCAACCTCTGTAACATGAGAGTAATAATGATAAAATGTATAACAATAGCGATACAGTGGAGGAGCTGCCTCCCCAGGTGGCTGTGGCCAATTCAGTGGGACCCTTTCAGGAAGTGCTTAGCACAGTATCCTGAAAACTTGAGATGTTTGAGTTCTGGCCTCAGAACCTGAAACTCAGATGAGAGGCCCGAGCTCGGTGTCTGTAGAACTGAGTTAAAATCTTCGGCTCTCCCCTGAGGAGCTTTCCTGCCTGTACACCCTCCTCCAGGCCCCTGCCTCTTCACATCAAGACTTGAATTGTGGCCTCCCAGGGCCAATAGCACACCTCACCTCTCTGCCGACAATGGTAAATATAATTAAAAAGTGATTATCATCTCGGACTGCAATCCTAAGCCTTGGCAGACCTAATTATACAGTAAGGCGAGTCTCCGGGCATCACACCACTTTTTGATGGAACGTACTGATGCTGTCGGGTGCGTGCTGTGTGTAGGGGCGAGAGAGCCTTCCATACAGTGGGGAGATGCAGACCCCGGGGCCGGCCAGGTCCAAGTTTTGACGATACCTCTTGTCATGAATGTGCTCAGCTGGGGAACGCTCCTAAGGCAGCCTCCGTGGGTCGAGTGCTGCCCTCAAGGGTTTCACTCTACGAGGAGGGCAACCTTGTCAGCAAGGATTGAGGGAGAAATTTGCAAACTGAGTGTGGTTCACTAAGGAAGGCACACAGATGGCCAATATGCACCTGCAACATCCCGGACATCATGGACTGGGCGGGCAATGCAGACGAGAACCGCAGGGAGACACTGCTGCACACCTACCAATCATCAGGGCTGCGGGGAAAGCCAGCGGCAACGCCAAATGCTAGTGAAGGAGCATGGCGGCCGGATGACTCGTGCATTGTAGGTGGGAGTGCAGAAGGGAAGACAGCCAAGCTGGGAAACACTCGGGCAGTTCCTTATTTGTTTTATTTTTTAGATTTATTAATTTATTTGAAAGTCAGAGTTACACAGAGAGGGGAGAGAGAGAGAGAGAGAGAGAGGTCTTCCATCTGATGGTTCACTCCCCAGTTGGCTGCAACGGCCAAAACTGTGCTGATCTGAAGCCACAAGCCAGGAACTTCTTCCAGGACTCCCACGTGGGTGCAGGGGCCCTAGGATTTGGGCCATCTTCTACTGCTTTCCCAGGCCATAGCAGAGAGCTGGATGGAAAGTGGAACAGTTGGGACTTGAACCGGCGCCCATATGGGATGCTGGCGCTTCAGGCCAGGGTGTTAACCTGCTGCACCACAGCGCTGCCCCCTGGGCAGTTCCTTATAAAACACAGAACGCAAACACCGTGAGACCCAGCACTTGCAATCAGGCATCACTAGGGTTGGGATGTGGCTTGTCCCCCGGATTCCCAGCCTGGAGGCTTGGTCTCCCATGTGGCAGTCTCAGGAGATAAGGAGCCTTCAATAGGCAGGGAGTTGTGTGAGGTGGCGCCAGCTCTGGCTGTTCTCTCAGAGTGAGTTCTTGCAAGAGCGGAGTGCTGCAAGGCAAGGCCACCCATGCCCCTGGCCTCTTCTGCAGGCGGCCACTTCCCTTTGTGCTTCCCCAGCTTGGCAAGGTGCAGCCAAGGGTCCCTCACCCCTTGAGGTGCTGAACACATGGGGCCACCTGGCGTTGGATTTTCAGCTCCAAAGCCACAAGTTAAATAGACTACTTTTTAAAAAACATCTATGTATTTAGTTTTTCATCTACAAGAAAAGCAGATATATATATACATATATATACACATATATATATATGTATATATATATAGAGAGAGAGAGAGAGAGAGAGAGAATGAGAGAGAGAGAGAGAGAGAGAAAGCGCTTCCATCTGCTGGTTCACTCCCCAGATGCCCATAATAGCTACAGCTGAGCCAGGCTGAAGCCAGGAGCCAGGAGCTCCATGTGAGTCTCTCACACAGGTGGCAGGAGCCCAAGCACTTTGCCCATCATGTGCTACCTCCTAGGATGCTTTAGCGAGGAGATATTTAGCTGGGAAACGGAGCAGTGGGGCCTCAGATCGGCACTCTGGATGTGGGTGCAGGTGTCCCAAGAGTGGCTTAACCTGTTGCACCACAATGTCCCTCCTTAACCTGCTTTTTTAAAATAAAGTACCCAGTTCCCACAAAATGGAAAAAGGAAATGATGGCAGGAGGGAGAAAAAGAGAGAGGAGGGAGGGCAGGGTCAGGCAACAGCACAGGAATCACTAATGCAGTGCCCGGGAAGAACCTGGCATGGTGCCCAACGCAGAGTACGTGGGGCAGCCGAGGGGGGCTCCTGGGGTTTGGATCAGGCATCCTGGAAGATGCCAAAGCCATTTGCCCTTCCCCGGGAAGGAAAGTGCCTGCAGCAGGAGGAGAAAGACAAGTACAAGTTCATATCCAACATGTCGAGTTCCTCCACCTCCTTGCCTACCCTAAGTCCTACAACAGCCAGTCTGAGCGTGCAATGGAGCCACCGTACCAAACACACACAGGATCAGGGATGGTCAGCAAATCAGAGGGAAAGTGGTTAAAACTGAGAACAAGGGATGAGTGTCATTGCGCCATGGATTAAGTAGCTGCTTGAGATGTCTGTGCCCCATATGGGAGTGCTTCTTTGAGTCCCCGCTGCTCCGCTTCCAATCCAGCTCCCTGAAAAGGCTGCTGGGAAGTCAGCCGGCAATGGCTCAAATACTTGGGTTCCTGACACCCACATGGGAGGCCTGGATGGAATGCCAACCTCCAGGCTTCAACCTGGTCTTGTGACACCTGTTGCAGCCATTTGGGGAATGAACCAATAGATGGAAGATCTCTCTCTCCCTGTCTCTCTCTCTCTCTCTCTCTCTCTCTCTCTCTCTGTCAGCACATTTCAAATAAACAAATACCCAAATCTTTATTTAAAATGGAAAAATGGAATAAATCCCTTTTAAAAAATATTTGTCTTTTTTTTTTTTTAACTTAAAGGTGAGCCCATTGATACACTGATCTTAGGGCAAAAAGTGAGGCATTTACACCAAGGATATTTTTGCTAGAAGTTCGTAAGATTCCTCCTGCAAAGTCATCCTGGTGTGATGTGCTTTGACATGGAACCTCACCAAACCCCTCCCACTCCTAACTGACAGCAGGAGTTCCCCTCTCCCCAGGAGCCCTCCTCCTTGGACTCTCAATACAGCTTCTGGGTTCCCACACATTTCCCTCTCTTTTCACACTAAATTTGACCTCAGCGGTTCACTTCATTAAATTGTGTCATTATAATAACAAGTTCAACCGGCATAGACAGGCTTGGGGACAAACTCAAGTGTCTCGAAGTAAGTGGGTGACTCGGCTGAGCGTGTTGGGCGTGCAGGGGAATGGAGGGATGACTCCTGGGCGTTCGTGGACAGTGGGCATCCGTGATCACACTTCAAGGTTGTAGTGGAATGAGAAGGCCATGCCAAGGTGGCCACTGGCAAGCGAGCGTCAGTTAGTCAGGAATGGCTTTGAAACCCACCTGGCTTTGGAAACTGCCTGGCAACAGGCTGTGATTGGATGGATTTGAAACTGCCTGGCAACAGGCTGTGATTGGATGGATTTGAAACTGCCTGGCGACAGGCTGTGATTGGTTGGGGTATAGACCGCCCCTTGACCAGATTGGCTGGTCTTGGCTATATAAGCTGTTGTACCAACTGTAATAAACGAGTCTGCCGGCTGCTCGCCACAAGCCTGCTTTCACCCGACTCCCGGGGTCTGTGTGGTGACTCCGCGCCTCTTGCCCCCACCACGCTGCTCCTCTCAGAAATGAACCCACTGCAACATTGTAGAGAATTCAACGGATACATCTGGCGCGCCAACGTGACTGAGAAAGAGACAGTGTGTCGGACTCGGGGAGGTCCCCCCTGGATCACGGTGAGGAAGAGAGGGTAAGCATGGGAGGAAGTTGGCTAGGATCCAGTTGAGAACCTGCTTAGATGTTGGTTAAATAGCCAAGGACTAACTGATGAAAGTTAGGGTCTAGTCTCAATCACTGTCTGGTCTCAACGTCCTTGTCTGCAAAACGGACCTCAAACTTGGAAGCGGCAAAGTTACTGTGGACACAAAACGAGGACAAAATGAACACACTGGTCACTGGGCTCCTGCCCTAACCCAGGGCTTGAGCAGATCTCCCTAGAGAACCCCCTGAGAATCTTTGAATCCCAAAAGATAAAACAGCAGCCAAATTTATAGTATCCCCAAAACTCAAATAACAAGGGACAATCAAGTTCCGTCTTCCTGGGAAAACCCTAGGCAGCCCATTGAGCAGAAACCACTCCGACGTTGAGGGCAGGTGGACTGGATTTGAATCTGGACCCAACATCATGTTGGCTGGGTCTCCTTGAGCACATGTCATCACTTCCTAGAGCCTCAGTTTTTGCATCTGTAAAACGGGCATTCAAACTGAGGTACATGAAGTGCCACATTCATGCATAGTTCAGAGTAGGTGCATTGTGAGTAGAAGCTATGATTGTTAGTGATTGTTATTACTATTATTATTATTGTTGCTACTGAAAGTTGAGAGAGACAGGCGGCCTGCCAGACAGCCGCTGGTCACGCAACAAATGAACGTTGCTTTTACATCCTAGAGAGGAAAATGCAATTTGCCATTCCCTCTCCCTCTTGAGTTGATTGCAGTTGCTTTTTGATTAATATTTATGAGGCTGGCTTTGTGCCTTTGCATGGAAAGGGCCCTGTTTCTTGAGCGGAGGTCTATAAATCTATATGGTAATTACCCTCCCCTCTGTCCCAGTGCTCCCAGAAGCAAAGATAAGTGAACGAGGCCCCTGTGAGTTTAATGGCAGCAGACACTGACCGTGGAGAAGCCAGGGATGTAAAACCTGGGAAATAGGCTGAGGAAACCAGAGTGTCCCAGGCTCCTGGGGCGTCGACATTCGAGGGTTCTCAGGGGTTCCCTGGGCCTGCCCCTGTGCACACCACCCTGCTTCTCAACTAGGAGCCATCACTGCCCAGCTGCAGGAAGACTCCGAGATCTTGGCCTGGCCAATTAGCATAGCCCAGCCCCCTTCTTCAACAGTGATTGGTTTCTAATAGGCACATGACTCAAGCTGTACCAATCAGATTGAGCCTTGGGATTCTTTATCACAAGAGAGGTGCTGCTACACTGGGAGAATGTGAAAATCTGCAGAGAGCCTGCCCAAGAAGCAAAGCAGGACAGAAGCCCTGCCAGACAGAAGAAATCAATTCTGGATGACACTGAGTACTGCATGCGGCTGCTGTGCCTGAAGTTCACCTCTGAATTTTATAGTTACATGAAGCAATAAATTACTGGTTATTGCTCACTGCTTTAATTAAATCGGGATTATGTCACTTGGAGCCTAGTAAAGTTTTCCCTGTCATTGGACAAAGACACCGAAGTCCAAAGAGGGACAGTGACTTACCCAAGGTCACAGCAAGCTCTTGACGGAATCCAGTATGGGCTCCTTTTGAGTTCCAAATTTAAAAAGTTGTCCATTAGACGCAGCTTTAAGAAGAATGCTGATAGTCAGCATTGGCATGGTATGAGAGCGTGTTTCCCTCACACACTAACTCAAGTTGTGCAAATCAGTAAACCATTCTACCAGTAGGTGTACTTATAAATAATGATGGTACTTAACATGCAAATAGATCATGTTGTACCACAGGAACCCTAGATGCATGGTCCTGCCTCAAAAATAGGTGTATTTTCTCAACCAAGAATGCCCCTCAAAGAACTTGTCCTGTGGAAATAATCTAAAAAGCCTACAAAGATTTAAGCACAAAGATGTTCAACACTGTGCTGTTTATAATAATAAAAATTGTGGAAGGGGGAGATAATCATAATAAGGAAAATGGTTAATAAACCAGAGAAACCCCCAAGGCAGAACACAGTGACATGATTGAGAATCACGTTGTGGAAGACTATTTCATGACACTAGAAAAGGCAGATTGCAACCTGATGATAGCAAATGACTCAGATTAAGGGGGGAAGCACCAATATTTGTGAGTATGTGTGTGTGTGTGCAAATACAGCCTAGAACATAGCAAGAAAAGAAGCCAAAGAGCTACCAGTGTTTATCTCTGGGTGATATTTATTTGCTTCTTTTCTGTGCTTTCCAAATATACTACAATGAACATGTGTTACTTATGTAATCAGGGAAAAAATGAAATATATTTTTTTAAATGGCACAGGTTGCTTTAGAAACAACTGGGCCAGCTAGTGATGGGAAAGTGGCACAGCCTCTGTCTGTGGACTCTACAGAGGCTCCAAAATACTTGCTTTGGCAAAAAGCAGGATGGACTCCATACTCTGCCTCGTGGGCTCAGAGCCGGCCAGTGCACTCAACGGGTAACATGCAATGTCTTCATTCTTGCAATGATCTCTATGTGGAGCCGTCGTTAGCCCATTTTACAGGTGAGCTAGCTGAGGCCGAGAGAGTGAGCGTCAGGTCACAGATTGGCCCTGGCTGGCATCCTGATCCTACCATCGGATGCAAGATTTAGCTCAAGTCCTGAGTGGATGACACCTGTGGCCAGCTTCCAGGAGGAAGGAGCGCCCAAGCTACAGCCCAAGTTACATCTGGGGTGGGGGTGGGGTTGAAGCAGTGACTGCTCTTCTGTGGTCTGGGGGAGGCCCGGAGGGCCCCCATTTTCCAAGGGGGTTTCACTGAGGCTGTGTGGGGTGGAGTCATTCGCCCAAGACCACCCAGCTGGGAAATTGATGCCCGTGATGCCTGCACTGCCCTGACTATGTCTGGACCAGCCTGGCTGAGGCTGCGGTGGGGGATGGGAGAGGCGGTCCCTGGTGGATCTGAGCTTAGAAGCACTGCCGTGCTAATTGCCAGAATCAATTCGTGCTGATCGCTCACCACCCCAAGCCTGCTGAGACCTATTTCTGTGGCCTGAAGCCTCCGACTGACCACAGGCCATAGATGTCGTTTCTAAAGGGCCCTTTATCGTCGTCGACTTCAGCCGTGTTCCGGGCCAGCCTCTGTTCCTCAAACAAGCAGCGTTGAAAGGGCCTTTGAAAAGGAAAGCAGTGGAGAAAACTCACCAATCCCGTCCCATCTTTCTGCAGTGTTCCCAGCCCTCCTTCGGTGAGGCAGCCATCAGAGCAGCCCTCACATTGCAGATCTGTGCGTGGAAATGGGTTTATCCTGAGTGATCCAAGCTCCCTGGCCCAACGCTATCCTCCTATGGCACTCATGTAACCATTGTTCCTCCAACACTTACAGAGCGCTTGCTGTATACATGGAATAGTACTAGACGCCAAGGCAACACAGATGAACAAGACACAGGATACTCCCCGTAGACAGCTCGTAGCCTAGAATGGGAAGTAGAGAGGCAGACAGAGGGAGTCCCCTCCTCCATCTGTCCACTCAGGGAATACTTGCTGAATGGCGACTTAGTGCACAAACTGCTAGCACTGAAGATGTCTCGGGTCAGGCTCCTGGGGAAGCAGGATGGGAGAGAGCCAAGGAGCAGTAAAGCAAGCCTTGGAGAGAGACACCCGGAGAGGGCTGGGGCAAGGATCCCACAGTGGGCATAGGGAGATGAGTGGTGATGCGAGGGGACATCAAAAAGTTCCTGGGGTCAGCCCTGTGGCATGGCGAGTAAAGCCACCACCTGCAGTGCTGGCATTCCTTGTGGGTGCTGGTTTGAGTCCTGGCTGCTTCAGTTCTGATCCAGCTCTCTGCTGTGGCCTGGGAAAGCAGTAGAAGATGGCCCAAGTCCTTGGATCCTTGCTCTCATGTGGGAGACCCAGAGGAAACTCCTGGTTCCTGGCTTCAGATTGGCACAGCTCCAGCCATTGCAGCCATCTGGGGAGTGAACCAGCAGATGGAAGACCTCTTTCTCTGTCTCTATCTCTCTCTGTAACTCTGTCTTTCAAATAAATAAAATAAATCTTAAAAAAAAAACTATGTATGGATTTCAACATTTTTGCAGCAAAATAAACTTATCTTTTAGTTACATCTTCCCATAAACTTTGTTAAAAGATGTATTTATTTATTTTAAAGTCATGGTTCCAGAGAGAGAGAAAGAGAGAGAGAGGTCTTCCATTTATTGGTTTACTCTCCCAGATAGCCACAACAGTGGGAGCTGGGCCAATCCAAAGCCAGGAGCCAGGGGCTTCTTCCTGGTCTCCTGCATGGGTGGCAGGGTCCCAAGTGCTTGGAGCATCTTCTGCTGCTTCTCCCAGGCCATCATCAGGGAGCTAGGTCAGCAGTGCCCATGTGGGATGCCGGCATCACAGGTGGAGGCTTTACTTGCCATGTCACAACGCGGGCCCCACTATGAACTCTTTGAAGAAGCTTTATATAGATCAGAGCCAGACTTGGTGGTCACCAGGGTCACTCCTGTTTATCATTCTCCCAGCTTTGGCCCAGATGACCAGGCTCTGCACCCCACATCAGCCAGCCATTGTATGTGGGGCACCCAGGAAAAGCATAGGAGAGAGAGAGAGAGAACAACAAACATGAACACTCCATTCCAGAGTTTTCCCTCTGCCCAGGAAAAGGTATCCTGAGAGATAGGTCACAATAGGCAACATTACGGAGAAAATGCATTCGTTCACTGATCTATTCGATTTGGTTCAATGGCTACTGTGTGCCAAGGACTGCAACTGCTAAAGACGGAAGCTGGGAGAAGAGAGCCACACTCTCTTAACAGGCGGTCCTGTGATGCCTGCTTTTGGTACGGTTGTGACAAGAGTTACAAAGGAGAAGCCAATGGTGGGCTTCATTGGTGACAGGTGCACCTCTAACACTGTGTGATGGATGAGGGCATTTTCTATGAGAGGGGTGAACCCTAGGGGGATGTGTTCAGGAGCGGTTTCTCAGAGGACGTGATATTTGAGCTGAGTTTTGAAGGCTAAGTAGGAGTTCGTGAGTAGGTGGAAGCAGATAGGGGACTTCCAAAGGGAAGGAAACTTCTTATGCAGAGCTATAAAAGCACAGAACTGTGCCCTCAGCTGGGTGATAAAATTGACCCTGGGGGTTCCCTTACTCCCAAGAGCTGGCAGGTGTTAAACAAAAGCTGAGGACCAGCAACTAAGGCAATCGGTTCTTACTCTGAGGCGTGTATGCCCAAGGACTTGGCCTGGTACATGGGCACCTTGGGGGCAACGCCCTTCCCATAGCTGCTGCTGCTCCAGCCAGAGAAACAGTGAGGTGGCCTCCCTCGGCCATTGCTGCATGGCATGACAGTGGCTGCATGAGCCTTTTTGATGCAAACCCTTTCGTAGCTGCTCTTGGACGCTCCTAGGAGAAGCTGAGTCACCCTCAGCCTGAGCTGCTGTCTCAGCCATGCACGGTTAATACCTTTCACAAGGATCCGTAGGAAGTCAGTGTCAACGTCACTCTCTTTTGCTAGCAAATTGCCTGTGCAGCCTGCTTCCTGGCGATCAATGGAGTCTGGATTCTTCGGCTGGCAGCAGGTTCCACAAGTGTCTCTTTGAGATAGTCTCTTGGCAAAGATAGTATTAATAATGGTTCATGTTTATCAAAGGCAGTCAAAGGGCCGGGCACACTGTTCAGTGGTCACTCACAGCATTCCAGATAACCCAGTGTAGGAATTCTGTTACTCTCTCCACGGCAGGTGTGGAAGGGAGATGGCATCATTTGCACCCCACAGCTGGTAAAAAACAGGTTTGACACCTGACACCAAGGCCAAGGCCAAGTTCATCAGCACCATGCACCATGCCTCCTGCATGGACTGTGTCTCCTCCCACATGCACCTTGGGCTGGGTAGCAGCATTTGAAGACCTGCCTTCTTTCTGGGCCAGTATCAAGTTAATTGTAAAGGTGTTTTTCTGATTAAAAATCACCTTCTCCATGATCAAATACAGTTACACCTTAACTTGAAGTGGAATCAACAAGGCATGACTGCACCTAACCTTCTGACCCTCATCACTTAACACCACAATCTGCTGTAGCACACTGCTTGTTTTCCCCTTGTGATAACTAGTTGACCGTGAGATGAGGCTCCTGCCACGTCCAGTATAGGGAGAGTGGATTATACCACGTTCTACTAGCCTGGGAAAAGGTCAAAATTTGAGGGGTTGGTGTTTGCACTAGGTGTCAAAACATTGCTTGGTGTCTGCATCCCGCATTGGATTGCCTGGGATCAAGTCCCAGCTCTGCTCCAGAATCCAGCTTCCTGCTAATGGGAAGTACCTACCCTAGGAGGTAGCGGTGACCACTCAAGTACCTGGGCTTCTGTCACCTACTTGGGAGGCCTTGATGGAGCGCCTGGCTTCTTTGCCTCAGCCTGGCCTAGCCGTGGCTGTTTGTACGCATTTGGGGCAGTGAACCAATGAATGGGATTCCTATCTATCTTTCTATCGATCTATGTATCTACCTATCTATGCTCCTCATCTAAAACTCGTGAAAGTGTTCAGTTTTTTAAAATTCAAAATTTGAAATATCTTTGCTACAAAGTGCATATTACTTTCACACCATTATGAAGATCCAAAAATAGGGAACAGAATCATCAAATATTGTTGCACTGGGGCCAGCACTGGGGCTTAGAAGGTTAAGCCATGGCCTGCAGTGCCTTCATCACGTATGGGCATTGGTTCGAGTCCCGGCTGCTCCACTTCCAATCCAGCTCCCTGCTAATGAACGTGGAAAGCAACAGAAGATGGCCCAAGTCCCTTGGTCCCTGCACCCAGAAGAAGCTGTTGGCTCCTGGCTACAGCATGGCTCAGTACTAGCTGTTGCAGCCATCTGGGGAGTGAACCAGTGGATAGAAGCTCGCTCTCTCTCTCTCTCTCTCTCCCTCTCTCTCTCTGTCTCTCTCCTTCTCTCTCTCCCTAACTGTGTTTCAAATAAATAAATAAATCTTTAAAACATATGTTTTTGTTGGCCAGCACCATGGCTCATTAGGCTAATCCTCCGCCTGCGGTACTGGCACCCCGGGGTTCTAGTCCCGGTAGGGGTACCTGTTCTGTCCTAGTTGCTCCTCTTCCAGTCCAGCTCTCTGCTGTGGCCTGGGAAGGCAGTGGAGGATGGCCCAAGTGCTTGGGCCCTGTGCCTGCATAGGAGACCAGGATAAGCACCTGGCTCCTGGCTTCCAATCGGCGCAGTGTGCCGGCCGTGGCGCCCATTTGGGGGGTGAACCAATGGAAGGAAGAACTTTCTCTCTGTCTCTCTCTCTCTCTCTCACTGTCTAACTCTGCCTGTCAAAAAAACCACAAAAACATATGTTGTTGCATATATTAAAGCAGAATGTATAAAGTTTCCATGTCCACAAGGGTGGTTAATGTTCTGATACATTTCCTCCCAGTTTTATTCCGAACACTACATTGGCTGGTGTGGATCTGTCTTTCCGTAGCCATGACTAATCACGCACACACCACTGTACGAAAGCCTTGCTCAGCTTGTCATCCACCCTTTGTCATCCTTAACGATTCCACAATATTCCACGGCGTGGAACCGTGCAGAATTTCTTAGCCCTTGTTCTCGACAGGTTGTTTTCAGTTTTTCACTTCTTACAAGAAATACAGCAGCCGATGTGCTTCTATCCATAAAGCTTTTATTTCATATTTAGGGTTATTGCATGGAGGAGGAAGCTCAGAAGTGCACCAAGAGCAGCAACAATCATAAACAATTTAAAGACTCTCCGTATCTCACTGCCCTGTTGTCTTCTGCAGGCATTTGCGTCGACACACGTGGCCTCTGGCCATGAATAAGACCAATAGCGTCTTTTTCCCTTTATTTTATTGTTTTATGCCAGTAATGCATGTTTGTCATGGAAGAGCAGTGCACGTTTTTAATAAACCCAAACAGAAGTTTCTCCCCCAGGGTCTTGCGACCCAGCTTGCTTTGAGATGTTGACAATATCTTGGCTCTGTTCTTACACGGTCTCCCGTCCATCTCCCGGGAGGGTTATGAGACCAGCCTGGAAACGTTAAGGTGATCATTAGCTGTCATGAGCTCAGCTTCACGGAGGGAGAATGGGACATTTAGGGCACCCACAAAAGCAGGGCCAGGCTCTACAATTTCCAACCACAGCCTATTGTCAGCTGCTTCTGCTAGAAGGGCTCTCGCCAGCTTGCAGAATGAACTGCTGCACCTACGGTGCACGTAAGGAGATGTTTCAGCCTGCTGGGTGGCAGCGTCCTTGGTGCCTGAAATCCACATAGCACACCTCCAGCAATGGGGGAGTAGGGAGCAAGAAAGGCTCATTCCTGAACTCTTTGCCCCAACTCCTGTCTCCTCTGCTTCCAGTTCAGACCTCACAACTTGTTTCTAGTTCATAGACAATGCCCCGGCACAGGTGCCCCATGGGGGATATGGCTGCCGAGTCCTCACTCCTGAGAGCTGCTTACTCATAGCTGCTCAACTCTCTCCCCACCCCACTGCTGGCCCTGCGTGGTGCCAGCCACCATCACTTCTTACCTGGACCAGAGCCAGAACCTCCGAATTGGCCTCCCCTCCTGCTGTCTTCACCCATTAAGCTCCATTCTGCAGGAGAGTGACCTGTTGATGAAGCTGGACTTGGCTCTTAAAAATATAAGTGTGGGGGCCAGCACTGTGGCACAATGGGTTAAAGTCCTGGCCTGAAGCACTGGCATCCCATATGGGCGCTGGTTTGAGATCCAGCAGTTCCTCTTCCAATCCAGCTCTCTGCTATGGCCTGGGAAAGCAGTGGAAGATGGCCCACCTGCACCTGCATGGGAGACCTGGAAGAAGCTCCTGGCTGCTGACTTCAGATCGGTGCAGCTCCGGCCATTGCTGCCAATTGGGGAGTGAACCACTGGATGGAAGATCTCTCTCTTTGCCTCTCCTTCTCTGTCTGTGTAATTCTGACTTTCAAATAAATAATCTTTAAATATATATATATATATATATATATATATATATATATATATATATGAATGTGGTGGGGATGAATCTGGTTGTAACTTTCCAGATGTTTCCCACTGAACTCTGGATACAGACAACCCCCTCTCCACCTCCCTGCCACTAGGACAGCCCTGCCCATCCCACAGACATCCTGCCTCCCACCTTGAGCCTTCCTCATGCTGCACCCTCTGCCTGGCACATGATTCCTTCCTTGTCTTTTTAATTCCTCCCTCTCTTCTTCCTCCTCCTCCTCCAAGTCACAGCTGAAGCGTCACTTCCTCCGAGAAGCCTTCCTTGATCATTCACGATCATGGGCTTTGGACCCCCTGTTGTACTTGATCAAAGCTTCCCCTGCTTTCCCCACACTTGTTAAAGCTTAAAACCAGGCATTTGGGGGTAGCTTTTTAAAGTGTTGGTGGAATACAACAGAAATGTACCATCTTGGCCATTCATGACTGCGCAGGGCAGTAGTGCTCAGTGCATCCCCCTTGCCGTGTAATCGTCACCACCACCCCTCCATCACGTTTCTTGTTGGCGGTTGGCTTACCAACTGCAGCTCGCTCAGGATGCCCACATCCCGTACAGAGACCCTTCTCCACTTTCCATCCCAGCTTCCTGCTAAGGAACATCTTGCCAAATTAAATCTCTGTAACCATTAAACAATAACTTTCATTCCTCACTCCCTTTAGGCTGGGCAATCACTATTCTCCCTTCGTCTCTGCATCTGACCCTTGTAGGTATCTCACATAAGCAGAAGCATACGGTGTCTGTGGTTTTGTGGCTGGTTGATTTCACTTCTTTACATTCCCGCCAGTGGCGCACAAGGGTTCTAATTTCTCCAGATTATTTCTAATTCTATTTCTTTTTTGTTTTTTTGATGGTAGCTGTCTTACTAAGGGTGGTGTGACCTCTCATTCTGATTTTGATTTGACTTCCATAAAGATGAGTGATGGTGGGTATTTCTTAAAGGACGTGTTGACCATTTGTGTATCTTCTTTGGAGATACAAATATAGAAACCCTTTGCCTATTTTTAAATCGGTTTGTTTGAGGCCTGGCATTGTGGCATAGCAGGTAAAGCTGCCGCCTGCAATGCCAGCATCCCATATGGGTGCAGATTCCTATCCTAGCTGC
This sequence comes from Lepus europaeus, assembly GCF_033115175.1. Taxonomy (NCBI): domain Eukaryota; kingdom Metazoa; phylum Chordata; class Mammalia; order Lagomorpha; family Leporidae; genus Lepus; species Lepus europaeus. Next base: position 19,511,570 of record NC_084849.1, read on the forward strand.
TCTACTTCCAATCCAGCTCCCTGCTAACAGCCTGGGAAATCAGTAGAGGATGGCCCAAGTGCTTGGGCCCCTGACACCCATGTGAGAGACTTGGAAGAAGTTTCTGGATTCAACCTGGCTCATACCCAGATGTTGCAGCCACCTGGGGAGTGAACCAGGATGGAAGACCCCTCTCTCTCTCTCTCTCTCTCTCTCTCTCTCTTGCTCTCTCTCTCTCTGACTTTCAGATAAATAAATAAATCTCAATTGGGTTGCTTGGGTTTTTTATTTGTTGAGTTGTAAGAATTCTTAATATATACCAGATGTTAACCCTTTATCAGACATAAAGTTTTCAATTATCTTCTCCCATTCTATAGGTTGCTGAGTAATTTTTTATGGTATTTCTTTACTCCTTGATTTTAAGATTCATAAGAGTAGGCAACCTACCTGTTCTATTCATCTGTGTATTGCCAGCACCCAGCACGGTGCCTGGTGTATGCTTGATAAATATTGAATGAATGCATGAGTGAATGAATGAGTGAGTGATTGCTTGGAGACCCTTCTGGCAGAGCTGCCTCTTAGCCCAAAGCTCTTTCTGACAAATCTAGTGGCTGTGACCCAAGTGGGCTCCTCTAAGCAAATGGCTTGGATGTTGCCCCAAGAGTTAAGATTTTACTTTCACTCCTCACTGCAGCTTTTCCCCTGATGGCCAAAAGCCTATTTTATGGGAAGCGGCAGTCTTTACTCTGCCGAGGTTCTCTCTCTCTCTCTCTCTCTCTCTCTCTCTCTCTCTGCAAATGAATACCATTTCAGTTCACTGCAAAGCCAGAGACTCTGGCAACCATGCCTAGAACAAAAGCTCGAGAGAGAATAAGAGAGGGGGAAAATCAGCTTGCTCAGGCAAAAGGAAGCCATGGACTCCCTGAGAAGTCGCCTGGAGCCAGAGCTTCTGCAGGAGCGCCGGGGCCAGGAAGCTGCTGGCTGAGAAGCCAGTGTGAGGGTTGCTGTGTGCGTCCTTGGCATGGAAGCTGGCCGGGGAGTTTTCATCACAGTGACAAGCATTATTATTAGATTTGCAGCCCCGCAGCCAGACGTCAATTCCAGCACGCCGAGAGGAGAGGGACGAGGCGCCTACGCATCGTGACAGTGCTCTCCAAGCAGAAATGTCCACGCTTTCGGCTGAGGCAGAGCAAAGTACAGACCCCAGGCCAAGAGAGGACAGAGAGGGAGAGGTACAGTGGGGTCCTGTGCTGGGTGAGCCGCAGCTCCAGTAGCTGCTCTCATACTGGAGCAGAAATTGCCCCGAGGGAAGGCAGTTGAGGATGGCAGCCTCAGTGGGTGCCCCCTGGAGGCTGGCTGTGCCTTTGCCTGCAAAGTTCTTCTCTCCCATGGACCTCCTAAGTCCCTAAAGTCCCTGACATACAGGTGACTTTGCAAGATAGCCCAAGGGCAGCAACCACATCTGTCTTATTCACTGATGCACCCTCTGTACCTGGGACTGCCCTGACCTGGTGTAGATTCCCAATATGTAGAGGGTGAATGAATGCATGCACGCATGAATGAATGAGTCACTCCGTTTGACACATAGTAGGTGCTCAACGAGCAACTCTGAATGAGTGGACACAACTCTGCATGACTTGTGATGATACCCTAGATGTCTACCAGGAAACCAAGGAGAGAGTCGTGGATGTATCTGTATGGTTAGCCTTAGTCTCTGTGTCATAGAAACACAGGGAAGGAGTTAGAAATTTAGTGAATGAGTACATGAATGGGCGAGTGAGTGAATCTCTCTTTCTTAGTCACTACTGCATCTCCAGTACCTCCTCCAGGGCCCGGCATAGAAGAGGTGCTCAACGCACATTTGTCCATGATTAATTCAATGAAGGCTACAGCAAAGTATGCAAGCTACAAGCTAGAAGTGCATCTTGCCCTGTAAATCTGTTTGTCCCTTTTGTAACCTCCTAACTTGAGCATTACAACCCCATACAATATTTACTTATAAATACTGAAGTAAGGAGGGCTTTAAAATTTTAACAGTTGTCTGGTCTACCCTTGGCCTGGGTATCTCTGATGCAAGCACCTGCGCCAGTGGGTTGACCAGTAGCTCTGGAGTTCTTCCCGTCTCTCCTGTCTCACATTCACAACACACCCCCGGGCATACAAATTCAACAATCCAGGCTAACGCCAGCCTTGCTTTCAGGCGCACTGGGCTTCTTGAGCTAGCGAAAAGAATGACATTTATTGCCAGAAAAACAAGAAGCTGCAGGGACTGTCTCCCTCCCTTTTTTCTCCCTGTACTGATTGCAGTTAGCTCACCTGGGAAACCTGGAGGAAGTCACTCTCCTCTACACACACGCACACACATCCATTCTCCCAGGTCATGCACACTCATGCACACACATTCCTCGACCCACATGACACACTCACACTTGTCCACAGGCTCTCACGCACCACAAACACACACTCACACTCTCCCAGGCTGACACTCAGCCACGTCGTTTGCTCACTCCTGCACCCTGAGTACTCACACACGCATGCACTCACAGATTCACACTCACCCTCTCATACAGTCACACTCATTCTCTCACACACACCCACTCACACGTACACACAAACACCCTCATCCCCACCATTACCGGCCTGAGCGAGCACCCGATACGGGCACAGGATGTCTTGGCATCATTCATCACTGGATACCCTAACTCAGAGAGCAGGTGGAAGAAATGCCGTGGGGGAACAGATGCATCCGTGACAGAGAGAATGAATGAAATATTGGTGCTGGGGCTCTACAAATAAGTCTGTGGGGCTGGGATGGAGATGTGATGAAAGATGGATGCATGGACCTGCAGGGCAGCAGGGTCAGGGTCACAGACATAGGTGCACCCTGGAAAGAAGGGAGCCGAGATGCACAGCTTGTATTCCTGTGATTGTTTTTTGTATGGGGGGTAAAAATAGTTTGGGTTTGTGGATTTTATGCCTTATGCAACTGTGTCCATGGTGCTATAATATATTGATATTAAGAACCGTATTTATATTCAAGTCCTTCTGCTCCCTTCTTTGCCTGCTTTGCTGGCAGCAGGGAGGCATGCTATCAGATCACCCTCAGGGAAGGCAGGCCAACAACAACAACCAAAAAAACATCAAGAATCCAAGCACAGCTTTGAGTTCTTAGGCAGATGTTTCTGAGTCTGCAGCAGAAATCATGGCACTGAAAAACACAGATTTCCAGCACCAACATCAAACATTTGAGCACCCAAGAAGGGTCCCTCGTTTTTAAAATTTCATTTGAAAGTCAGTGAGACAGAGTCCAGAGAGAGAGAGAGAAGAGAAGAGGAGAGGAGAGAGAGAGAGAGAGAGAGAGAGAGAAAAGGAGAGGAGAGGAGGGGAGGGGAGGGGAGGGGAGGGGAGGGGAGAGAGGGAGAAAGGGAGAGATAGAGAGAGAGAGCTCTTCCATCTGCTGGTTCACTCCCCAAATGCCTGCACCAGCCAGGGCTGAGCCACGTTGAAGCTGGAAGCTGGCGACTCTCTCCAGGTCTCTCACATGCATGGCAGTGAGCACATACTGGAGCCATCACCAGCTGCCTTTCAGGGTACACTTTAGCAGGAAGCTGCAGCTGGAGACAGAGGCAGGACTCAAACCGAGGCATACCATGGTGTAGGATCCAAGTATCCCTAAACAAGCGACATCTTAACCAATGCACAAACACCCCATCACCCCCACCCAATTTTTAATACTCTTGCCATATATATGTATATATATTAACTTCTACTACCAAGAGGAAGTGTGATATTTGTCTTTCTGGGCCTGGCTTTTCTTCACTTAGCATAATGGTCTCTAGTTCCAATCATTTGGTTGCAAAGATCGGATTTCATTTATTTTTATGGTTGAGTAATATTCCATCACACATGTGTAACACATTTTATCGAGTTATCCATGGATGGACATTTAGATCAATTCCACGCCTTTACTTTCGTGGATTGAGCTGCTATAAACATGGAGTGCAGGTAACCCTTTCATATTCTGTTTTCATTTCCTTTGGATATATATTCCCAGAAGTGGGAGGCCTAGGTCACATGATAGATCTATTTTTAGTTTTCTGAGGACTCTCTGTGCTGTTTCTCCCACAATGGTGGTAGCAATTTGCATTTCCATAAACAGAGCATTAGAGTGACTTTCCCTCCACAACCTCAGCAGCACTGGCTATTTTTTTTATTTGGGGATAATGACCATTCTAATTGGAGTGAGGTGAAATTGCTTTCCCTTTTATAAAGCCAACAGTTGGCTTCAAATACCAAGAACCTGGCACATGATGGAGGAGAATGTTTGGAGACATGTTTTCCATTGCTCCATGCCACTGGGCTGAAAGAGAGAATCTGAGGGGTCCGCAGAGCAGAAGGGCCCTGGGGCTCTGAGCTTCAGGCTGAGGAAGAGCCAGGGGCGACTGGAACCCCTGTGGGGCTAAGTGTAGCTGAGGATCCTAGCTTCCTAGATCAGGTGCATGGCTGAGGCTGACATCCAACAGGACTGGACAGTAGAAGTATTCCATGGCCAAAGGATCCACCCCCACCTGAGGAAGCCACTCAGAGCTCCCCAGGGCACAGTAACGACCCCCCCATGATGAGGCCACCTGGTGGTCATGTGAGGCGTGGCTGCTGTGGGCCTGGTGGCTGCAGCTGGGGTGAGCTCTGAGCATCAGTGCAGGACAGCTGTCTCCTGAGATCTAGCAGGAAGGCAGAAGAGCCAGGTCACATGGACAGAAGTCTCCCCTTTCAGCTCAGGTGCAAGCGAGGGCCAGGGAAAGGGACGAGGGAGGAGAATCCCTGGATGGCCAAGCAATAACAGCCACACGCCCCATATCACGACTTTCTAGGTGATGGCACACTGCGTGGACAAGGTGGTCCCATGAAGGACTTTCACCCAGCAATGTCACAGCCATCTCTACTTGTGCAGGGTGAGTGAGTTCAAGGCTAACAGATGTGCTATGCATTTGAAAATCCCCAGCCCAGGGACCACTCAGATTCCCAGAAAGAACTCCAGTTCTACCCCCAAGGGAAAACTCAAAGAACGTTCTCTCAATGACAAAGTCACTCAACACTGCCTTTCTCAGGACGCGTCTCCATCTCTAAGCAGTACAAGGTGGTTCTCAAATAGAAACCGAAGGGTGTAGAACATTTATTTTTATTCTAGAATTAGAGCTATAGAGAGATGGGAGAGACAGAAAGAGATATCTTCCATCCACTGGGTTTGGGCCAGGCTGAAGCCAGCATCCAGGACCTCCATCCAGGTATCCTATGTGGGTAGCAGGGGTCCACATATTTGGGTCATCATCTACTTGTTTCGCAGGTGCATTAGCAAGGAGCTGGAAAGGAGGTGGAGCAGAAGGGACTTGAACTGGTGCCCATATGAGATGCCGGTGTTGCAGGCAGCAGCTTAACCTGCTGCACCACAATGCTGGCCCTGAGACTGAACCCAGAAGTTCTCCAGTTGCCTTGATGTTGCAAGATTAATATCCCTACTCTCAGGCTCATGAGCTAGCTGAGTTTATTACAAAGAAGGAGAAAGTGTGCAGAAGTCTGTGGTCAGTTGCACCTATATATATATATATCATCTGTGGCTACAGTTGCAATTCAGTCAAGCTGCCTGAGAGATATTCTTGGAGTCTGTTCAATTGGTGGGCCTTGTAGGGCAGACAGATTTAGCGAAGGAAAATACAGGATGCCTGTATTTTATCTGGCGACCTCAGCTCTCGGTGCTCTGCATTGAAAGCTTCATTGGAGGCAAACAGCTACTGAGACAGGGTTGAGTTCTTTTTAAGAGATCTTAGAGATCCCTGGTCGGGGATGAGCACACGCATAGCACATATGTTGCCCTTGAATTTGCCCGCCCTCACCCCTCAGGGACACGACATTGCTAATCGATCATGAAGCCTTGCGCCGGTTTCCGATCCAGCACTCTGGACAGCAACTCTTGATTGATCAGAGTTGGCGTGCAAGTTGGAATTCATTGTCCTCCTTGATTGAATCTGAATTCAGGCTTAACAAGGAAACGACAGCCAGTGAGTGGCAGGGCCAACCACAGGCCTAAGGACCCCTAGTCCCCAGTCAAGCAGTTTCCACTGGAGCCACGGAATTCTCTGGTGCTGTACTCACAGCTTCCTTGCAATGTGTGCAGCAGGGAAGGGTGCCAAAGACTCACACCAGCAAGCTGCACCTGGGCCAGCCACAGGGTGCACACGTGCGTTGACATTCAGGGGGGCACCAGGGAATGGATTCTGCAGCCGCAGTCCTGAGTTCAGAGCCTGTCCCCTGCAATTTCTGGCTGTGTGATCCTGGGCCAGCTACACCTCTGAGCCTCTGTGCCTGCATCTGTGAAAGGGGTATTAGTAGTTATTGAACTTGTTGAGCTATGACAAGGATTAGGTGAGATAACGGATGAAAAGCTCAGCCCCTTTACACATCTTAGATGCTTAAAAAAAAATAAAAAAGGATCCTTGGCATCATGGCTGTTCGAGTCTCTCTCACTGTGCTTGTCATTCTCAGTGTGGGGAAGGGGCATTGTCTTCTGAGCTTTGTAAAGGAGTCATTTGTACCTAAGGGCGAGCAAAAAAGAAAGCAGCATCAAAGGAGGAGACCTAGGACCAAACCTCTCCTGTCATTTTCCCCTCTGGGATGTTTTACAAAGGACCTTGCCTTGCCAAGGTTTCTCATTTTCCACAAGGGTTCTAAGGACAGGTGTCCCTGGGGGTCCCGTGATGGTAGGGGACAGGGTGGCCATGGGAGTGCCTGCTTCCAGGGGGCCCCACGAGGATGGCGTTCACCCAGCATCAGCTCCTGTGCAGACGACACCGGAGGCTGGCATCCAGCCTGTGGTGGGTAAGGCTCCCCCGGCAAAAGGAAATGAAGCTTGACCCAGGCTTGTGTTCACGCTCCAGTGTGGCTGGTGAGGCCTCCCTTTGCTGGGGTGAGCGCTGGCACGCTGGCTGGGCTTGGCTGGGTGCACGGGGCTGGAGGGAAGCCGGCTGAGACAGGCAGGGAGCGGAGGCTCTCAGACACAGCTCATGGCAGCCAGCCGCGGCCGGGATCCAGGAGGAGCAGAGCAGAGGATCGAAACGTGGCTTCCCGGTCTCGCATCTCTGGTTTTCCCACCCCTTGGAGGATGAGTAGTCCACAAAGTGAAAAATGACCCCAACAGCCTTCAGCCTTCAACAGCTGACGACACGGAGGCACAGAGAGGGCACGCAACCTGCAAGGGACTGCATGGGTAAGAAAAGTAGAAGCCAGGACTCAAATCCAGGTCAGCTGGGCCCCCAAATCAAGCTGTTAACCAGCCCAACCTGCCTTCTATGAGAAACCTAGAGGGAAAAAAAAGAGGAGACACAAACACCAAATAGGCGCCCACCACGGGGTGAGCCATGCACTGGTGCCTTTTCGTGGGAATGCACCTGCTACAGCCCTAGCAGTCTTAATTCTGTGTCACTGATGAGTAACGCAGATGCCACAAGTGGTCACAGTGTGCACTTTTGTGGCTGTGGGTCAGAATCTCCTCACCTGTTTCTTCTCCACCCCAAGACGACGCCAACAGCCAATGACTCCCGCTTTGTTCCTGAGCCCCAGTCTATAAAAACGGGGATAATCAGAGTGCCCACGTCCCCAAGGTGTTGCAAAGACCAAATGAGTGTGTGAATATAAAGCACCCAGAGGAAGTCCTGTGAGAGCTTCTTCCCGCCATTGCTGCTGCCGTTACCGTTATCATCCAAGACCAAATTGCAAAAAATCACACCGAAATAGTGGAGCCTGGAGAATTCGAAAGCAGGTTTAGTCCTTTTCCCTCCATCCCTCTGTTTTTGCGACCAGAACAATGGCTCCCAGATATTTGGACATCACTCACTCACTGGCCAAAAACATAAAATTATACATGTATAGAGAGATTGAGGAAACAGAGTCCATTTTCTCTTTTGCCATAATAAGGCGTTTTATGAAATCAACTGCCATCTCTCAGCATAAAGCAAGGTCATTTTAACACCTAAAAGGCAGAGGGAAAATTGAATCACAGGACAAAGGAGAGCCCTTTAAATTAAATAAATGTGGCCTTCTGGGGACTCTGTCACTGTTTTTTCTTCTCATTTCCCCCCCCTCCAAAGTCTGTGGAAACCTCATCCGAGGCCAGCCCAGGGGTTCAGGCCAGCATTTTGAAAGCAGAGTATGTTCCGCACTCCCCCACACACAGCTTTTCAAGGCGTGCATAGAGGTTCGGGGTGTCAGTACACATTTCTAAAATAATGTGTTTCCAGAAAAGTGTCAGCTGATAAATAGCTGGAGGGAAAAGAATACATATTTTTCTTCCCTAGGTAACAGCACAAATTCAGCAAACCCAAAAGCGGATCTCTCATAACGATAATGTAGTAACAGACTCCAATGAGCCGGTCTCACAATTTATAGCAGGTGCATTACAGAGAAGCCAAGGAACTCCTTGATGAATACCAACCTGGGACTAAGCCCACGGGGCTGAGACGCACCTGGGCAAGCACTGCTTCCCTTCTGCATGCGTCCTGGCCTTTCTCTGCAGCTAAGGCCAGGCAGCAAACCTGTAGGCCTTGCCTCCGGAGGGACTGAGGAGGATGAAAGGGATTCTGGGATTGGAGCATGCACCTCTGGTGCATGGAAAAGCCCAGAGCCGGCTCGCAGTGCGAGAGGCCGGAAGCCACAAGCAGCCCCACAACGCTCCGTTTTGCACAACAGACTGGCGTGGGCGTGAATTCGGTTTCTGTTGCCTCTCACCTCCGTGCCTCAACTCCACATCTGTAGAACAGGTATGGAGATACTCACTTGAACTGTTTGAAACCCTGTGTTATGCAGGTCAAAAAAGGGATAACAGTCAAAGGGACTACTGACAGTAGTCAGTGTTGGTGAGTGTGTAAAGAAACTCTCATGCACGGCAGTATCGAGAGCTGTGGATTCCAATGGAAAACGTCAAATGTTTGAGCAGAAAAACAAAGTTACTCCGTTTTTTAAAATCTAGAGGCTCCCTTCAAACATCAAGAAACTGGGAGCGTTCACCTCAGCGTGTAGAGTGGATAAAGGCTCAGTATCCATGGTTTTCCATGATAGAGCAATTCCTGAAAGGCAGTAGTCAGCCAACAAATGTTGAGTATTTTCCCCTTCACCACCACCACCACCACCAACACCACCATCATCCTCATCCCATACCTAGGGCTTTTGCTAATCTGAATCTTTTCCACTGTCTCACCCCTGTGGATACAAGGAATAGCCGATATCTTTAGATTTCACAGCAAAGAACACTACTCAGGGGATGAAAAGCATCACCCCTGTGATACATGGAATGGATTCATTAAGAGGCAGTAGCAACTGTAAGTATGTATCTACCCACTGCAAAGTTTCAAAGTATATGAAACAAAAACTCACAGACCCAAAGGGAACATAGACAAAACTATGATTATAGCTGGAAGTTTCAACACCCCACCTCTAGAATTATTGGACAGTAGACATAAAATCATTGAAAGCATAGAGACCTAAAAAAACACCATCACCTCACCAGACCTGACATGTGTGGGACACTCGCCCTAACAACAGCAGAACACATATTCCTCTGGTGCATAGTGAGTGGTTTACCAATATACATGAAGTTATGGACCACAAAACAAGCTTCAATAATGATTCAAATTCTACAAAGATATTCTTTAACCACAACGGGAATTCAATGAAACCAATGACAGATATCTGGAAAAATCCCAAATATTGAGGGGAAAAAAAAGCACATCAAATAACCAATGTAGGCATAGGTCAATTATAACACATTTGAACTGAATATTTAAAAAAGCATAATGTATCAAAATGTGCTGCATGTAGTTAAGCAGTACAGAGAGAGTAATTTATAGCATCAAAGGCTCTTATTGGAAAAGGAGAAAGACCTCAAAACAATGACTTTGGTTTTTGAAAAACAGAGGTCAAATTAAACTCAAAGTAAGCAGGAGAAAAAGGAAGTGACAAGGATCAGAGCAGAAATTAATAAAATAGAAACAAAATCATAGAATCAATGAGACAAAAGCTAGCCCTTTTTGAAAAATAAAGTAATAAACCTCCAGCCACAATGATGAGGGAAGAAGATACAGACCACTAAGATCAGGAATGAAAATGCACCATTGCTACAGATGCCATAGGTGTTAAAAGGCTGATTAGAAAATTTTGTGAAGAATATTAGGTCAATAATTTTTAAATAAAGGACCTAGGAAATGTGGACAAATGCCTTAGCACCAACTATGAAACTTCACCCAAGAAGAAATAGATTGAACAGTCTTGCATCTATCAGAAACTGGAACTTGTGGTTAGCAAACTTTCCTGCAAAGAATATTCTAGATACAGATAACTTCTCTGGGAGATTCTACAACAATTTTAAGGAAAAATGCTATTAAACATAAGGATTTTTCAGAAAACAAGAGAAAAAGAGTACTCTCAATCCATTCTAGGTTACCTGCATTATACTAACTCCAAATTCTAATCGATAATCATCGTGAACATTACAATACAAATTCTAAACTCAATTTCAGCAAATCAAATCCAGCAACATATAAAAAAATGTAATTCATCATGCCTAAGTGGGGTGTATGCAAGATGGGTTTTTTTTTTAACTTTTATTTAATGAATATAAATTTCCAAAGTACAGCTTATGGATTACAATAGCTTCACCCCCGCCCCCATAACTTCCCTCCTCTCTCCCCTTTCATTCACATCAAGATTTATTTTCAATTATGCAAGATGGGTTTAACATTTGAAAATTAATAACTGGAATTCAGCATTTCAAGAGGCTGTAGAGGAAAGCTGAAGCTATGGCTGAGCTTCTGGTGAAGACGCCCACACCCTCCAGCGCTTGACTGCAGCTTCCAGCTGACACAGACCCAGGCAGACAGTGCTGGCTCCAGTGACTGGGCTCCCGCCACGCACATGGAAGACTGGGTGGGGTTCTGAGTTCTGGGCTTCAGCCTGGCACGGGCCTGACTGTTGCAGGCACTAGGAGGAGTGAACCAACAGCCGGAAGAGCCGCCTCTCTCTCTCTCTCTCTCTCTTCTCACTCTGCCTTTCAAAAGAAAGAAGGGGGAAAAAAGGAAGGAAGGGAGGGAGTGAAGAAGAATAGATTTTTAAATCCCTAAAGCTAACAGCATCTTTAATGGTGACAAACTGAACACTTCCCCTCAGATGAGGAATGAGGGGAGGTTGTCCAGTCATCACGCCTGCTCAATATCATGCAGGGAAATGAAGTCAAAAAGAAAAAGCTTATAATGCAGGTTGGAAAAGAAGAAGTAAAACTAACATGTTTTGCAGAAGGTATAATTATTTCTGTATAAAAGTGTAAGGAATCTACAGAGGGGTTACCAGAAGTAATAAGTGATCAAGATCAATACACACAAAAATGTATTGTATTTCTATAACCTAGTAACAGCTCTTTGGAATTTGAAGTCAAACAATGCTACCGCTATAGCATGAAAAACATGAAATGCTTAGAGGTAGACTTGGCATAAGACATTCAAGACCTGTACTCTGCGAATGATCAAATACTGCTGAGAGAAATTAGAGAAGGTATAAATAAATGAAGAGATAAACTGCACTTATGGATCAGAACACTTGATATTTTTAAGAAGCCAATGCTCCTAAACATTGATCTAAACAGATTCAATGCTCTTCCAATCAAAGCTTCCACAGGCCTTCTTGCCAAAATGTACAAGCAGATTATACGACATACAAAAAGATGAAGAAACTGCAAGAGCAAAAAAAAATAATAATAATTTTGAACAAGGAGAAAAAGTTGAAGGACCTACACTGCTTCATTTGAAGATGTATTACAACTCTACAGTAATCAAGACAGTATCCATGTGGTATTGGCCTAAAGATAGACGTATAGATCAATGAAATAGAAAGGAGCTGAGAAATAGATTCACACACACACAGCTAATTGGTTTGCAACAGAGTTGCCAGGAAATTCAGGGAGGAAAAGTACAATCCTTTCAATAAACGGTGCTGAAACAATTGGATAGGCAGGTGCAAAACGGAAACAAGGAACAAACCTTGATTCATACTTCAAACCACGTGCAAAAATTAGCCAAAATAGATGGTGGCCCTAAATTTGAAAACTAAAAATCATAAAATAGCCCCACAAAAACATAAAGGAACGTCTGTGGTCTTGGGTTTTGCCCCAGTTTTAAAATACGCCATAAGCACAAACTACAAAAGAAAATATCAATTAGCTGGAGAAGTTCAAAATTTCAATATTTTATTCTTTAAAGCACACTTACGAAAATGACAGAGCAAGTGACAAGAAGGAAGAAAATATTTACAGAACACATATCAACAAAGGCTTTGTCTCTAAAATATGTAAAGCGCTCTCACAACTCGATAAGTTTGAAACACACAAAAAATACAAGTGAGCAACGAATTTATCGTGAACGTCAAAAAGTTCATGGGAATATATATTATTAAAATAACTACATATTGATTTCAAGGTTTTTGTACCAAAATAAAATTTTGTTTTTCTATGAAGTTTTTTTTTTTTTTAATTTGATGGAGAGAGAGAGAGAGAGAGGAGAGCACTCCCATCTGCTTGTTCAGTCCCCAAATCTTAAGTGTCTGGGGCATTCCAGGAACCCAACACAAGTCTGATGAGCGGACTATTGAGTGAGTGGAGTACAAGGGGCCTCAGGAACTTTGTGGAAAATGTGTACCGTAGGAAGCCTATGCATGAAGTCAAAGCAGTTTTGCACCAGAATAAACTTATCTTTAGATTCTATTTTCCTTGAGCTTTTGGAAGTCCCCTCAATTACAGAGTATGGATTGGGATCTCATGTGCAACTCAGACAGCAGAGGCTGACAAAGACTTGCGCAAAGGCAGGTCGCTAAGTGAAAGTCAAATACTGATACATAGTAGGTATTTTAAATGCTGCCACATTAAGTGTGTTGGACGCCTCCACACCATTCCATGTCCTTCTTGAACCCTGACATTCCAGTGTGCTGGCCCCCAGCTGTTAGCATCTGCATCGCTTTCCCTGAAGGTGTTATCTACCGACTCCCAGCATGGAAGCCCAGAAGTCTTGGGAAATTAGCGCATGTGTTCCATTAGCCCTGGAGCCAAGGATTGATTGAATCTGATGTATAAATACTCCAGGTCCCTCACCTTTCGGGTGATAACTCTGAGGCAGGGGTAGCGCTCTGACACAGCTGCCCAACGGGATGCAGCCCCAGAAGTGCACAGTGGCCATTTGCTTGAGAATGAGCCCTTGTTTGGACTTCCTTTCCCTCTCTTTCCCTTCTCCACTCCACTATTGCTTTTGCCCAGAGTCATCTCCCAGAGCAGCAACTTCCAGTCCAATCCCTGCCTCAGGACCAGCTGTTGAGGGATCCCACTGGCAGATGGCTGTTGAACGGATGGACCGTTGAGTGTTAACAAACAGAGCTAGAGGACTAGAGCGCTGTGTGCTTGAAACATCAGAAGCCCATGGAGGAGGCTGCAGAAGGAATGGCATTCGACAAACGGAGAACATTCAAGGTGGGCCCTACAAATGCAGTGCTTGAATTTTGGTACAAGAATGCCTTTTGGAAAGTGAATGAATGGATGATTGCTGAATGGAATCCGTGGCTAGAATTCTGTGTGTTGGTCCATAGCATTTGATCAACATTTCTTACATGGATAAGAGGGGAGAAGAAAGGAGAGAGAGGAGAAAAGCAAAGGAAAGAAAGGGAAGGAGGGGCCGGCGCCGTGGCTCAACAGGCTAATCCTTCACCTTGTGGCGCCGGCACACCGGGTTCTAGTCCCGTTCAGGGCACCGATCCTGTCCCGGTTGCCCCTCTTCCAGGCCAGCTCTCTGCTGTGGCCAGGGAGTGCAGTGGAGGATGGCCCAAGTGCTTGGGCTCTGCACCCCATGGGAGACCAGGAGAAGCACCTGGCTCCTGCCATCGGAACAGCACGGTGCGCTGGCCGCAGCGCGCTACCGCGGCGGCCATTGGAGGGTGAACCAACGGCAAAAGGAAGACCTTTCTCTCTGTCTCTCTCTCACTGTCCACTCTGCCTGTCAAAAAAAAAAGGGGGGGGGGAAGGAGGAAGAGAGGGAGAGAGCGAGGGAGGGAGGAGAGAAAGAAAAGAGGGAAAAAGGAGGGAGGGATTTGGATAGGAGGATAATGGACAGACACATGAGTAGATGGATGGGTGGATGGGTCAATGGGTGGGTAAGTGGATGGATGGATTGCAAGAAGGTAGAATAAGGAAAGAAAGGAAGGAAGGGAATGGGGGAAGAGGCCTGTAAGATCCCATTAGTTACATCCCTGTGCATGCCTCGACTTTCCCCAGAAACATCACTTCCCTTTTAATGACACTCGACCTCAGCTCCTTTCAGCACCAGGCTCTCACCAACGCAGTCTCCTCAGCCAGGAAGGATGTTCGTTAGTGCCTCCTTACACTTCACATCTCAGCTACAAGGTCGCTACGGCAGGGACGCTCTGCCAGGCGTCTCCATGGTGCCAGGTTTGTAAATAACCACGACAACTCCCACATCACCTGGGATTTCCCACTCATGTAATCAGTTGCTCAATGGCAGACTCCTTCCAAGGGAATGGAAACTATGTTCCAGCACCTGGAACATAGTAAGTGCTCAATAAATATTTGATGAAGGCCCAAGTGACACAGCCTTGGCAGCGGGTCTTGCTTTAACCTTAGCTCCAAAGCTTCCCTAGGAAGAGACGGGCTTCCCGGGCCCTTTACCCCCATACACATTGTTCCCACCCCCTAGTGCCCCAAACCAGCCAAATTGCAAAATGCACCCAAAAATCTGGAAAAGTCTTCCACAAGTCATCTTAGAATAGTAACAGCTTCTGTCCCAGCCAATGCTGTCACAGGCAGCTTAATTATGGTAATTAGGACCCACATTAAAATATGATTATAACATAAAATTGGAATTAGCCGTATAACACATCCAAATTTTTCGGTACGCTTATTTTCTTCCCCCTGTTAATCAGAGGGCTACAGTAAATTCAGATGGATCTGGTATAATTAAAACAGCCTGTAAGTGCCAGTGAAAACTCTAATTAGCATCTGTCTTTTGTTAAGGACAGCAAGGTGGGGAGGTGTATTTTTTACAGAGAACATAATCGGAGCCTTTGTGTTCCTTTTCTGGATGCCAGGAGGAGCAGGAACTGCTGTTCTCCTTTCTTTTCAAGAATAGTTTTGAAACAAGAAGATGCACGTCATGAAGACATCTTACAAAGGCCTGAAGAAGAAGTGGCTGGTTTGTAGAAAAACAAGCAGTCAAAGCCAGTGATTGGAGGCATGTAGCAAAATGGCCACTGGATGGTTCTCTGCTGACTAGTGGAGCAGCTTCGAGATCAGGCAACTTGGAGATCAAGACTTCACTCTGCTATGTACTGACCATGTTATCTTCAAAGGGTTTTGTTTCCCCTGTCTGAGCCTCAGTTTCCTTGTCTTTGAAATGGAAGAATAATCGAACCTATCTCTCTGGGCACTTGGGAGGATTATTGAGGTTACAGATTTCTCAATGTGTCATTGAGGACAAGCGTCCTATATCCAAAAATGCGTGAGAGCAGAAGTCTTTCGGAGTTGGAATATTCTTTATTTTGCAGTACTTGCATAGACGTGGAGATGTCTTGGGACTAGGACCGAAGTCTAAACACAAAACGAAATTCATTCCTGTTTCATAGACACCTTATCTCCAAAGCCTGAAGATAATTTTCTTCCGTATTTTTCGTGTGCCTGCATATTGAATGCAACCCAGTGCAAGAGGTCGGATGTAGAATTTTCCACTTAAGGCATCATTCCCAGGCTCAGAACGTTCTGGAATTGGGGTTTTCCAGATGAGGAGTTGCTATCACCTTCATCACCACCACCTCCATTGGCCTGACCACCACTATCATCATCATCACCACCTCCATTGGCCTGACCACCACTATCATCATCACCACCTCCATTGGCCTGACCACCACTATCATCATCACCACCTCCATTGGCCTGACCACCACTATCATCATCACCACCACCTCCATTGGCCTGACCACCACTATCATCATCACCACCACCTCCATTGGCCTGACCACCACTATCATCATCACCACCACCTCCATTGGCCTGACCACCACTATCATCCTCATCACCACCTCCATTGGCCTGACCACCACTATCATCCTCATCACCACCTCCATTGGCCTGACCACCACTATCATCCTCATCACCACCTCCATTGGCCTGACCACCACTATCATCATCACCACCACCTCCATTGGCCTGACCACCACTATCATCCTCATCACCACCTCCATTGGCCTGACCACCACTATCATCATCACCACCTCCATTGGCCTGACTACCACTATCATCCTCATCACCACCATCATCGTTTTCACCTGTAGACAAAAGACCCTGGGGGGCTTCACAGTACAATGAGAACAACACAACATTGGATTCAAGGAGCCTCCCAACCTGCACCACTCATAAGGGATGTGACCTCCATCACCGAATTTCTTGAAATCTGCTTTCCCATTGGAAAAACCAGCACAACTTTCAACAAGAGATGTGGATTGTGCCTGGCACAGAGCTCATCATTTTGCCAGGGTTGGCTTCTCGGCTCCAATACCTCAGCTTTGGTGGTGAAATGTTGCCAGTGAGCATAGGATATACAATGAGGAGTTCCCAGCTTTCTAATCACCACACCTCACTCAGAGCCACGCCCATGGCTTTCCTGGGCTGTCTCCTGTGAGACTGATGTTCTTCTGTCATGGTTCCTGCACGTGTACAAGAGACAACAGAGCTCATCAAGTATTCCATATGTTGCTGTGCATTTCCCAGTATTCCTTGTAGTCAGACGGAGGCCACATGATTACTTCAAACCAATAGGCTATGAGCAGAAATGCGGGGCCTCGGGCCGGCACCGCGGCTCACTAGGCTAATCCTCCGCCTTGCGGCGCCGGCACACCGGGTTCTAGTCCCAGTCGGGGTGCCGGATTCTGTCCCGGTTGCCCATCTTCTAGTCCAGCTCTCTGCTGTGGCCTGGGAGGGCAGTGGAGGATGGCCCAAGTGCTTGGGCCCTGCACCCCATGGGAGACCAGGAGAAGCACCTGGCTCCTGGCTTCGGATCAGCAAGATGCGCCGGCCGCAGTGGCCAATGGAGGGTGAACCAACGGCAAAAGGAAGACCTTTCTCTCTGTCTCTCTCTCTCACTGTCCACTCTGCCTGTCAAAAAAAAAAGAAAAGAAAAAGAAATGCGGGGCCTCCACTGAGAGGGAGTTAAAGAGTAGTCACACGGGGTAGGCACTGTGATGCAACAAATCCAGCCATCACCTGGGACACCCACACCCCATAGCTGAGGGCCAGTTTACACCCCAGCTGTTCCGTGCTGCTGCTCCGGCTTCCCGCTGATGCACCTAGGAGGCAGCAGAAGACAGCCCAAGCATGTGGGCTCCTGCCGCCCTGATGGGAGCCCCAGATGGAGCTCCCGGCTCCTGGCTTCAGCCTGGCCCAGCCTTGGATGTTGCAAGCACTGGGGAATGAATCAGTGGATGGAAGATCTCTCTTTGTCTCTCTTTCTCTTTCTGTCACTTTGCCTTTCAAATAAATGAATCTTTTTATAAAATGAGTAGCCACAAAACCACCTGCAGAGACAACAAAACCCTGAGATGGAAGTGACCGAGGCAACAAACCACTGGAGGGATGACAGCTGTCCCTGAGAGCAGCTGAAACCCCACTGGACTCCTGTGAGTAAAAAATGCACCTCCGTGCCTGAAGCCCCTGAAGGTTTGAAGTTTCTTTGCTACAGCAGTATAACCTAAGCTACCCCGATTAAAGCAGCGCTCGATCTCTGCTCTGAAGTCCTCGTGCTCTGAACACTCCTAGGGCTTGGTGGCTGTTTGCCATTCCAGACAGCTGGATCTTCCTCCAGACTAGAGTTGGGTTTGGACTGGGAGGCACCTGGAATTCTGAATCCAGAGCTGTGCTGCAATGCTTATGCCTATACGGCTGGTCCCTCGGAGGTCAGATGTCTCAGGTGACTGGGAGAAAGGGATACGGGAATCCCCCAAAACATCAGGGGCCTTGATGAGCTCATTCACAACTCTTTAGCCCTCTGCACGTATCTGTGTCATGAGTGCCACAGGCATCTACTGCCCGCTGCTGACCACAGGCCACACCCACCTCCATTGCTGAGTCTTCTGGCTTGAGAGTCACTCCTTGGATGCAAGCTTGCTGAACTTGTCAATCAAAAGGCTCTAATGTCCTCTGCGCAGGAGGTAGAGATGCATACCAAAATAGCCCTTTCAAAGGCCTGGGGGCGGCCCCCTGCTTCCTAGAGCTTTGCACCTCCTTGCTGCTGTCTCTGGTCTGTTCTTCCAACTCTTCTTCAGTCTGTGAGCTAACCTATCCTTCTAACAAGGCCCTTCCACCTTCGCCTGGGTGAATCCAGTCGGCACCTGCTCCTTTCCACCAAACAGCCCTAAGTCATACACAGTAACGAATTCCATTCCATGCCAGTAACATCCCTATCACAGGCTGGGTGCCTCGCTGGGCCCTGTGGCTTCATTATTCCAAGTGTGGAATGTGCTTGCATAAACATGCATGAAGTGATCATAACTCAGAAGATAAGGAAAAGGGGGTTCCGTGTAGTCACTCACAAAACACTGAGCTGCGACCATGGGCAGAGGTACTTCCAAGAGCTGAGATAAAACAGTGAGCGAAACAGATCAAAGTCCCTGCCCCTCTACGACTGATATCCTCCTTGGAAGAGGCAGTCCTGAACAGCACAGGTAACGGAGCATATACCACATGCAGATGCTGAGAAATGCTACAGGGGAGGTAAAGCAGGAGGGAGAGGAGGATGGGTACTCATGGGGTCTGAGGTGGGAGAAGAGGGGTTGCACATTAAAAGCCATAGGTCAGGGATCATCTTGCTGAGAGCTGTGCAACATTTGGATAATAGAGTCCTCTGTTCTTTCATTCCTGTGTCCAAATTCTACTTATTTATTTATTTGATAGAAAGAGAAAGATCCCATCCACTCTTCACTCCTCAAATGCCCCCAACAGTCCAGGCTTGGCCATGTCAAATCCTGGAGCCAGAAACTCAATCCAGGTCTTCTATGTGGGTGGCAGGGACTCGATTTCTTAGGCCATCACCTGCTGCCTCTCAGGGTTTGCATTAGCAGGAAGCTGGCATCAGGACCAGAAGCAGGATGGAACCCAGGTTCCGACACGGGCTGTGGCTGTCTGCACTGGCATATTAACTGCCAGGCCCAAGGCCCCTCAGCTCCTTGGCCCCTCAGCTCCTTGGCCCCTCGGCCCCTCAACTCTGTTCTGCAGGGTTGGTTTATAGGGCTGACATTTAACAAGCACACAATTAACATCAGCTGGAAAGCAAGAGCCAAGGAGTCGCCACGCAGATGGCAAGTCAGCGCTGGAGCCGGGTGGCAGCAGCCATCCTGAGCCATCACCCTGGGGCTGCGGCATTCCCGAGGCCCCAGGGGAAGCTCCTCCCCCTGCAGGCCCTGGAAACTGCTGATGCTGCGACTCAGAGCCCTACCTCCACAGTGCTGGGTGCTCCAGTTAGGGCTGTCTCATCCTGCTACTTCTGCCACCCACCTTCTGCTCAGGAAGGGGAGGGGTGGGGGGAGAGAGAGAGCAAGAGGGAGGGAGGGAGAGAGGGAGGGAGCATGCTTCTAGCAACTCCAGTTCCTCCCTGCTGCCCCCACCCTGCCTATATTTGAGAAAGGTCAGGAGCATGGGTTTGAGACAGAGGTGGGTCTGGGTTCAAATCCTGGCCCTGCCATTGCCTGAACAGCATTCTCTGAGTCTTAATAACACTGACCACATAGGTTAAAGTGAGGGTCATGATGTGACCCAGGGAAAGATCCTGGCCAGGTGCTCAGTCAACATTAGCTGCTGCCACTGTCACTCTAACAAGGCAGAAAGATCTGGGTCCAGTCTCCATTCTGGGTCCCTGGGTTCCATGGCGGTGAACTCAGCCCCAGAGACACCACGGGTCCAGCACATTCACTCAGAGCCTCGGCCATGGCTCTGAACTTGAGCTCAGTGGCTCTCCGCCTGGCTGAACGATGGAATCTCTTGGGGAGCTTTAAAAAAATACAGACGCTTCCACCCACTCCAGAGTCCAATTGATTAATGTGGGTGCTGCCTGCACATCAGGATTGCTAAACACGGCTGAGGTTGGGAAGCCTTTACCAGGCCTTTCATTTACACCTCCCCCCACCCCGCCCCAACACACATTTATTCCCAATGAATGAGGTAGACCCAGATGCTTCGTCCTTCGGTTTAAAAAGCCTTTGTCCAGTATCTAAAGTTGACCCTCTCAGTATCTACAGATTCTGTATCCCTGGACTCAGCCAACCACAGATCAAACATATCTGAAAAAAAAAAAAAAAAGTTGCAAATGTATTGAACACTTAGAGACTTTTTTCCCCTTGTCATTACCTCCTAAATGATACAGTGTAACAACTATTTACATAGCATTTACATTGTATGAGGTAGCCTAAGTAATCTAGAGATGATTTAAAATCCGTGGGAGGATTGCATCAGTTCTAAGCAAGTGCAATGGCATTTTACACAAGGGACCCACGGATTTTGGCGTCCATGCGTGGGAGAGGGGGGTCCCAGGGTCTTGGGATCAGTGGCCTGCAATCCTGGAGGACAACTGGACAGTGGCCCTGGGACATGGCCAGATGCTGAGCAAGACTCTGCCCCTGCCCTCAATTCACGTGAGCCCCTCCCCCCGGGGGACTCAAGGGGACCCTGGGCTGGGGGAGGAGGGCAGCCCACCCAGAAGTGGGTGACGAAGGACAGGGCTGCAGTGTCCCACCTAGGCCACAACTTGAAAAAACTTGCAACAATTGGCCCAGCAGAGACCCTCGACCTTCGTATGGTGGGCACTGGGGAGCCACGGGAAGCCACAGGGAAGGGGCAGCTTTCACAGCGCCAGGGGCTCCAGGCATCCAGGAAAGGAAAAGACAATTCTTCCCCAAGCGGTTTTCTCCCACTCCCTGCCATCATGGAGAAACCTGAGAACCTCACTGCCACAGAAACGGGCAGAGAAACAAACAGTGCACGCACTGTAGGAAATTGTACATAAAGGCTGTTTATTTTTCATACCATTATTTTAATAGATGGGGATGGCAGTGACGGACCGCAGAAGCGCAGGCTTTAATGGGATGCTCACGTTGCCTTCTCTTGAAATGACTTGTAACGCTCACAGCCATTCAGACATCAGCACTTAGATCTTGTCTGGCTGGGAACCCCCGCTGGGTTAGAATCCCACTACCAGGGCGGCTCACCTGCTGGCGCCTCGGAAAGGCTGTGTGGCCAAGTGGTTACAGACACAAGCAGGAGGTCAGACGGTCCTAGGTTCAGGTCCCAGTTTTATCCCACGTCCTGATTGGCAAATATGGGTGAATTTCATCACCCTCCCTCCTCCTCCAACCCCTCCCCGAGCCTCCATGGATGCATCTGCAAAGTAAAGATCCATTCATTCACTCAAAATTTAACAAGACTTCACTGCAAACCTATGTGCCGTGTGCTAAAAAAAAAAAAAAAAAAAAGGCTCTTTCATTCGTAGGCGTAATTATCTAGTGGGAGAACAGAGATTATACACCTGCAAACACCAATAAATAAGAAAGATAATCTTCCATAGTAACATGCACTAAGAAAGATTTAAAAGCCAGGGAGTCCTCTCGAGGAGGTGCCATGCTAGCTGATCGCAGAAGAACCAGAGAGGGCCAGCTGTTTCGATAGCAGAAGGGAAAGGCCTTCAGGCCAGAGGCACAGCTAACAAAAGGCCCAGGCAGATCTGAGATCGGGATATTTGCAGCCAGAGGCACAAGATAAGGCCAGACAGGGAGAAGGAGCCAAAACAGGAGGGTCTCCTAGGTAGGGTAGGAACCTGTGTTGTCATTACTAGCCTCCCAGTGTGGTGATGAGAACCAAACAGCTCACTCTACACAGCTGCTTATGATGTTAGCTTCTTCCCTCATGGGGAGAGCTGTGGTAGAACCCATCACGTCTCAGCAGTGGAAGCTGACACCATTGAATCACTGAATCCCAGAACTGGAAGATCATTTTTCCTATGGGTGAACTAAACATCAGAGAGGGCAAGGAGCTTGCAGAAGCCACACAGGAGTTAGTATGGAAGGCTCTGGGTTTTCTGACTTCCGTGCCCTGTCCTGTGGGCTCCTGAGCTCCAGCCCATGCTGTGCTGCCCTGGCCTCACCCCTGCTGAGGGAGGGCTGTGGTCTCTCCTGGGGACCAGCGTAGTGTAATGGAAAAGGCCAGCACCGGTGCTCTCTCCTCAGTGTGGGCTTCTCCGTCTGGGAGCACAGAGTCCCCTTCTCCCTCCCCGCACTGCCCTCCTGGGCACAGAGGCTGAGCTTTGGCTGGGGAGCCCTGAGAAAGGACAGGATATTGATCAGCAGGCATCTGCCCCAGCCTGGCCTTTTCAGTATTCTGCACTGAAGCAAATGGTGAGAGGTGAGAGGAAGGTGAAGGGCTAAGAAATGTTTCTGGAATTGAACAGAACACGGCTGCCTTGGCCGATTCCGGGTGAAGCGAGTCCCATGAAAAATGGATTCGATTGGCCAGGTCCCTGATGGGTTTGGGAGTTTTATTCTGCCCACTTAGCCCCAGCTGGACTTCCCTGTGGGTCTACACCTGCAGAAACACACATGGTGAGCTCTGCGACACAAGGGCTTGCTATAGCATCTGTGCTTGGTTCCGTCACTTACAATGTATCTGCTTCATTAGCATCGCTGTCATTTATTAAGCACCTGTTACAGGTCGAGAACTCCTTTCAGCAATGAATGTGCATTCTTCTCCCGAACTCCCACCCCCACCCCCAGAAATAATCCTATGGGATAACTACTAATATCTCTCACATTGCATAGATGTCAAGGTTACTCATCCAGAAGGAAGTTCAGACTCAAACTCAGCGGTGCCAGACTCCAGGGAAACTTGCTGAGTCCAAAGGACACAGGTGCACGTGGAGGTCCCCCAGCATCCAAGCCTTAGAATAGCCCATAGGCAAGCACTCCTATGCTGACGACGTGGGCTGTTTTCCTTTGCGGTCTGAAAAAATGTATACATCCCAGTTTTTAATGCCAACAGAATATATAAATATGCTCAGTATCTTTCACTGATTTTTTTTTCTCACCTTTGAGGCCCAAGGACACAACCCTTACTCAGGAAAATCTCCCAGCCGGGCTCGCAGGAACCTGGCTGTGACACCCCATCTGGCCCAACATATTTGCCCCTCACTCAGAAGCTCCTTTACATCCCTGGTTTTCCTTCCCTGTATGGCCAGACAAGCCCCTGGAGAATGCAAATCCATCTTGCAGGCTCACTTTGTATTCCGCAAACTTTCCATCTGAAAATAAAAGCATTGTCTCGCTATCGAATCTCTATTGTGCGTGGATATTTCTCCAGAGCCAAGGCAGGTGGAACAGACAGACCAAGCATTTCCAAGGAAACCAAAGGGGACATAATTGCTTCCTTCCAGGTAATGTGGGTACACTGGATGGGGCTGGCTGTGGTCACCGGTGATCACTCCCTTGTTAGCTGCTGGCCGGAGTGATGCAAGGAACAAGTTATGAAGCAAGTTATGAAGCCCAGGTTAAAAGCAGAAAATGGAGACACTGGCTGGATGTGCTGTGTTCCCCTGGAAGACCCACGGAGTGTTTGTCTCCAGGGCTGCACTATACTGGAGGGGTTTTTAAAATCTTTTTTTTCCTCCCCTTATCTTGAAGATGTCTTTTATGTTTCATTTTTACTCCAAGACAAGACATTTTTTACCTTTCATTTTTCTCCTAGTGATTAAAATCTTTCCAACAACCAGATGCTCCTGAGAGGGATATGAGATGATGGGTTAGGATGGGGCCAGGTTGTATGAATGAGAGCCAGGGTTTGATGGGGAGAGGAGGCACCGTCTGGTAACTCAGAATCAAACCCCTGATTAATTAGGATCTGTGTAGACAAAGAAATGGCATCACAGGGCAGGAGCTTGGCACCAAAGCTAACGTGCCACCTGGGGTGCCCAAATCCCATAGCCGAGTGCCTGTGTGTGAGTTCCACCTCTGCTTCTATCCCAAATTGCTGTCAGTGTGCCCCCTGGAGGGCAGAAGGTGGTGGCTCAAATGCATGGGCTCCTGCCAGCCTTGTGGAAGATCCAGATGGAGTCCTAGGCTCCTGGCTTTAAGTGAACCTTCAGGAAATGGAAGATCTCTTGCTCACTCTGTATGTGCATCTCTCTGCCTTTCAAAAACTAAAGGTAAACAAGTAAATACATATGACAATGGAAACGGATCACAGACACATGATAGCGGCTACCCTTCATTGCAGCCCCCCTGTTCCCACCCCATGATCCTGCATGCCTTGCATGTCTGCTACACAAAATGGGCTCTGCTCCAGCCTGCACCCTGCTGTCTCCCTCTCATCATGAACTTCTCTGCTTAAATGTCTCCCATTCTGGGAGGCCACCCCCAATCAGTCAACAAGAACTTGCCTTCTTTGCTCTGAAATATCTTGCTTCATCTTCCTCATAGAATTTAGAGTTCTCCAGAATTCTTAGTTATTAAACATTCTACTGCTTAGCGCTCGACTGTACAAGGTAAGCCCTAGAGAGCAGATTTTTTTTTTCTGTTGTATTCACTTCTCTATCTCCAGAATCCAGAACAGTGTCTGGCACATAGTCGCTACCCAAAACATATTTGTTGAAAAAAGAATGGTTTGATGGATGGTTGGATATGTGGATGGGTGGATGGATGGGTGGGTGAGTGGATGGATGAACAGATAGATAGATGGATGAACAAATGGATAAGAGGTTTCTATTATGCACACAATCCCAAGTGTTTTGTGACATTCATCTCACTTAAATGATAGCTTCTTACTGAAACAGTTTTGAGAGGGTTAAGTCAGTGATTCAAGATCATACAGCTGTTAGTATGAGAAACTGTTCAAATTGCAATCTGTCAGATTTCCAAAGCCACGCTTTTTATTTTTTTTTAAGAAGATTTATTTACTTATTTGAAAGGCAGAGTTACAGAGAGAAAGGTAGAGATCAAAAGAGATCTTTCATCCACTGGTTCACTCTCCAAATAGCCACAAAAGCCAGAGCTGAGCCAGGCCAAAGCCAAGAGCCTAGAACTCCATCCAGGACTCCCACATGGGTACAGGGGCCCAAATATTCAAACCATCTTCCACTGCTTTCCCAGGCACATCAGCAGGAAGTCGGATTGAAAGAGGAGCAGCCGAGACTCAAACCAGCACCCATATGAGATGCCAGTGTCACAGGTGGAGGCTTAACCTGCTCCACCACAATGCCACCGGCCCCAAAGGCCAGGCTTTCAACCGCTTTTCCCTTCTGCCTCCGTTGACAGAGAACATTAATCTTGAAAGGGATTTGGGTCCTTATGTTGACAGATTTCATCAGATTGTCAGCCCTGGAGTGCAAGAGATGGAGTGTGTCCATAGCACTACTCAACAAACAGCAGGTGCTTACGTGATGTTTGTGAGTAGATGGATAGATAGATGGAGGAGCCAATGGGTGGATGGATGGACGCATGCATGGATGGTAGGCTGGAAAGAAGGTGGAAGGAAGGAGAGGACAGAAAGGGAAAGGGGACGTGTATGGGTAGGTAAACAGGGAAACAGAATGTGGGGAGCCTGGGGCCTCACTGAGGGTCACATAAGAAATCGACAGAGGAGACATCAGAACTTAGGACCCTTGTGGCAGCGCTAATCCTCCCACCACAGCAAACACTGAGAACGGAATTGTCTTCCTGACAGTCTAGGGAGTTACAAGCACAGCGATAATTGCTCTGACCGTGTGCCAAAGCCTGGGCTAAATGCCTTCGTCCATCCATTCATGGTATCCTCTCCGTAACCCTCGGAAACAAGGGCTGTTGAATTCCCTCGTCCACAAGGACGTTATCCACTTTTGTCAGTCACGGCACTTGAAAACTGTTATTTTTATCCCTGCTCCTCTGAAGAGGAGAATAAAGCTCCAAGAGGTTAAGTGACGTGTCCTTGTCATCCTACAAGGAAAAGGTGAGGCAGGCCGGGTTTGACCCTTTGTCTCCACGGGACTAATTTTAACTAATCCAGCATCAGGGCCAGTGCATGGCACAGCAACATAGGTGGACAGAATAGTGGGCGTGCATCATCTCCTCCACAGGAAAGCTGGAAACTTACCCCAGGGCAGCACTGGGAAACGGGAAGTCCACCTGGATGCAAGAACCTAGCCCATAAGTATGTGCCTGGTGGTGATGGAGAGAGCACAAGCCTAGGCAAAAAGTAGACCAAGTATATGTTGTTGAGCAAATCACTTTGCCCTCCCCTGGAACCTGTTTCCCCATCTGTAAAATGGGTACCTCAGTTGTGACAGGGAAAGATTTGCATCTGCAGCCTGCTCTGGTCCCTCGCAGAATTCTGTTCCCATTGCGATATTTTGAGAACAGCAAAAAATAAAAAATAAAAGTCCTGGTATTTCTCCTAGAAAATCCCCTTGCATTCCCAACATCATAATTTCAGATTCTCCAGTGTGACCCATTGTCTCTGTACTTTCCTTCACCCATCTATCTGTCTGCAAACAGTAAATAAATCCTTGCCCATGAATTCCATGGACTGACGGCTTATGATGTCACTTCTTCTACCACAGACACTTGCATGCAAGCAATGACCTCCCAGCACTCTGCCCAAAAGAAGTCTTTGTGCCCTGCTGCTCATCAGGAACTCTGGAAGCCAGGGGATTTCCACCCGGCCAACCACAGAGGCGACTGCAGGATTCCCAGGGAAGCGGCATGGTGGAGGAAATGGCTCCGACTCTGGACCCTGAGCTGGCCTCGACTCTGCTGCCTCCCACCACTTCCTGGTTGAGCGGCCCCCACTGGACAGGGAAGCTCTGTAGGGCTCAGGAACTTACCTGTCAGATGGAGGTTGCCACACCCGACAGCCGTGATCGCTATGAAATCGAGGAAGTGGGCACTCTTGGAGATGCCCGCAAATGGTCGCGCGCTTGAGTCCATCTCTGTGTCTCTGTCACTCACTTTCTCTCTTCCCCCTTAGCCTTCATCCTCTTTGCTTCTCTCTGTGTCATTCAGCAAGCATGGCTGAGCACTCACGGCGCCCCAAGCAAGGCCAGTCCTGACAGAGCCGGCAGGCTAACACAAAGCAATGGAGAAGCCAGCCCTTGCCCACTCCCTGCCTCAGTCTCCCCGCTTAGAACAACAAAGTGGCTTTCTCCAGCCTAGGATAGGATTTGATTGATGCTTCTCTGTCTCCCAGAGTCCGACACAAATCAGAACTATAGTGAGTGGTCTGTGCAAGGACACTGTGTGGTTGGACGGATGGACGGATGGATGGGTGGGTGGATGGATGGGTAGACGAATAGATGAACAGATGGATGGATGGATGGGTGGGTGGATGGATGGATGGGTGGGTGGATGGATGGATGGGTGGGTGGATGGATGGATGGGTGGGTGGATGGATGGACAAATAGATGGGTGGACAAATAGATGGATGGACAAATAGATGGGTGGACAAATAGATGGATGGATGGATGGGAAGCAGCATGTGGAGGGTCTTCCACACCCTGGGTCAGACTCCCTCCCTGCTCCTGTCCTCCCCTCTCCCTCAGCGCTCCCCTCCCCCAGTGGTTCTTCCTAGGGACTCCTTGCCCCGCCCCATTGCTGCCTGCAGCCTTCTCTCCAACTGTGCCCTCTGCAGTGTGGAGAGAGTGTGGCAAGGTGGGCCCAGAGAAGCAGAAGGTGTCTAAGTTGGGGTAAGAGGCCGGGGGAGCCCGCTGGATCTGGGCAAGGTGGTCAGACTCCGGAACGTGTCCAAGCTCATCCCCTCCTCACCCCTTGGCCAAGGCCTGTCCCCAGGTAGCTGCTTGTCTGCCCCATCACCTCTATTTGTGGACAAAGAGCAACTGGCTTGATAATCAAAGCTAGGCAGGACAGCAGAGGGTGGGCCTTGGAGTCCAGCTCAGAGGGGCCAAGGGGGCTGGGCAGGCTGCAGGATGAGGCAGGGGGAGCTCCAGTTAGAACAGGGATGTATCCGAGGCTTCACTTCCAGAGGGGCCCAGAACCGCAGGTCACTAGAAACACAATTTCTTCTAGCGAGATTCACAGCTCTCGCCGGATCCACTGAACTGGAGACTTTCTAGGTTACAGGGCCTCGTTGTACAAACCCCTGGGCACTGGCGGAGGGCGGGGGCAGCTCGGGTCCCCCACCCCCGGCCCTGCGAGAACTGCAGCTGGGATGAGTCTGGAAGGCGGGGCAAAGCCGCGGGCTGCGCTGGGCTCAGTCGGTTCTGAGCACTCCATCTCACCTCCTGCGAAATGGTCAGGGCGCTCCCTGGCCTCACGGCGCCGGGCAGGGCTGCTGTGCGCACCAGCGGGCAGGGGAACCGCTCGGCCCCGCAGGGACGCTACGGGGATTGGCGTTAAACTTTGCAGGCAGACGGGCCGGCGGCCAGAGGCGGAGGCTGGCACCCCTGGCGCCTCGGCGGCCCCTGTCCCTCGCTGCCCGCCCCCTCCCTCCCTGCACTCGCTCGGCACAGACTCGGCCCCAGCCCCCTCCCTCCTCCCGCTCGCTCCACGCTCGCTCGCTCGCTCGCTCGCCGGCTCCTCCTCACTCGCCCGCCCGCGCCCGGCGCAGCTCGGCCAGAGGGATCGCGGGGCTGAGCGCGCGTCCGCCCGGGGTGCTCCAGTAGCTGCCCTGGCCCGCGGCCCGCTCCGTCGCTCCTGCCTTGCCTCGCTCGCCCGCTGGGTCTCTCCCTCGGCCCCCGGCTCCTGCGCCGTCCGCCCGCCCCGCAGCCCGCGGCCCCGCGCGTCCCCAGCAGCCACGATGCCCGCGGCCCGGCCGCCCGCCGCGGGACTCCGCGGGATCTCGCTGTTCCTGGCTTTGCTCCTGGGAAGCCCGGCCGCAGCTCTGGCGCGAGGTAAGCGCCCCGGAGGAGCGGGGCCGGGAGGGGGCAAAGTTGCCGCGAGTGCGGGGCGGCCTGGGGTCGCGGCGGACCCGCACGATCCACGCCTCACCAGCCGTGATGGGACGCGCCGAGACGGCTGCCCGAATTCAGGGCTGGGAACCGCATCCCCTCGGCCCGAGCTGACGGGAGTGTGGAGGCGGGTATGTGTCTGAACGGCTGGGGCGCTTCCCTGCTTGGGCTGCGGGTGCGGGCTCTCTTTCTGTCTTCCCCGGCCGCGGGGCTGTCTCTCCTTCGCTTCCCCAAACCCCAGATTCCCGGAGCTTTCTGCAACCGCACCCAGGGCTGGGTGCCAGATAACGCACTCCCTCTTACGCGGAGAGAGAGGGCAGGAACGGAGTGGGGGGTGGGGGACAGCGGCGCAGGACAAGACTCCCGTAGGGCGCCTGGGGGGCGTCGTGGACCCGCTCCCTCGCTCTCCGGGACCCCCTCGCTTTCGTGGGTTCAGGCTGCCCCAAGAGGCCAGGCTCCTGGATGGAACCCACCCAAGCGTTAGGAACTGGACTTGGGTGTGGCTTTTGCTGGAAGCCGAGGGGAGGGGACTTTGGGACCCCAGGACTTGGAAGAGGCACAAGGGAGGTCAGGTGGGAGTCAGGCACAGGAGTGGAGACCCCTCCCTACACGCACAGCCTAGCATCTCTGATCACTGCTGGGAAGGGGGAGGGTGCTGGTTTCACCCACCACGTGCTTCCTGGGTGAGAAGGGGGGGGGGGTCCAAGTTTAGAGGAGAGAGGCAGCCACTGGTTTCAGGACCTGGAGCTGCAGTTTTCCCACAGGGCCGAGGTCCCCCAGGAAAAGTTGTCACAGGAGGAGGGAAGGCGCTGGAAAGGAAAGGGCAACGCCTAACTCACCCCAAGCTAACCTCAGGAGCAGAGCCACGAGGGTTTGGCCAGGCCAGCAGGAAACTCTGAGAGTCCCAGGGAACCTCGTGAGAACACAGGACCTCACCTTCTCGCACGGAACGGCAGGTGGCTGCAGGGTCTGGCCACGGGGGGCGCGTGCCCTGGTCACGGTCATGTACACCTCTTCCTCCCCCAGCACGGGGCCGGTCTTCTCTGGGGAGTTCAGGACCCCCAGCGCCCGCACCTGCTTTCAGCACCGGAGGCTGCGGACAGCTCTCAGCTCCGTGGGGCCCAAGCTGTGTCCCCTTTCCCTTCAACTCTCACGCACAGCCCGGGGGTGCCCTCCTCAGCATAAATCAGGCATTTGATCTCCCACCGCTTCTCTTTCAGCTTGGAGCTCAGAGTGCAGAGTAAAGGAAATAATTGAGCACCTTTTGTTTAGCAAAGCCTATCATTAGAGAAACACCTCCCCCCCCCCCCCCCCTTTATGAGACTGTGATGTTCACAATTTGCACCAAGGCTGGACAGTTTCTCCAGGAAAGATAGGGAAGGTTTCCACCACAGCACGCCCTTTCTTAATTGGCTGTCTCTCTGCAACAATGGCTGGGTGGCCTTGAACTGAGTCCAGGTCCCCTTCCCCCACCCCACCCCCTTTGAATCTGTGTTGTGACTAACACACACAAAACAAAACAAAACAAAAAAAACAACCCAAAGCTACCCAGCGGCTTGCTGGCTTCGCTAAAGTGATCCTCCCCCCCCCCGAAGGAGTGCATTCTTCAATACACCACCCTTCAGGAAAAATGTCTTAATAGCCTGCATAGACAAGGATTGCATGCTGGCTTCCTTCGGGGTATGTGTGCGGAGAGGGTGCATATGTCTCTGTGTGTGTGTTTGATTTTGAAGACATTTCATCTTATTTTTTCCAAGTGCTTGACACTATGGCTTGCCAGCATATATTTTTAATTAACTTCTGGTCACCACCAAATTAAAGTCAACTGACGCAGTCCTGGGGAAGGCTCATTAATACGCATGTGGTTCTGACTCCAAGACTCTGAGTCATAATGAGGGAACGGGGGCAGCCGCCGAGCATTGCCAATTCTGATGGTGCCCTTGGAAACAATTGACCTTCCACAATAAATACTCTTTTTCCCTTGGAGCTTGGTACCCACGAATGTCAGCTGGAGAACCAGGCACCTCATTCCGTGCCGCAAGCTAGTCCTGTTTGTGGTGGAGTGAGGGGATGTGTGAATACTTGAAAGGGACTTGTTGCTACATTTATATGCAGGTCACGTGATTCTCTGGGCCATTTTGCTGTAAGGCATGAATAAGTATAAAGTGTAACTTGTTTTTGAAGAGGCTCCTCATTGTCTAAGATATGCACATGGGGAATAATTGTAGCTACGTGCTAGGATTGCAGAGTTTGCCCATAATTTCTTTTCTTTTTCTCTTGAATTAATAAAGCAAATTCAATATTACTCGACAAGACTTGAATTTGCTGCTTTCCTTAGTCTCTAATGGGTGTTGTGATTTGATTCACTTAAAGACCACTTTTGTTACGGGTTGCTGTTTTTTGGCATGGAGTTTTGGTCACCCCTGCCAGGGGCCACTTTCTCTCCGAGCTTGGGGGATTGTTCTGTGTTCATATGGCTCAGGTGGGCTTTAGGGAAAACCTTTCCTTCCTCTTCCAAAGCAAAAGGATGTTTGACTTCTTTTCTGGTTTCTGCTCACAAGTCCATTCCTGCAAACTCTTCAAAAGGACTCAGCTGACTGCCCCTCCTATTTTTGGACCACAATGCCTGCGACATGACCATGGTACAGAGTTCCACTAGGGGTGCTCACAGCTAAAATGAAGGGCAGAAGGCCAGAAGAGAGGTAGAATCCGTTGCGTAGAACCAGCAGGAGCGTGCAGTGGCAAAGGTCAGCAGAACGGAGCTGTCACTCAACCTAAAGGTGGCCTCACTGCCGTCGCCGCCATCCTCCATTCTGCTCACCACCCTTGAGTCTATTTCTCAGAGAGAAATCGTTGGTGATTCTTGACACATGCGACGAAAGAGAATACAAGGTGTAAAGACGGCAGAAGAAAGGCATCGCTAGAATATAGAGTCCAACTGCCCTTCTGTGGTTTCCTTCCTGAAGCCAAGTTGTTAAACGCTGGAGCTGTGGCAGGGCTATTCAGGGAAGTTTGGCTGAGCTGGGCATTGGCACTTTACAAGGGTCGAGAAAAGACATATTGTGGGTTTGCAATTAGAGCAATCTCAGAGCTGAGTTCTGTTGTTTGTATATATACAACCTTTAATGGGGCCATCTTCTCTGAGCCTCTATTGTACTGTCTGTGAAATGGGGGCAGGAGAAAGGAGGCTGGTGGTGCCCCTTGCAATGATGTTTTCAA
Organism: Lepus europaeus; assembly: GCF_033115175.1. Lineage (NCBI taxonomy): Eukaryota > Metazoa > Chordata > Mammalia > Lagomorpha > Leporidae > Lepus > Lepus europaeus. The sequence goes on from NC_084849.1 coordinate 19,543,819, forward strand.
AGATTATGTAATGCATGTCAAGGTGCTGGTGCGTAGGTGCTCAAGTAACGCTGACGCCCTCTTCCTCTACTTTTCAAAGTGCAGACTACATCTATTAGCAGGCTCCAAGAGAGTAAATCCTTGAAGGTGGAGTGAAGCTCCCTTTGGCATAAATATTGGGATAAATTAGGACAAAGAAGGAATGGAGATGGGGAGTAGGTAGCCTTGGTTACCTATGATGGGTCTTCAAAAAGATCATGGAAAGCATGTCTTATAAAAAAGCTAAGCAGGGTGGGCTTTTGGCGCAGTGCTTCTGATACCGTTCAGATGCCTTCACCCCACAGAAGAGAGCCTGGTCCCAGTCGCAGCTTCTCCACTTCTGATCCAGCTTCCTGATAATGTGCACCATGGGAGGCAGTGGCGATGGCCACCCACGTGTGAGACATGGAATGAGTTCCAGGCTCCTCCTGGCTTTGTCCTGGCCAGGCACTTGGGGAATGGGTGGATCAATAAGTGGGAGACATTTCTCTCTCTCTCTCTCTCTCTCTCTCTCTCTCTCTCTCTCTCTCTCTCTATCTCTCTCTCTATCTCTATCTCTATCTCTATCTCTCTCTTCCCCCCTTCCAAATAAACTAAAAACCAAACAAGTAATTTAAAAAAAAAAAAAACAGGGAACATGATGCATGGACTGCAAAAGTTTTGTACCAAAACATCTTTTAATTCAATTTTCTACCAACTCTTTGAAGTGCCCTCCTATACGCTGCCTGGGGCAGGAATGAAATTGTACTTTTCTGGTGCTGATGCCCTTCCTGGAGCCAAGTCCAAGGTGCCACAAGATTCTGTGTCTGGTGAGGGTCCTTTGCCTGGGGTGCAAGGGGCCCCTTTGTAGCTGACACCACACCCGTGGCTGAGAGGCACAGTAACTGTGATCTCCCGGCTGTTGCTAGTCCCAGCGTGGAGACTCTGCTCTTGTGACATCACCTAAACCTTGTTGCTTCTCCAGGGCTCCACTCCACGTTGCATCATGCTGGAGATGGGAGAGTGACACAGACCTTTGGTCCATAGTGCTCTGTGTGCGGTGGACCCTAGGCTGGGTGTTGCACACAGAGCAATGGGCTGAGGTTTCCACCCCACCACTGGCAGCTTAGTGAGAGAGATTTGCAGGTGAGCTTCCAGTATCCCTGCTGTGCGACGAGTGCTCAGACAGGGGGATATCTGAACGTGCACAGGTGCACAGGTGCACAGGTGGGTGTGTTTAATTCCAACCTGGGCTACCCAGTGAAGGCTTCCCGGAGGAGGTGGCATTTGAGACAGCCCTGCAAGGATACAACAGTCACTAGTAGCCAGAGGAGAGATTTCTACAGTGGGGTAGTGAACACCTTGAAGCAGGATTCACTCTGACAACCCATCACATCCTCGTGGAATCAGAGAGAGGGAAGCGGAGTGAGCGGGAGAGCAGGGAAGCAGGTATCCAGGCCCACTCTCAGCACTGCTGTCCTGCTGGCTGTCCTCTCCCCCACCCCCATCCCTCAAGGGCTCGGAAGCTGAGAGCTGGAACAAAGGGCCGTGAGCCGCGGTGCTCACTCCTGTCCACTAGAGGTGATGATGACACTGAAACAATTTTCCGTGAAGACAGCGAGACCCAGGTGCGGAGCACACACAGCGCCCCGCACAGCCCTGGCCCTGGGTAAATGCGGCTTTCCTGGAGCTGCAGATTTGCATAATCCTCTGGTTACTATAGTTCCGAAGAAGCAGCCCTTAGGTGGGCCTTGGGTGGGGAGGGGGAGGACCCCTGGGAGGAGAAGGGGACAGGATGCTGAGCTGGGAGATCGGAGGACCTGCACAATATAATTTCCTAAGACGCAAGGAGAACTGGGTCTGAGCAGTGGAAATAGCATGCACTGTGTGTTGATTTTGGAATAAGTGGTTTGCTATGGATTTCTGCCGAGCACCCTCGCCATGGCCACTCGAGAGAGATGCAATTATCGGTCGCATTGTTGGAATTAGAGAAATGGAGGCTCAGAGAGGGGAAGAAATGCAGCTGGCATCACAAACACCAAGAAGGGATCGCAGTCCAGTGCCACACGCAGGCCTCACCGGGATCTGGTAACACCAAGTGTAGCCATTGGATCAGAGTTTTTGCTAAATGAATACATTACAGCCACTTTTGCCACAGGCTGTCAAAAGTAGGTAGCGATGAAAGATGATGGATGTGTTCATTCATTCCACTATATTCATCATCCATGTAGGAGGGTGCGTCAAAAGTTTGGGGGAAATGAAACTAAAAAGGCAAGTTTATTTGGGGGTCAAAAATTTGTCGTTGAAACTCATGCCTACAGAGGTCTTCAAACAGTTCATAGAAAATGTATACTGTGCAAAAAGCTATACATGGATTTAAAAATCTTTTTTTTTCATCAAAATAAACTTCTTTTTTAATTCCATTTTTCTATGAACTTTGTGAAGTCCTCCTGTACCGGGAGATCCTCCTGTGCAGGGAGATGGGTGCCATGGAGAAGGCCACAGGCCCCACACACCCCCTGGAGGACTAACCATGACACTGCTGCTTTGCACGTGTGGCCAGCCTGCTCTGAGCTCTCCCTGTACTCCCTCACGTGGGTCTGTCAGGCACTGTCAACCGCTGGGTGTCACAATGAGGAAAGCTATTGGCGCTTTCTCAGGGTCTCACGGGCAATGAGTGGTGGAGTCAGAATCCAACCCAGGTTGGGTGACTCCAGTATCCAGGTTCGTCCTAGATGCTGGGATACAAGGTGTGGGAATCACATAGCCATGGAGAACTGGTGCAAGCCCGGAAACCAGACGGTGAGCGTGCACTCTGGACGGGAGAGGTTTTCTCACCCAAGGGCAAGTGCCAGTTGTCCCAGGAGAAAAAAGCTCATGTCAACCTCCTCCATTCTTGCCAGCTTGGTTTCTGGATGATGCATTGTTCTGGTCACAATCACACTGCCTGATCATCCTGGGAGATTGTGTAGCTGGTGGTCTAGAGCAGACTGCATAAAATTGCTAGCCATTAATCCTCCGCCTTGCGGCGCCGGCACACCGGGTTCTAGTCCTCGTCGGGGTGCCGGATTCTGTCCCGGTTGCCCCTCTTCCAGGCCAGCTCTCTGCTATGGCCCGGGAAGGCAGTGGAGGATGGCCCAAGTGCTTGGGCCCTGCATCCCATGGGAGACCAGGAGAAGCACCTGGCTCCTGCCTTCAGATCAGCACAGTGTGCCGGCCGTGGCAGCCATTGGAGGGTGAACCAACGGAAAAAAGGAAGACCTTTCTGTCTCTCTCTCTGTCTCTCTCTCTCACTATCCACTCTGCCTGTCAAAAAAAAAATTGCTAGCCATGATCTTGGGCCATGTGCTTTAGTTCTCTGAGCCTATTTTGGCCTGCTGTATAAAATGGGAAGGTTCTATCTATCTAGCAAGGCTAGGCATCATTTGCTGTTAGTATATATTATATTGTATGCTAATATTGTATGCATTATGTCTTCCTGTTAAGACTAGCCAGCATCTGTGGATGTGCCTAGTTCATCACAAACACTCAATTAAAAAAAAAAAATGCTACCACTATTCACCTGAACTCTTATTTATCCTTCAAAACCCCATCCCTAATTCTCTTTGTTGTAAAATCTCCTCTTGCTTTTCTCCTCTCTGTGCCAGTTATGTGTGATCCCCAGGGCCCCCTCACATGCCTTCCCTCTATTGTGGTTAGCTCATGCACTGATAATACACAAATTACCCGTTTACATGCCTTCCTTCTCCTGGACAGTGACCTCATAGGGAGCCCTAACCGGTTCTTATTCATCCATATTTCCCTTAGCTCACATCTATCCCAGTGAGCGTGCCAACCCAGGTGTAAAGCTATGCTGAATTACCTCCCATCTTAATCTTCCTTGTGTGTAGGGGCACTCATCACCCTGAGATCTGAATCCAATTCCCAGCTCTTCTTCCTTCAACTGTGTGGTCTTAGGCAACCTCAGTAAGCTTTGATTCCTGATCTGGAAAGGGAGTTCCACCTTGTAGCATGGCTGGGAGGAAAATCAATGAGCTAATAGATGTGAAATCAGTGAAGACCTCAACAGAAAAGGAGAGGGAGAAAGAAAAATTCGAAGAGGAAGAAGGAGTAAACATACTTCGTAAAGAGAACACACACCTTGTGCTAACACAGGACCACAAGACGGCCTTTCCACCACACTCCTCCAAGCCACCTTTCTTTCCAAAGGAAATAGTAGGTGCAATTTTTCACCCTGTGTCTGAGTTCACTGCAAAACAGAACCTTTGCAAACACAACACTGGTCATTATAGACTCTGCCTTCTCTTAGGTCGCTGACAGCGGCAAAAATAGCTAAAAATTGGGCAAAGCATAGCAAAATGCGTAAAGCCCAGACTTTAGAATAGAACAGCCTGACTTTATTAAATCTTTTGCTTCTTGTTAGATGCTTGTCCTTGGACAAGCCACTTTGTCACACAGGGCCTTGCACAGGGACCCTGGATCCACCTCCCCACCCCACCGGGGGTAATGCGATGTTGGGGAGGGGCTACAACAGTTACCCTGGTGCTTGCTGGTGTCTCTGATCTTAGGTCACAGTGGTTCTTTAGGACAGCCCCACATCAATTCTCACCCAAATGCTTTCGTCTGATGGAGAAGAGACCCAGAGACAGGAAAGAACTTTCTCAAAGTCCCACAGCGAGTCAGTGGCTGAGTCAGCACCGGAACCCCTCACGCCCTCCTGCCTGCTGAGTCGTGCTTGGAAATGACTTTCCCCTTCTTTTAGAAAAATTGAGATCCCTGCTCTCTGAAGTGAATGAAGAGATCTCAAAACATTGGCAAAAACACAGACTTAAAAGATAAGTTTAGGGGCCGGCATTGTGGCATATTGGGTTAAGCCTCTGTATGCGGCACCAGCATCCCATATGGGCACCAGTTCCAGTTCCAGCTGCTCCAGTTCTGATCCAGCTCCCTGCTAACGCACTTGGGAAAGCAGCAAAAGATGGTCCAAGTGCTTGGGCCCCTCCCCGCACCCGAGTGGGAGACCCAGGGGAAGCTCCTGGCTCCTGGCTTCAGCCTGGCCCAGCCCCAGCTGTTGTGGCCATTTGGGGAGTGAACGAGCAGATGGAAGACCTCTCTCTTTTTCTCGCTCTCTCTGTCTCTCACTCTGTCTCTCCCTGTAACTCTGCCTTTCAAATGAATAAAAAATGAATATTTTTAAAAAAAGATAAGTTTATCTTGACCCCAAAACTCTTGAAAGCCTTGCTTAGGTTTTTCATGATAACACATTTTCATGAAGTTTTAAAGACCCCTTGTGTGTTCCAGGATTGAAGGAAATAGAGCAATGGCTGTCTTAAGAGCACCTGCCTCCGGTAAACCAATGGCATCTGTTACCTATAACAGGTACTGACGTGGCGTGGCCATGGCAGAGCGACTGCGTAACGGAAGCTTTGGTAAAAACTGAAAGAAAGCCATAGCGCCTCCTGCCCCCTGCCGACTTGGCGTCTGAATCTTGAAGGCACCAGCAGCCCAGTACAGACCTGGGAATGCTGCCATCCAAGCAGATGGCTTGAGTCAAGCAGGCAGGAGTAAACCAAGGAGGATCAGGGAGGCCCAGGGACCAGGCCAGGTAACCTCTGCTGTGCTTCCTTGCTCTCACTGCGGGTTGTGGATGGCAGCCGACTGGGGAACCTAGTGAGGGATCTGGAGTGTGGACGGCCAGGGAAGGTTTGAGTGAGGCATGGATGTTTTAGTCCGGGCCAGCCTCAGGCAAATATCTGGACGTGCAGGTGCATCCAGTCCAACACATGGGGACCTGGAACTTGAGGTGCATTCTAGAGAAAGAGCTTCCGGGGGACAGTTTCCTTGTCTGGTCTCACCCCCATTCCCCCTTCCCCATTTGGGGTAAGCATGGGCCAAAGCTGAGCATCAAAGATCAGTGCATACAAGAGGCCATGATGGAGCATTGACCTAGGATGGAGAGCTCGGCTGGGCAGAGCAGCACAGACAGCTCTGTCCATTCAGCACAGGTTCACGCCATCAGGGGTGGAAAATGGAGTTAGCGCTACAACGGCTGCGTCTGTACTGAACACACGTAAACGTTTTGCTTGTCATTGTTCACTAAATGATGTAGTGTAACAACTATTTACCTAGCATTTCCAGTGCATGAAAGTTTGTGGAAAATGGAACAAAAGATGACTTTATTTTGTGTTAACTTGTGAAATCCATACACAGTTTCATAGTGCACCTTTCTCATGAAGCTTTTGAAGACGCCTTGCATGCATAGATTTCAGTTTTTTGCAGCAAACTTAACTTTTAATTCTATTGTCCAGGAACATTTTGAAGCACCCCTGTGCTAGGTCTGACAATTATTCTAGAGGTGATTGAAAATACATGAGAGGATGTGCAAAAATTATATGCAAATATTATGCCATTTTAGATAAACAGATTGAGTATGCATGGATTTTGGTATCTTCAGGGGGTGGGGCAGATCCTGGAGACAACCCCAACTTCCCCAAAGATACTGTGGGTTGGCTGTGCAGTATAACAGACAGCTCAGTCTTTAGAACCCAAGAGATATTGGTCCAGCTCTCATTGCGTGATCTTGGACAAGTCACTCAACTCTGAGGTCATGAGGATAAGGGGTAGTGGTGATGATGATGGCGATGAGCTTCCATTACTCTGGGCACAGTCTCAGATTCTCAGATCAGCGCTGGCTTCCAGGAGAGGAAATGTGATATCCCATATGGAGGCTTTGGCTGCACAGTGCAATGGTCTGAATACCAGTTTCCCTTCCTCAAAATGCATGCATTGAACTCCTAACCTCTGTGGTGATGTCTTTAAGAGGTGGAGCTTTGGGGAGATGATTAGGTAGCTCTCCCAAGAATGGGAATGAGTGCCCTTATCACAGACACCCAAGAGAGACTTCACCCCTTGCATGGTGTGAGGATGTAGCAGGTGTGGTCTATGAGAAACGGGCCTTTGCCAGACAGAGAGTCCTGCCAGCACCTTGGCCTTGTACTTGCCAGTCTCCAGAACTGTGAGAAATACGCGTCTGTTGTCTATAAGCTACCTAGCTTACGGTGTTATGTTACAGAAGCCCAAACAAACTGAGACAAGCAGAACAAAGGCTCACTTGGTACAGCTGGACCGTGACAAGCTTTGTTGTAGTGATCCTGCAAATACTGAGCCTGAGAAATCCCAGGGACTGGATCCGCTCTTCATTCCGCATCTGCTCTTCCCGTGCGTCTCTTGGTTCCAGCTCCCTCTCTGTTGCCTGATCCCTTCTGTGCATTCTCAGCAGAGCACCCCCATCAGCTCCACTGAGCCTCAGGTCGTTTGGGTCCCTCCAGCTCACGCTGCATACTTGCACTCTCCAGTGTGGTAGCCACTAGCCACATCTGGCTACTAAAACTGAAATTCATTTAAACTAAAAGTTGAGTTCCTCAGTTATACTAGCTACACTGCAAGTGCCCAGTGCTCATGGGTGGCTGGTGGTTACCATATTGGACAGCATGGAGGGAGCACAAATACCCATCTTCTCAGAAAGATCTAGATTATGGTGGTCCAGACATACCTCTTAGGGCACGGCTTCTTCATAGTTCCCTGTTCAGGTCCTGAAAGGAAGGTGGCTTGGCTTTGCACTGAGCAATGGGTTGGTTGTTCATGCTTAATGCAGCCATCTCTAGCTGTGTGGTAAGCAGGTGGTGTAAAACAAGCCCGCCCAGGCCCACACCATAGGTAGAGCATTGGCCGTGAATGACATCTCATGCCCTTGCACAGCTGACCTCGGTAGTCGCTTCTGCAACCCTTCTCTTTGCAAGCCTGTAACTCCAGCACACTTTTGCCTGTGCACACATATCCATTAGGCTGTGGCCTCACTCACAAGCATATCCAGGAGAACTGGGAAGGACCACAGTGCATTGTAACGATGTCACCTCCTCCCCTGCTGGACAACGAGCTCCTTGGGGACGGGGTTGACTTTGTTCGTACCATTCCCCTATTCTTGGCTGTTTAATTGAATGAAACCATGAGTGAATGAATGAATGAATGAATGGCATGTGTTCTTCAACTGTGATCCAGTGTTTGGACTTAGGAAATAAGCGCATCTGCAGGAAATGTACAGTCTTCACGACATGTGTGTAACCCTGACTTAGGAAGAAATAGTTTCCAGTGGGAATTGGGGGTATCAGAGAGCAAGAAGAGAGGGGTTCCCATAACCTGGTGTACTGTACTTGGCATTTGAAGGTGATCCACTGTCTTTGAAAACCAGGCTGAAATGGAGAGTAGAGAGAAGCTTCCAGATAGGGCTCCTGGAGCCTCCTCCTTCCTGTAACACGTCCATCTGGAAAGCTGGTGATCCATCTAGGAGCCATAATGGGGGTCAGTGGAACCCAGGTGCACTTGTCCAACACATGGCTCTGTGCATGCTTTCAGTGAGGATGTCCCCAAAGCTTTCATATCACAGAATCAGGGAGAGGAAGGATTGAGAAGAGTGAACCCAGAGAGAACTTTCTGGGAGTGGTGGACTCAGCACTGTGTTAAGACTGCGAAAGGCCTGACTGTGCCCCAGGCTCTGCCCTTGGGGGTGCTGGGTGATGCTAGAGGGTTGCAGAGAAACACTGGACAGGAACAATGCGATGCACGTGGCCACCTCTCAGCACCTCTCTGGGAGGAGCTAGCCATTCTGCAATGCACTCGAAGAGGATTCTTTGAAATGAAGCAGTATGCAACCTGTGCGGCTCTACATGGCATCCCTGGATATGGAAATGCACCACTAAACTATGAAATCAGCTTTCGAAGTGGGAGGAGCAGGGCTCCTCAGAGAGCTCATTCCCTAAAGACTTCCAATCAGGACTTCACTTTCTATGCCCCCTTTTAAAGCAGGTTTACCAAATTGTAAAGCTAATTTGGGGCCAACCACCTTGGAAATTAATGCAAAATATGTGGAATCAAGGCTCATTTTCCAGGGCTTTGGGAAGGGAAATTTGCCTAATTTATGGCATAAATAAAAAATGATGTGCTGAGGCTAATTTGCATACTTCCCCTTCAATTGGAGTGAAACGCAAAGTTCCATTTTGTTTTCTGTGGTTGTTATTATTTTTAAAGAAAGCCTCAGACCTCTCTTGTTAAGCCAAATGTATAATTTTAAATAAGTCAGTTTTCCTCTTTGGGCCTTAATTTCCTCCATTACAAAATGAGAACCATAAATGGACCCACATCATAGATTGTAGTGAAGTCATGAGTTGACCCAGTGGGGCTCAGAGAATTCTGGCAGGTACAAGAGGAGAGCTCAGGAATTGCAGGAAAGTATGTAATACATAATAACATATATCATATCATCACCATCATCATCATCATCATTGGTGGAATCTCGTGTCTAGTCCCACGCCTAGTGTTCCAGACAATTCCAGAAAACGCAGTACCACTGTGTACTCACATGGAATTATTTTGAGTCCAGGTCCGTCCTAGAACCTGGCGAGTGTCCAGTCATGAGATGCAGGGCTGCATTCCAATAAAAGGGTTAAAATCAGCACTTGATTGTTGCCCCTATCAATGCACATCTTTGAAAGCCCTTCTCCCCTGCTAGGCTCTGAGGCCCTCCAAGGTAAGGACTATGTCTCATTTCTCTCTCAATGCTCCTCTCTCAACTCTATGTTTCCCAGAAAGTAGGAGCTCAACAAAGGTAGAGCTCTTGAGCGAGTGGATGGTGAAGTGTCCTGTTTCTTAGCTAGCATGCAGAAAGCTTCTGATTACCATGCTTACTAATGCATCGCTGTCTTCCTCACAGACTAGGGACCCTGCCTGCCTGTGTCACCAGTGTCCAGCTCAGAGCATGGCACACTGGAGGACATCAGGTTCCTACTGAGCATCTGGAAACCACCGAGAGCTTAGAACTTACGGTCACAGAGGCCTGAGTCCAAATCCCAGCTTTGTCATCTTTGGCAAGTCATTTGTGCTTGATAGAAATTATATATACAGGGAAAATAATGACCTTTTTCACTGAGTTGATGTGAGACAGAAAGAAAGAACTTTCCATCAAGAGCTTCGCACAGTGCCTGACACACAAACAGATACTCCTATGAATAAATAAATGAATGACCTTTCCCAAGAGGCTCGGCCGAGGAAGAGGACCTTGGTGCATTTCAAGTGGGAGGAGCGGGACTCACAGCTTTATGTCCCCCACAGATAAAACGTTCTGTGGAAATTCAAAGAGGGATATTGGCTTTACAGCAGCCAAGTGTATGCTCTGCTTCCCGATTTAACGTGTTTTATTATCTCGTTCAATAATATTGAGGTTTCAAGGAGAAAGCAGCAGAAGACAGGAGTCCGGGTGAATGAATCCATCACGCGCCCACTGGTGTTTTATGATCAAGGTTCATCTCAGGTCAGACACAGCACTGGAGGAGGAGCCATGGGGCATGGCATGTCTGGTCTAAGCCTTCTCACCTGTAAATGGCTGGTGTCAAAGGCAGTCTCGGCCGGGGCCATAGCCCACTAGACTAATCCTCCACCTGCGGCGTGGGTACCCCAGGTTCTAGTCCCAGCTGGGGCACCGGATTCTGCCCCGGTTGCTCCTCTTCCAGTTCAGCTCTCTGCTGTGGCCCAGGAAGGCCGGTCCTTGGGCTCTGCACCCACATGGGAGACCAGGAGGAAGCACCTGGCTCCTAGCTTTGGATCCGTGCAGCGCGCCGGCTGTAGCAGCCACTTGGGGGGTGAACCAACGGAAAAGGAAGACCTTTCTCTCTGTCTCTCTCTTTCTCACTGTCTAACTCTACCTGTCAAAAAAAAAAAAAAAAAAAGGCAGTCTCTTAGCAAGGGCCTTCCAGGCCCCAACACCTGTCTCTCCACTGTGCCCCTTCCCCATTTCTACACAAAGAAGACCTCCTGGAAGACTGAGAGTCTCATAACACAAAGGAATCCCTGCTGAGGTTTAGTTTACAGAATCTCCCTTAAACACTAGCAGAATCTTCCAAAGTGACTGTTAGAGCCATTTCCTCACCCACAAGGAAGCTGAGGCTCTGCTAGTTACCCAGAGGTACACTGGATTCATTGACTCACTCAAGACTCCTTCCTCTTTGAGATACGCTACTCTGTACCAGGCACTGGGCAATTGTGAGGGATACAGAGATGAACAAAGTATATCTCTGCACTCAAGGAACATAACCTCTAACCATTCTTCAAACTCAGGTATGGCTCAGAGGTGCGAGTTCTTTTCTTCACTCCTCTCTTCCTCCCCATGTTCTGATGCCTTCCAAGTAGGGAGAAGCTCTATCCAAGGAACCAGAGTCGGAAACCATGAATTCCCAGGACCACTGCCTATAGTCCTGATTGGTGTCTAAAAAAAAAAAAAAGCAAGCTGGTTTGGTATTGTACAGCTTCACATCTCCAGAAAAAAGTCTAACTGATGTTTTTAAGGGGTCCTCCAATGACTGTCCCGGATTTCACAAAGAAGAACTCCAACAGGGCTTGTAGAGACTGGCTATATTATTGGCTTCAATTATTGCAACAATTTGTTAACATTTCATTCTGTTGCAAATATGGAAAAATATGTCCTGAGCAGAGTTGCTGGGAATTATATAGATGCTGCTGAGCATATATGTAAATATATGTAAATAATATGTACACTCTTCGCATAAAACAAACTTGGAGAATTACTTAATGAGGTCTGGCCAAAACCAAATAAATTCTTTCAGGACCCAGGGTAGTTTTATTCTTGGTGGTAATAAAAAGTAGTCATTTCTTATGCACAGTGTGCAGCAGAGGATACTCGTTATTGGATTAGATTGTCACCAAAAAATGTTGGGAGGCTAGTGTTATGGAAAATTGGGACTGCTCTTCAGATGGGGAAACTGAGGGTCAGAGAGAGTCAGAGAAGTCCTACTCCAAGTCAGGCTCTCTTCCCCAGTTCCTTCTCTCCCCAGTCTCCACTGCCTGGCAGGTGTCGGCTTGCACCTGCTTCTAGGACCTCTTCCCAGAGGCCTCCCACCGTCCTTCTCCCACTGCCTTGCTTCCTCAGCACCGGGCCGGCAGCCTTGCTACAGTCAGGGGCCACTCTGCCTTTGTTCATGCGTCTGTCTTTCTCTCCAGGTTGTGGGCAATCCAGGGGCTCATTCACTGATTCTATTCCAAGAAGCAAATATTGAATGACTATCTACTCTTTAGGTTCTCCTCTAAGCATCAAAGCAAAAGCTGCAAGGGCCAGGAACGTATGCCTCCTGTGATCTTTCATCCCTTCGCTGATACAACATGTTCATTCATTTTGTCAATAAATTAGTCATTGCTATTCTGTGTGCTGGGCTGTATCCCCTAAAGCACACTGATCACCAATATTTGCATAATGGGGTGGAAATGACAGCTTACTCCTGCAATGAGAGAGGAAAGACCGGGTTTGTTCATCTCTGAGAGTCAACAAGACAAAGATTGGCCGGGGAGCTTCACACATTGTCATGGGTGCTGTGGATATGAAGGGGTTAACAAGAGACCTGGGGACTCCAAGAGCAGCTGGAACCTCGAGGGGCACCAGCTGAATGGGGACTCCTTTGGGGCACCAGCACGGCCGCATAGTGCTCTTATTTCTTGGCTTGGATGAACAGAAAGACTGCCTAACCATGATGGGTGGAGGAGATCTGAGCTCTGGCGCTGACACACCTGCTGAAATGCGCTGAGAACATGTCCCATGTGACCCTGGGCCCACTGTTGTCCCCCCTCCGGTCCCCTGTTCCTCTGTCCCTAAGCTGAGTGTTGGGAGCTGAATCAGCAATTTGTGGGTCAAAATCGTAGGGGAAGATGATGACGCTGCAGAAGCTCGGGCTACACCTCAGCTTTCTGCCTAGGCCCCACAGTTGAGCCTCCCAGGTATTTCTGAGGTGTTCACAGACTTTGCGTGGATTATTTGACTCCTAAGTTCCATGGCTTTTAAGAGGCTCTGCTCTTGTTCCCTGTTGCTGTGCCAGGCACGTGCTGAATGCCTTACCCAGATTAGCTCATTTAAGCCACGTGTAAAGATGCTTCCAAAAGTTTACAGTGGGACAGGTGGCAAGCATTTGTCTTAGCAATTAAGATACCACTTGAGACACCCACATCGCACAACGGAGAACTTGGGTTCAAGTGCAGACTCCAGCTCCGACTTCCAACTAACACAGACCCTGGAAGGCAATGGCTGATTGCCCACGTGGTTGGTCCCCTGTCACCCACAAGGGAGACGCAAGTTGAGTTCCTGGCTCCTGGCTTCTACCCAGCCCAGCCCTAGCCATTGTGGGCATTTGAGGAGTGAACCAGTGGTGGGAATGGTCTCTCTCTCTCTCTCAGCCTCTGAGATAAACATTAAAATTTAATTTCATAAAAAATTTTAATAAAATATAGTTTTATTTTTACTGCAAAAACATTTTAGAATCTACACATAGTTTTTCACAATATTCATTTTCCATTCATTGAAGATCCTTCATATAAGATGTCAATATTTTATAAAGACTTATTTATTTATTTGAAAGAAGGAGAGATTGAGACAGAGGGAGAGATCTTTCATATGCTGGTCACTCCCCAAATGGCCGCAATAGCAGAAGCTGGGCCAGGCCGAAACCAGGAGCTGAGAATCTTCTGGGTCTCCCACATGGAGGTCAAGGGCTCAACTACTTGGACCATGTTCCACTGCTTTTCCCAGGCACACAAGCAGGGAACTGGATTGGAAATGGAGCAACCAGGGCAATGCTGGCCCCAAGATTTCAAGTTTTTTTTTGCACTAAAAGTCTTATCTTTTAATTCCATTCTCTATGAACTTTTTGAAGTGCCCTCACAACTACCGCCCAGGAATGGGGACTGATGTCCTCACCTTGCACCTGTGGCCACTGAGGCTTAATGAGGTTAAGTGATTTTTTTTCTCAAGGTCACACATTTTCTCAAGGTCACACAGCTGGTAAACCCCAGAGCTGGGATGCATAATCCCACCTGTGTGACTTGAAAGACATTTGCTTTCTCTATGGAATGAATGGGGCAGGAATCCTAGTCTCAGGTCCTAGCACGTTCCCTCCCCAGGGGTAGTCCTGGCCTCCTGGCTCCTCTCTTCCATGAAAATCTAGTTAACTCTTTTAATGAGCCAAATCCATGTGCCCCATGAAGTGCGTGATCGATCACACCTCAGCTTCCCATGCACCAAGCACAGGGGCAGCCTCTCTGACATGAATTATTGCTACCATCCTTGCTCACTTCTGTGCCTGCATTTGCAGAGGAGGGACCAAGCCAGGGACTTGTTGGCACTTAGGATTTAATTCTTGCCTTGGCTAGGGATGAGTCACCAGGCTTGGGAGCAGTTGAAGAGCTCACAAGAAACCAGTGTGGTCAGAGCCTACAGAACAGAGAGGGAAGTGGGGGAAATGACGTGAAAAGATGGTGTTAATGAAAACAAATGTTCAATGGTACTCGCCAAAGAAGGGCAAGGTCGAATTTATCCAGGGCCATCTGGAGAAGTAGATGGATGGCACTGACGGGAGAGAGATTGAGCTTGACTGTGAATACAGCATGGGCAAGCAGGAATGGATAGTTCAGGAACAGAGCAAGTGTCAGTGGATGGGAATGACCAAGAAGAGACATCAGGGGTCAGGGGGATTCTGCCTGACCTCACAGAACCCTTGCTGAAGCCCAGCCCAGTGGTCAGGCATCACCTGGGGTTGGGGGTGGGGCTTGGGGGAAGGTGAGAAATCAGCCCAGACATGGAGGTTGGTCAGAGATTCGGGGTGCAGTGTTCTCCCTAGATGGACTTGGCAGGGTTCGCTGTCAGCACTGGATCTGAGAAGGAAGTGCACACAGAGGGGACCAGAAGAAGATGCAGGAGTTCAGCCACAGCTTGGCCAAGCCAAGAACCTTTGCCACTGGGAAGTGCCTGATCGTGTAGGGCAGAGGGCCTACCAGAGGTGTTGGGAGCTTGTTTCGAAGCAGAGGAGGAGCTTGTTTGGGGTTTGCAACCAAGTGCTGCCTGAAAAGGAAAAATGAGAGGCACGAAAGAGGGCACGAGGAGTCACACAGGAGGCCCTGTGCAAAGGACCAAAGGAGCTCTTTTCTCCCCCCATCCCCGCCCCCACCCCAAGGCAGGCTCCCTTAGCTTGCCTCCCAGCTAACCCAGGCACCACTGGAGTTCTACTCCCCCGAGCCCCCAACTCTTAGGTCAGTTTCTCTCCAACTGCAAGGCAAGGCTGATGCTGTGAGCTTGACCAGAACTCCATGGGCTTCTAGCTACATACCCTTCAGCTATGTTTAAAACTCCAGCCTAGGGCAGACATATGGCACAGCAGTTAAGATGCTGTTTGGGATGCTTACATCCAGATTGGAGTGTTTGGGTTTAAGTCCTGGCTCCACTCTCTATTCCAGCTTCCTACAAATGCACTCTCTAGGAGGCAGCAGGTGATGACTTAAGTAGTTGGGTCCCTGCCTCCCATATGGGAGACCCAGATTGAGTATCTAGCTCCTGGCTTTGGCCTGGCCCTGCCCTGGCAATTGCAGGTATTTGGAGCAAGTGAACAAATGAGATATTCTCTCTATCAAATAAATTCATTTTTAAAGATTTATTTATTTATTTGAAAAAATTACACAGAGAGAGAAGGAGGCAGAGAGAGAGAGAGAGAGAGAGAGAGAGGTCTTCCATCTGCTGGTTCACTCCCCAACTGGCTGCAATGGCCATAGATGGGCTGATCCAAAGTCAGGCACCAGGAGCTTCTTCCAGGTCTCCTATGCAGGTGCAGGGGCCCAAGGACTTGGGCCATCTTCCACTGCCTTCCCAGGCCATAGCAGAGAGCTGGATCGAAAGTGGAGCAGCACCCATATGGGATGCCGGCACTGCAGGCAGCAGCTTTATCCACTATACCACAGCACCAGCCCCTAAATTCATTTAAAAAAAGAAAGAAAGAAAGAGCTCCATTTATCCTAGCACTTGCCCCTCAGTCCCAGCTAAGAAAGGTTTTCCTTGTCACTCCCCATAGTATCAACAACACAGAAACAGCAGCAGGGAGGAAAGGAAAAGAATACAAATTTGGGCAAATGATGAATAAATTCAGCCCTTCCTCCTCCTCAACCCTGATCAGACTACCCAAAAAGGATTTTATATATATTATCATGGGCTCTTGGTTTCATGTAGGCCCAGCATCACTGGGTAAATTAAATGACATTTATAATATAGCTGAACTATAAAAATGTGCTTGGGGCAGAAATTAGACATACCAAGCCTTTTCCTGCAAAAGACATTTTTACAAATGCATGAGCCCCTGAACCAATTTGGAGGCCCTGTCACTTTGATTTAAAGCTGGGGAAATGGGGCTGATCCCTAAAGAGATGGAATAATTATCTGGGTGAGAGAAGAGTTTAGAACTCTGGTCCTGAGCACTGACCTGCCTTGAACTCACAAGCATCCCATAGATAGAGAGTAGGGTCAACCCATGGATGAGAGCTGGAACCCTTTTCTACCTGCGAATGCACAAATCCCATGATTTCCACATGCCTCCTCATCCAAGCTGAGTTGTGAGTCACATTGGAACATCCAGAGGTTACCTTTAGTGGCCTAAAGTAACAGCAATGTATTTGTTCTATCATGAGATACTGTGGCTTGGCAGGGCTTAGCCTGCAGATTCTTCTGGTCCAAGTAGTGTTGACTGAGCCCCCATCATCTGGAGGCTCGACTGGGCTGGAGGGTCCATGGGACTCACCCACAGGTCTGCAGCTAAAACTGCTTGTCATCCCAATATGTAAGTTTTCCCCTAGGGCCCCTCCTTATGGCTTGGACTGCTCCGGGCGTGGATACTGCATTCCGAGACAAAGGTGAAAGCTGATGATCTCTTAAAGACCAGCTCCAGAAATCACACCCATATTCTGTTGGTGAAAACCAGACACGGGGGCAGGCATTTAGCTCAGCAGTTCTGATATCTTGTAAAGACACCATGTCCTTAGGCTGCCGCCTTCAGTGCCAGCATCTCATGTGAGTGCTGGTTCAAGTCTCAGCTGCTCCACTTCCAATCCAGCTCCCTGCTATGACCTGGGAAAGCAGAAGAAGAAGGCCCAAGTCCTTGGGTTCCTGACCCATGTGGGAGACCCAGAGGAAGTGCCTGGCTTCTGGCTTTGGATCAACCCATCTCTGGCTGTTGCGGCCAGTTAAGGAGTGAACCACCAGATGGAAAACCTCTCTCTCTCTCTCTCTCTCTCTCTCTCTCTCTCTCTCTCTGCTTCTGCATCTCTGTAACTCTGCCTTTCAAATAAATGAAGAAATCCTAAAAAGAAAGAAAGAAAGAAAGAAAGAAAGAAAGAAAGAAAGAAAGAAAGAAAGAAAGAAAGAAAGACACCCATGTCGCGTTTGGAGTAGCTAGGCTTCAATACACAGTTCTGGCTCCTGACTCCAATTTCCTGCCAATGTAGACCACAGGAGGCAGTGGGTAAATAACTCAAGTAATTGAGTTCCTGCCATTCATATGAGAGAACTGGATTGAGTTCCCAACTCCCAGCTCCTGTCTGACCCATCCCTGGTCGTTGTAGGCATTTGAGAGGTGAACCAGCAGGTGGGAGGGCACTTGCTCTCTCTGTCTCTCTTTCTCGCACTCTCTCCGTCTCTCAAATAAATAAAATATTAAAGCAGATATAAATGTAGCTTGGACTCAAGGGAACGAAAAATGGACTCCACCTCATAATGAGGATAGAAACGTGGTCTTCTTCTTCCATGCTCCTCTCTCTTGTAATTGTGTTTGACAGGTGCTGTGCTGGGTACTCACCACTCTGTGCTCAATGGTCGGTTTATGTCTCTGTCTCCTGGCACAAAAAAAAACCATTGTTTAATTCATTTCTGGAACAAAGACAGTGCAGTTGGTTCAGGTTCAATGAGAAGCCACAGCCCGGAGTGTTCATTCCATGTGTGGTCACTCTTCACCCGAGAGATGACGGGGAAATACCACAGGAACCTCAGGGCCAATATTGCAGTGCTCTGATAGCAGCAGTAATAACAGCCGTGGTCATAATGATGATTAATCGTAGTAGTAAGTATTAACAACAATATAATTTCTACTGCTCCAGCACTAATAAATGTAATACTGCCTTCCACTTAAGCACCATTTGGCCATTTAAAAAGTACTTTTACATCCATTACCTTGCTGCTGTATCTAGCAACCTTGTGAAGTGTCCCAGGGGGACTTCTGTGATGATCCCTGGTTTCTAAAAGAAGAAGTTGAGGCTGAGACTGGATGGAGCTTGTCCACGCCCAATCACCATGGAGATGCTTCAGCAAAAACCTGCTAGGTACACCTCACCCCAGTGACTCAGTGCCCATCTTGCAGCAATGCTGTCCCAAGCTACTGTCACCAGTTCTCACATGAGGACACTGAGTTTCAGAGAGGTTTAGTTACTTCCTGGCCAATTCCATGGCTGGGTTTCAGCTTGATGGGAGCAAGTACGTTTCTCAGCAGCCAGGATAAAATCCGTTCCATGGTGTTTTCGGAGGACATATTGTACATCGAGTACAAAAGTGTAGCATAGTTCAGGGTTAAGCACATCGATTTGAAATCAGGCTACCTGAGTTCAAATCCCTTCTCTGCCACTTATCACTGTGTAATCTCAGGCAAGGTATTTCTTCTCTCCATGCCTCTGTTTTCTTGAATATTTGACAGGAAGTTCTAATAGTACCCTTCACAACAGACTGATATATGTACTATATAGTGAGACTTGGTTCAGGTGCTCGTGAACGGGAGCTGGAGAGATGCTGGACCCCGACTGGCTAGCCTTGAGCTTCCCGAACATATGGACTGAGCAATGGGGATGGGAGCTTTGCAAAGGAGGAGCAGAATGATGTCACCAACAGCCAAGCCACAGAGAACTCCAGTATGTTGGGGAACCAATAGCTTCTCTCCTTTTCTGCCCTTTCTCCATTAGTACGGGAAGCGCTCTGCAGGGGACCGAGTGTGCTGAGGACAAGATGGCGCAGGTGTGAATGTGCAGATGCTTTTCTCCCCGGCAGGATCTGCAAGGGGTTCGGGTCCAAACCCCAGGTTGCTACTCATCACCCAGCCTTCTGCAGGAGATGGCATGGGAAATGTGTTGGGAAGATCCTGGGGCTTGGCGAGACAGAGGCCTGTCTGTTTAGCGGCGAGCTGTCATCCGTTGTGAAACATTATGCTATAAATATGTAGAACGCTGGGACATGGGCCTGTGCCAGGTCTCTCTGAGAGGCCAGCTCTGAGACAACAACCTCTTATTCAATGAGAACAAAGAAAGTGACATCACCTGCATCCCTTGTTTCTCTGAGCCTGGGTCTCTTCCTCCGTAAGATACTCACGTTGCGTTTGGTGGTCCTGTACGACACTTCCTGTCCCCATGCTCAAGGAATCGTAGCTCGATGTAACCGTCTTTAGTGACAACTTTAAAAGGAGGACCAGGGCACACTTGCCAACACCTGAATGGTACTGAGGAAGCCACTGCATCTGTCCGTCATCTCCCTGTCCACCCATCCATCAGCCCTCCCGTCAGTCCCCGCCCCCATTCATTCATCTATCCATACATCCATTCACGCATCTTCCTTACCGCTCTCTGGCCATCTTGCCATCAGCCCGTCCGTTTATCTTTCTGTGCATCTACTCCCTGTTCATCCATTCTTGCATATATGTGTACATTCATCCAACCATATTTCCCTCCAATAACCTGCTAATGAATCCATCTGATCATCTGCCCGTCCATCACTCTGTCTATCCACCAACCCATCCATTCATCAACCCACGCTAGGAAATGCCATTTTAAGACCTTGGTTGACACAAAGCAGTCTTATTTTAAATCCCCCCATTCACATTATGCCATAAAAATTAAAAAGTGTATTATACTACTTAAAATGAAGTTTTATCTCCATATATGAGGGAGAACATGCAGTATTTTCCTCTCTATCTGGTTTCTTTCACTTAACATGATGTCCTCAAGTTCCACCCATTTATTGTTAATAAAAAAATTTTTTTAAATAAATAGTAAGGCTATAGTTTTCAAGTTATTTTGTAACCATTAACTTTCTCAATTTATCTTTCTCTGTAATGCCTTGAAAATCAGCAAGCACACTCAGGAATTCTTGTGAAATGAGACTCTATCCTATCCACATTTTCAAATATAAGGAAACCTCTATGAATATTAAATTTAACAAATATTGAAGTTGACAAATGGTATGTTATGGAGGTATTTCATTTAAGCCTTTATTAATTTTGCTTTTCCAGTTTCAGTTTTCTTTTACTACTTTGGAGCTAATATATTGTTTTTAGCTCTCAGTCATCTTCACAGGCTCTTTAAAAGCTTGCAGGCCCTTGGGCTTCATGGGCAACATAGGCCTGTTTCCCTCTACCATCCTCTCTGCATTTACTGGATCCTGATTGAAGGGAGGGACGGAGGTTGTGAAAAGAGTTTTCTGGTCAACCCAAGGTAGTGAAATGCAGGCAAGAAGGAAACACACGTGAAGCATCCACGTCACACCAGAGATTTCTCCACATTCACTCCTCACCCCAATTGAACAATAATTCTGGACAGATGAGAGAGGAAGATAAAGGCAGTTTCAAGCGCTCGCTCACCATAAACTGTAATGAGTACCTGCTTTAGTAGGGAGCGTTTTGATTACTTTTGAAATGTGAAATCACAGATTTATCTCTTGTGATCACCTTGGGAGCATTTTTCCCATAGGAAAAAAAAAAAGAGATTTCCAGGAATGTTGAAACATTTGGGATAATGAAAGCAAATTGCTTTTACAACAGCAGGGAATTTGGAGCAGTTTGTGTGTCTTTGAACTTGGGGCAGGGGTGGGGGGGATGCACATGGGGAGAGAATTCCCCAGGGAGAAAAATCCCCAATTTGTCACCAGAAGAAAATCCGCATGAGAAAAACATTGGCTCAATGCCTTGGGAGCACAAATGTGGAGGTCCTCGGCCATTCAGAGAAGGGAAGTGAGATACCAAGGCCACAGAGCAAGGTGGGGTCAAGGCCAGGAGCTGACCCTGGCCTCATGTCTTTCTGCCATCACGTGGTGCCTCCTTGTCCTGAAAGAGTGGGCAAATGTGTGAATGAAAAAACCACTCTGTTGCACACTTTGCTTTCTCCCCCTTTATTTGACAGATTTGAACATTCGGGAGATGTGTAGAGAAAGCGAATTACCCCATCTCCACCCCATGGCACCGAGGAAGCCTACGTGAAGTGCCTTTTCTTCTTTTTGTCGTACTTTTGAAAAGCAATTTTCCCTTTATGTTTTTAGATGCTTCTTGAGCCTCTGAGGTTCTGACTTTCTGTGGCACTCAATTCGGCTCAGTTCCCTGTAGCTGTTTGGGTCAAATCCTTCCAGGAAAAATTATCATGCTGGATTCGTTGTGTGCTGTATATGTACGCCCAGTGAGAGGCAGAGACAGAGAGAAAGGTCTTCCTTTGCCGTTGGTTCACCCTCCAGTGGCCACCCCGGCCCGCGCGCTGCAGCCGGCGCACCGCACTGATCCGAAGCCAGGAGCCAGGTGCTTCTCCTGGTCTCCCATGGGGTGCAGGGCCCAAGCACTTGGGCCATCCTGCACTGCACTCCCGGGCCACAGCAGAGAGCTGGCCTGGAAGAGGAGCAACCGGGACAGAATCCGGCACCCCGATCGGGACTAGAACCTGGTGTGCCGGCACCGCAAGGTGGAGGATTAGCCTGTTGAGCCATGGCGCCGGCCTCTGCTGATTCTTAAGGTGAAGAGGTTGACAAGGACAGAATCCCTGCCCCCTGAGATGCTGAGAGGCTGGTAGCAGATTAGATGTAGAAGCGGACAACTTTGACAAAAAGCATTATATTGTATCCTGTGATGAGGATAAGGCATGACACTCCAGAGGGGCACCTGGGCTAGACTGGGGACCAAGGAGGGCTTCCTGGAGGAGGGGATTCCTACGCCAGATACAAGAGAGTGGGTCAAACTTAGCTAAGCAGAGATGAGACAGAGCAAGGGCCACTGCAGGTTCAGGCAGAAACAGGTCAAAGCTGGAGGCAAGAGCTTTGAGGCTGAAAGCAAGCACGGATGCAACTGGACCAGACTCCCATAATTCCTGTGTCACAGGCAGGGAGAACAAGGTGTTTTCAGGCCTGTGGTGTTCCCACACAGGCAGGCTTATTCCTCCTTGCCTTTGTAGATGCTAACAGAATTATTTAGGATGAGCTTCCTGCAGGTTCGCATTGTAACTCTTTCAGCCTCCAGCTAAGGAGATGTGGGCTAAATGAAGGCCTGGAGTCCCAGCCCCACCCCCAAATCAGAAAGCCTAATCCTACACAGGTTGGGGAGACCACACATCACCCATTTGTGTTCTGCACTGTTTCATCCTGACCCAGCTGATGACATTTAAGAATCTATGTGGGAATCAACCGCTGGGAGTGGTATTCAATAGGTTCTTCAAAAGGAATTGGGGGTCAAGAGGGGAGGGTGCTCCTGGGGTGTAGAGAATAGAACACCGTGGTTAAGAGCTTGCACTCCAACTTTGACCTACCTGAATAGGAACCCCATCTCCAGCACGCACCAGCTGTGCAGCCTGGAGCAAGTGCCTGGATCTCTCTCCTTTGCCTATAAAATGGAAAAAGAGCAGTTTCCACTTGCAGGGGCTTTGTGAGGGTGCAAGTGCATAGAAAGATCTTGCTTGAGAGCTCAGCACATCCTAAGTGCCCGGCAAGTGGTGCAATTTGCATTATCTCATTTTAATCCAATCCAAGTTCTCCCAGCTCCCAGAAGAATTCGGGACCAGCTGCTTGCACTGACTTATTCCTTTTAATAATAGTCCATGCTGGACATAAAGAGATAGGGAGAGATGCTACATGCTATAGAGCCTCCCCAGTGCCCCACACAGCCTCACAGACATGGCCTGGGAGGACTCAGTGTGGCGAGTTATTTTGGTTCACCCTTTGTCTGCTCCGCTCTGGTTGTTCAGATAACTGGACGTGGCCCGGCTTTTCAAGCCCTGTCAAACCGAGCTCGGCTGAAATGTCCCCTCAGACTCCCTAGCTATCTTTGATATGCCTGCTGCCAGTGAGCGAAGCAGTCCCCACGCGATGAAGCAGGCAGGGGCCAAGAGAGTGATGTAAAAACTCCGCAGAAAATCAGGAGCTCCGTGCTGTTGCCAAGGTCCAGCTTGGGGAGTCAACATTAGCTTGGTCCTGATTTCAGCTGACCCCGGCTTAGCTGGGTGCCCCCAGTTTTCCCGGCTCCTCGCCTGGAATCTCACTACAGCCATTTCTAAAATGGGGGCAGTAATGGCCCAGCTCACCGTGTGACCATGAAGATTAGGTGGGATCATGATCCGTAAAGGGACTGGCACTGTGCTTGGGATACTGTGAATAGTCAGCAATTGGTAGCTATTTTTGAATATGAGGTAAATGGCAGCTACTTTAAATGTGATAAGTATGTATTTATTTACTTAGGAAAAAGAAATATCTCCAAATTATCTCTGTGTGTCCCATCCTGAGATAGATGCTAATGCTACAAAGACAAGCTAGAACAAGTCTCTAATCCCCTGAAGCTCAGTTTATCAGAGCAGACAATAAGCAATTTAAAACATTGTATCCATGTGCGTACAGTGTGTGTGTGTGTGTCTGTGTGTGTTCTTCCATTCAGTGTTCCTGTTGTGAAAACCCATAGCTGAGTGCCTCTCATCGCTACAGTGTTTTCCGTGGGGGCGGGGGTGGGGGTACCACCTGGTCCAGCCAGTCACTCAAGCGGTAACCAAGGGAACATCATTGATAATGTCTTCTCCCTTTTCCCCTCGTTATAATCAACCACAAGTAAATTGAAAACCATGCAAAGTCCGGCGCTGGGGCTCACTAGGCTAATCCTCCGCCTTGCGGCGCCGGCACACCGGGTTCTAGTCCCGGTCGGGGCACCGATCCTGTCCCAGTTGCCCCTCTTCCAGGCCAGCTCTCTGCTGTGGCTAGGGAGTGCAGTGGAGGATGGCCCAAGTCCTTGGGTCCTGCACCCCATGGGAGACCAGGAGAAGCACCTGGCTCCTGCCATCGGAACAGCGCAGTGCGCCGGCCGCAGCGCGCTACCGCGGCGGCCATTGGAGGGTGAACCAACGGCAAAAGGAAGACCTTTCTCTCTGTCTCTCTCTCTCTCACTGTCCACTCTGCCTGTCAAAAAAAAAAAAAAAAAAAAAAAGAAAACCATGCAAAGGCTTTTTTTTAAAATAATGTGTCATCTAAGAACTTTTTGAGGTACCCTTGTGTATATCTATAGAGATCGAGGTATAAAATCACACGTAGACATAAGCACCATGAAGACCTCAACCAGGTGGAACCAGGTGGTCAGGAAGGGCTCCCAGGAGGAGACAACCTTTAAACAAAGATAGGAGGAAGGGACAGGGGTTTATCAGGCAACAGAAGCCACATGTGCAAAGGCCCTGAGAGGGAATGAACTTGTCCTGCTGTGGTGAGAACCGAGGCCAGGGAGACAGGCGCATCATGACCGGGGGCAAGCATGGCCCTAGATGAGCTGGAAGTAGCAGTCAGACTCCTCGGCACCCAGGACCATGCTGTAAATATCTGGAGGCGACCTCAGTGCAGTGGGAAGGAAGCCCCTGAGAGGTATTCAGCAGAGGGATGCGAGGTGGGGGTTGAGTTCAGGGCCAAGATTGGGCCAGGTTGCAGTCAGGAGGCGGGAACAGCAGGACCTCCCATATGGGTGCCAGAGATCCAACTACTTGAGGCATTGCCTCTGCTTTCTGGGGTACCTGTTAGCAGAAGCTGGAATTGGAAGTGGAGCTGGGACGTGAACCTAGGCATTCTGATACAGGACACGGGCGTCCCAAGTGCATCGTCACCGCTAGGCAAACACCTACCCCTGGGTTCCATTTGTGAAAACTCAATTGCGGGGCATGAACTCCAAGGTGAGACCAGGCAGGAAGCTGTCACGGGCATCGCGGTGAGGCGAAATGGAGACTTGGACTTGAGTGGAGGCAGGGGGAAGAGGCAGGCGTAGGGTCTGTTTTACAGTCAAAGTCATTAGATCCGTGCACGGATATAATACGAGGAATGGGGAGAGCGGGGAATCGGGGCTGTCCTCCCTGGGGTGCTGCTTCAGTGATGGCCGGATCGGATGGTTGCATCTGCTGGGATGGAGAACTTCAGAGATTAAATGAGCTCGGCTCTAAGGTTCCTGAAACACTGACGGTGGGTGGAAAATATCTATCAACGGCAATGGAGTGTGGACAGTGTGTGGGTGCCTCATGTATGTTGATATATCTCAGGGAAGTGCATAGAGACAGCTACATGCTTTCTCTTTTACTCGCTCGCTCACTCGCTCTCTCTCTCTCTCTCTATCTCTCTCTCTCTCTCTCTCTCACACACACACACACAGGCTCTGTGATATTTTATTTCTTGCAAAGCACCATCCTAATTACCTCATTTCTTTACTTATTATTTATTTCTTTTCGTTGTTTCTGTCACATGAGAACATAAGACTCCTAACGATAGGACACTGAACCTCTTTTTATTTTTAAAGATTTAGTTATTTATTTGAAAGTCAGTGTTACACAGAGAGAGAAGGAGAGGCAGAGAGAGAGAGAGAGAGAGAGAGAGAGAGAGAGAGAGAGAGAGAAGTCTTGTATCAGCTGGTTCACTCCCCAACTGGCCGCAACAGCTGGAGCTGCGCTGATTCAAAGCCAGGAGCCAGGAGCTTCTTCCTGGTCTCTCATGCAGGTTCAGGGGCCCAAGGACTTGTGTCATCTTCCACTTTCCCAGGCCACACAGAGAGCTGGATCAGAAGTGAAACAGCCAGGACTCGATCTAGGCACCCATATGGGATGCTGGCACTGCAGGCAGCAGCTTTACCTGCTACACCACAATGCTGGCCCCAACACTGAGCCTCATATTCCCTATCAATTTCTCACTGGCTAATTCTGAGCCTGGCATACAGTAGGGTTCTACCTAGATTCCTGTTGAAAACATAAGTATTTTTTTTACACATGGATCTGTGTACATTTTTGGTTTTTTTTCTATTTTTTTTTCTAGTTTTAGTGTTTTATCATCATCTCAGACTCAACTTCTTGAGTTCTTGCCTTGTAGGGTACATGTTAGCAGGAAGTTGAAGTCAGGAGCAGAGCTGGGACTTGGCCAGGCCACACTCCTGTCCCAGCCACGTCTACCTTTCACTTGCACTGCATACCCTGTGCTGGGTTTCACGGCACTAACGTGGCTGAATGGCTCCTCAACAGGTTCCTTCCGTGGGCTGGGGCTAGCCTGCAGCTGTCCTGCGGAGGCCAGCCGGGCCCCATCACATCTGCTGTCGACCTCCCAGGACCTCCCAGGAGGGGGAGAGCTGCAATTCTGGTGGGAAGAGAGCCAGGCGGGGTCCTGGTGTGGGGACAAATGAAAGGCGTGAGCTTTCTGTTATGGAAATGGAGTGGTTGGTGGCCTTCCAGAAAAGCCCTACAATGCCGATTGACTGCAAGAAGAGTTAATAACTATTGGAGGCCCAGCCAACTGGGCTTAGTTGCTAAGCAACTGCCTCCCTGGAGTTACATAATACGTAAGAGAAACACTTTTTTCTCTCCTAAATGGAAGGCCTGCTTCCCAGGTGACAGGGGCAGCTCACCTTGATGTTTCTGGTCTCCAGTGGACTTGTGGGACTTAGACGTGAGAGTGGCCCAAGCTGCCCCGACCAAAGAGGATGTCCCCATCCAATGGGGGGGGTGAGTTTTGGGAAAGGCTACCTGTGCAAATGTTGTTTACTAATGGAGAATTCCTGGGGAACCCTGGGATGGGCCAGTCTCCCTCTCTGGGTTCCCCAGGGGGCTTTGGTGACGTAAGATCCCTCTGAAAAGTTGACAAAGCTTATAGCTGGATTTGGGCGAAAAGGAGAAGCCACTGATCCACCCACGTTTCACTAACTCATGCAATTACCCATTTCCTTGCTCTTAGAGATTACAAACGTGTGTTGAACAAAATGAACAAATGACTCAGTCAACAATCATGGAGTAAAATTAGAGAAGCGGGGAGGTTATGGGTGAATCACAAGTTTTCAAACCAAACATAATTTAGGTCAAATCTTGAAGCCCATTGGGCAAATTACTTAAGCACTCTGAACCCGTTTTCTCATCACTAAAATGGAGATCAAGGTATTGATAATGATTAAGATGATGAGAAAACCAAGCTCATGTGTTTCTCGAGGCTAGGGTTAAGAGCTGGTAGGTGACGTATATGCAAGTGCTTCACAAAGTCCACAAAGCTGTAAAAGTAACTGTTCATTAACACTAACATGAGGGGAAGAATAAAACTCAGACTCAAAGATTCTTCTAAAAGCTCAAGGTGTGGACACTAATGGCAAAGGCACACATAAATAGACAATTGAGGGAGACATAGAAATAGTAAAGAAACATAGGTAAGGCCAACTTGTCATGAAGATGTTACTGTGAATTTTCATGATAGATATGTCTGATTTGCATAATATGCAAATCAGGAATTGATGTATAGGAAGACTTCCGATTGGAATCCTTTAATCTTGCCAATCTCAGCTACTCAAGGAACTGGGAACATTTTAAAATTCACAGATGCCCAGACCTAAGCCAGGGAGAAAAGATTTCTGCTGGAAGCTTCTAGAAAGTTTTTTAAGCTCCCATATAAGTCCACCCAATAGCTATAGAGTGATTAACTACATGCCAGGTACCAGGCTAGGACTGGTCAGCCATTATCTCAGTTAATCTTCACAGGGGTCCTGTGTGATGAATACAATTACCTCCACTTTGTAATGCAAGAAAACAGAAGCACAGAGAAGCCAATTACTTGTCCGGAGCCACACAGCTGGTTGTACAACTAAAACTCAGTTCTAACCCTCAAA
Source organism: Lepus europaeus (assembly GCF_033115175.1). Lineage (NCBI taxonomy): Eukaryota > Metazoa > Chordata > Mammalia > Lagomorpha > Leporidae > Lepus > Lepus europaeus. Next base: position 19,571,607 of record NC_084849.1, read on the forward strand.
TTCTGCTATTACCTTTCTCAAGATATCACTTCTTCAGGCATGCTGAAAATGTGATTGAAGGCACAATAATTCCACTTACACAGCTCCAAAATCTTAACACAAGGTAAAGGAAAGCTCATCTTTACAGGTTGTGTTACTTAGCATAGTGGAGCAACTGCTTTGACAGATAAAGACATGATTATGGCATAACCAAGGTAGAAGTCTATTGTTTTCTGTTGCCAGTGTGGGCAGTACGGAGCTAACAAGGCAGCTCTGGGGCCACCAGGGGCCCAGGCTTCTTCGTTCTCATTGTGCCGCAGCCTCACCATGCAACTCCCATCATCAAATATGGCCATTCCAGCTTCCACCACCACATCCATCTTCCAGCCAATGGGAGAGGTTAGACAGGAAGTGGTGGGCCCTTCTCTCTGAGGGCACTCGCTAGGAGGCACACTCGTCACTTGCTCTCGCTTCCCATTGGTCAGAATGTGACCACATGGCCACGCCCAACCACAGACGATGCTGGGATTTGCTGTATATTCCACACGGCCATGCCTACAGCTAAAAGGTGATGCTTAACAAAGGAAGGAGGGGGAAAGCCTATGGGAGGGGGTTACAGTCATCATCCCCAGCTTCACCCCTCAAGAACTTGGGGAAAATGGGGTGATCAGAGAGCCTCTGGGATTTCACGGCCCTGGTTATTGACTCTGAGCAAGCCCCTAAAATAAGGCTCTTCTGCCCATTAGAAAAATGAGAAAGTTGAAGCCTAGAGAATGGAAAAGCCTGGCCCAACTCGTAAATTAGCACTAACAAAAATCAGCCAACTGCCAATCACAAACCATCCTGTGTCCATAAACCAATGAATGGGTTGGAACTGGTGGCTCAACAATGAAGGTGCAAAACCACCCCCAGCTCTCAAGGAACCCAAGTCCCGTTGCTAAGGCAGGGAGAGTGCATAGCTCCCAACTTCCACCTAATGCTCACCTTCTGGGATCATCCCTATCCTTTCTCCAGAGTAGAGAACCTGGGAGGGAGGGCACGTCTGGGAACGGGTAGAGCTAAGGTCTGTTCATCCGAGAGTAATCCACAGCTTGATGACATTGGGAGCTACTTCATACAAAATGATGACTTCAGGGAGAAGCCAAAGCAATCTCTTTAATTACATTGGTTTTGATTCGTCTTCCTGATGCTTCTGGGAAGAGGCTAATTTAATTGATTCTCTCTGATGTGGAGTCCCATTACCTTTGGATGTTTCCAAAACACAGTTATGTGGCAAAACTTGAGCAAAGAGAGGTACATCCAGGCCCAGAGGCGAAGATTCGTTTCGAATCAGTAGTGCAGCCTTTCAGCTGAGCAGTGAATTCCTTTCTGCTAGTTTGTACCCTGAGCAAATATGTAGAGCCCTTTTTCCATGTGCTGAGCTTATGATTACTGTAGATTCAGCGCCACCGGCCTTTCAACTTAACTACACACATGAGGAATAGGAAAGGGAGCAGGCATCCAGAGGCCACCTCCCATGGCCTGGGCAGTGAGTGAGACACTTCTCATAGATTTTACCAACCTTTCATTTGAGTTCACCAAGTCCGCATGGACTGTCTCTTTAAGATCTCACAGCATCCTTGTAGGCTTGGTCCTGCTATTCTTATTCCCATTTTACAGATGAGGACCAGAGACCAGGTCATGCAGATTGGACTTGGAGGAATGGAACTGGAATGTAGCTGCTTTCCAAACCTTCTTCCAGACTCTGCTAACCCAAGCCCCACCCAGGATCCCAGCACAAGTCAAAGTCTCCCCTGGTGCCCTCACCACTCAGGACTGGAACCTTCCCTCTTGAAGCCCTGGGGTTCCGTGCACCCCTTCACATACCTCATTTCGTTTTCACATCTCAGCATGCTTGTCTTTTATTCTTGCTGACCTATGCAAGGTCTTACAGAAATGATGTGCTTTAACCAGCTCTGAGCTCAACCCATTGGCAAAGCTTGGCATACAACAGATACTCCATAAGTCACTGTAGTCAATGTCTCTGGGGATGCTAGCAGAGTGTGGTGTTTAAAAGCATATGTATTGGTGATGACTGAATTTGCTTAAAGTCCATGCTGCTTCTGTGGCCACTACATTCACTTCTCTAAGCCTGGATTTTCTAGTCTTTCTTTAAATTAATTGATTGGTTGATTGATTGATTGATTTGCAAGGCAGTTCAAGAGAGAGCAAGAGAGCAGTATCTTCCATCTGTAGGTTCATTACTCAAATGGTCACAATGGCCAGAGCTGGGCCAGGCTGAAGCCAGAATGCAGGAGCCCCATCCAGATCTCCCATATGGGTGGCAGGGGCCACAGTACTTGGGCCATCTTTGGTCTTCTTATCAGGCACATTAGCAGGAAACTGGATTGGCAGCAGAGCAGCTGGGCTCCAGTCAGTGCTCTGATGTGGGATCACAGGTGGAGACTTGCACCACTGAACCACAGTGGCAGCCTCAATGTTCTCATCTTTAAAATGAGAATTGCAATATCTGCCTTTAGAGGTAATTGGCATTGGTCAAATCAATCAATACCTCCCAGACGTGTTCACAGCCTCAGTCCAGTAAACGGCCACCATTATCATCAGCGTTGTTTTTTGAGAAGACAGCTATAGCTGAGGAGTTGGCTTTCTACCTTCCTTCATACCTCTGTCTGTATCCACCTGTATCTCTTTAAAGAGTGGTTGAATTTCTGCTCCGTGTAACAGTGAAAGCTACTGCTACATGGTCCTCATAGGAAAGTAGAAAGGTCACTTCCTCAGCCTCCTTAACCACAACATGGTATGGCTGAAAAGACACAAGGGCTCTCCCGGGTCTCCATAAATTCACAATGGCCATCTTCTACTCGACAGTGAAGGAGGCACGGGCCGTCTAAGGGACGTTCCTAACCTTTGAGATTGATGGATGAGAAGGTCGCCCAGCCTCCCTCCCCAAACCTCTCTCTTGAGGCCACTGTCAGACACAGACTCTTTAGCTGGGACAGGCAGGTGGTGGGGGTGAACTCTAACATTCTTCCCCTCATAAACAATTCATCAGTTTTATGTCTTCCTATTTTCTGAGGGGGTAGGTGGCCGAGGAGAGGGGGAGCTTAATGAGGAGGTGGGTGGAAGGGCAGACCTGCTATTCAGTCACGAGCCACATGAAAATAGAGCGAACCTGTAAGAGAATGATCAGCCCCTGGGTGATTTAGAATATTCTCTACCAGCTCTGTTATCAAGCGCACAAGCAACAAATCATTAATCATCATTAACTAAAGTTTAATAGAAATCATAAAAATAACTAACACAAGGCAGCAATAACTTTCCTTAATTGTAACACTGACACAGCCCTACTGGATTTTCAAGTTTGTGACTTTTTATGCATCCCTTCTGTTTTGTTTTGTTTTGTTTTGTTTTTTCCAATCCCAATGGCTGAGGATGGATTTGTCACTACAGCCCCCCTCCCCCCCCCGGTGGAGCGATCTCTGGAGTTGCCCCAAGAGAAGCAGCTCCACTGTGATTCTCTGAGCCTGGAACTCGAGGCCTCTGCCTTTGTGACTTATTTGGAATAGTCAAGGTGTCTGGAGCGTCTCTCTAGAATCTAGGACACGGCAGGGTCCACAAGCATAGACATTTGTTGCAGGGATAAATGGAGCTGGAGCTACAACTGGCTGGTGTTTGTCTCTACTCCTCGTGCTTTTGCTGGGATGACTTTGAGCCCTCCAGACTGGGGTAGGTCAGACCTTGGCACTTCCTCGTCCCACAGATGTCCCTCTGTGGACATTGCCAATGATGCAGCTCCAGCTTGTCAACCTGTATCTCTACCAACCTCCACCGAGCCTCCCAGCTCCTCGGGATGAGGAAAATTCCTTGCTCATCTCTGTGGGATGGTCGACGTATAGAAAGTGTTAGTACAGGCTTCATGAGTGGGTGAGTTCAATCACTCCTTCTTGACCCTTGTCAAATTCTTTCCCTCCCTGGGACTACTTTTCCTGCAAGAAACAAGAATGCAACAACCACAGGAACGCTGACTAAGCATATGCTATATACTAGGCTCCATTTTCTCACTTAAATCTCACAAAATCGCCCAGGATATGGACAATTCTTTGACCTCAAACTATGGTAAGGAATCTGAGGTTCAGAGAATGGGGAGGACCTGACCAGGGTCCCACCCTTGGCCAGGATTGGAACCCAGATAGGTTTCATTCAACATTGTAAGACCTCAGCCAACACATAAACCTGTAAGTGAGGGACAGATAGGGTTGCTTTTGAAGAATTCTGAACAATACAGACCCCTAAGAGGTGAAGAGAAGTAGTAGAGGAAGAGAGAAAGACAGAGAGAGAGAGAGAGAGAGAGAGAAAGAGAGAGAGAGACTAAGACGATGTTTCAACTTCTCTTTTCAATCATGTTCCAATCTTATGAGGCAAGAAGACTGTTAATACCATTGCTTTGGGAAAATGAAAAGGTTTCTGTTAAACAATTCTCCAATTGTTTTAAATCTTCAGACACCTTAATTCTAGAATATACTAGAATTGACTTCTTTAACCTTGGGGAAGTACATTTCTATTCCTATATTTCACCTCTATCTTCACCTGTACCATGGTTGGATATTTTTCAGTATGTACAACGTGCCAGGCATTGGTCTTACAGAATGTAATATGGACATGCCCTTTCTTGGGGCTTCTGATAGACGTGGAGATTCTAACATGACACAGATGATCACGCACATCATCATTAGTTAACTGTCATTGGCATGGGTGCTTGGAAAAACTATTATGGCAGGCTCTAAAATAATAGGTACACTATAAGTACAGTCCTTTGTGCTGGTCGCTGTTCTGGGTACTTTACCCACCCTGATTCAGTAGACAGTCATGCTGAGTTACAAAGCAGGGGCCATTGATAGCAACTCCATTTTACAGACAAGGGAACTGAAATTCCTCCCCAAAGTCACACAAACCAAATCCAAGCAAGGGGGCTCCTGAGCCTGTGTTCTTGACCACCAAGGCCTATTGCTTTGAGAGCATCTAAATCTGATAAGTCTGATAGAGTCTCAGATGTCTTTTTGGTTGATAACAGAAGGATGTGAATCTGCTTCTTAGGTACAGAGCAGGCAAAAGAGGGGACAGTACAAGGAGCGTTCCAGGCTGGGTGAAGCTCATCAAGTTTGCCAGGCAGGAGCAGAGATGTTCTGATGAGTTGGACCCATATTCTGGACCCTCTGATAGCTTTTTCTAGAAACTTCCATAGCTATCCCCACTACCTCTCCCCCAGATCTGTCCCTCTTTCTGACAGTTGCCAAGGAACAACCCACTGGACTTGACAAAAATGACTAGACCCACGCCATGCAACTAAGGGACATCTGAGCCACCAAACTGCTTCTCCTGTGCCCGGTTCCCTCATCATTATTCTTTCCCATGGATATGATTAGCAAAGAAATCTCAATGTCAGATCTAAAGAGATGGAGCTCCACTTTTTGGGGGGATCTTACTGCCCCCCTTGTTCAAGAGTAGGCGGGACTCTCTTCGGCACATCCCATCATCTTAAACATTGCCCATTGTTAACGCTTAACGAGAACTCAGTGCCGTTTGGAGTGCGTTTGATTTTTTTTTTAAAGGTTCTCTTCAATGACTACCATCCATCTGCATGGTCTTCTCATCACCAGTAAACAGGCACCATTGCTCAGCTGTGCTGAACTCTTATCCTAAAAGGTATTCACCCACCCCTTTCCCCTTTAAGATTCCACTCAACCTGGTCTTCCTGAGGCTCTGCCCACAAAGCCCTTGCTTCTGTTCAGAATTGGATGGTTTCCTCGCTACGCTGTGCCTGTAACCCTTTTCCCTAAACAACTACGTCTCCAAGTGTGGATCCAGGGCTGCTTATGTCAGAACCACCAGGGGCACCTACTGAAAATGTGGTCTGTGCTCCACAGTCCTCAATTCTGCACCAGCATCTCTGGACGGGGAGCTCCAAGATGGAGATTTCAGCACTCCTCCAAACCAATCACACTGTTCTAACCAAATTGCTTTCTTCTTGAATTAATTTTAACTCTCTGGAGAGTCTCCTGGAGAACCAATTTAGCAGAATCTCTTCCTTTTTTCAAGCGAATCCAACTCCTTTCCTTTAAAACATTTCCCAGAAATGGGTTAGCATTCTCTGTAATGATTTGAGGTTCTACCCTCTGTTCTCAACCCCCACAGCCACTACCCTCCCCAGGCCACCACCCGTACTCACGGAAACCATCACGGGAGACCCTCCAAACCCCTTCCAACACCCGGTTTATGCCTCCAGAATCCATCATCCACCTGCCTGCTGGAGTGGTCTTCCCCCAAAGCAGTCTGCAATGTCTCTCTCTCTGCCTCCTTTATAGAAAGGGCACTCAAATCCCTCACTCCACAGTTACGATCTCTCACAACTTTGCAATGTAACAAACTTCCAGGCTTATCCCCCAGCATTCCAGTCAATATTGCACCACATCAGCCTTTGCACATGCTGATATTATGTCAGAATAATCTGCTCACCAGCTCCCTTAAAGAACTACTCTTTGACCCAGTAAGACCCAAGCCAACTCATCTGAAAAAATGCCCAGAGCTACTTCTTTTACTCCCAACTCCTCTTCCAGACAAGAGATAGTAGCTGGTTCTTCTATGGTCCAATTATACTCCATAGCATATAATTGTTAGCTTAATTAGGGAGCTGGTATTGTGGTGTAGCCGGGTAAGTCACTGCTTGCAATGCTGGCATCCTGTGTCAGAGTGTTGATTTAAATTCCAGAAATTCTGCTTTAATCCAGCTCCCTGCTAACGCTTTGCTTGTGGTGTTTTCCAGTCACTAGAAGATGGCCCAAGTACTTGGTCTTGACCAGGATGGAGTCCTTGGCTCCTGGCTTCAGCCTGACCCAAACCTTGACCATGTGGCCATTTGGAGAGTGAACCAGTGGATGAAAAATTCTCTCTCTCTCTCTCCCTCAATTTTCCCTCCTCTCTCTCCATTTGTCTCCATTGCTCTGCCTTTCAAATAAATACATCTTTTAAAAACTAATTTACATTTTAACTTAATTACAATTTTTTCATTAAATTCTTATTATATATCAGCCACTGTCTTTAGCTTTTACCCATATTGCCTACTTAAGTTTTCCAAAAAAATCTTATGCAATAGATACTCTCATCATCCTCATTTGAAAATGAAAAAGAAACTAAAACCCAGAAAGATAAAAATCACTTTTCCAAGGTAAAACAACCAATAACATAAAAAGCCAAGATTCAAAACCACAGCCACCTAACACCAAACTGCTGCCAATTATATGAAAAAGTGCAAACACCCACAAAGTCCCAGCTGACTGTGGCCTGGGTGAAAACCAAAAGATGGTCCAGCCATCCACCTTGCATTTTCTCTGTTGTAAATGGAGGAAATCAGAGTATGCTAAGAAATAGAAAACAGCACCCATTTGAGGCACTGTCACATAACCCAGAGAAACGTGCTTTAAACTCAACTCTCAGAGAAAGGTGACTGAACCCAGAGAAACCAAGCCATCTCTTTCTGAACAGAAAATTGAAGATGGCATTGAAGCATTGGACTTAAAGCTAATCTTCTATGCCTGATGAAGCCACAGTAATTTATTTTGAAAGCTCCAGGGACAATTTATTCCTAAGAGGGATCTCTGCAATAATCTAGTATTTTTTGAACCCTGACAACCCTTATTTCCTTCTTAATGCATCTAAAATTTTGTTTAAAGCAAAAAGCATAAACCTCAATATTAGCTTTCCGGGGTTGGCAGGTAGGGTCACCCTTGCCAAAGATAGTCACTGGGACACCTGTTTTGTCTGGTGCTGCTCTTTGCTTGTGATGTTTTCCAGTCACTCATACCCACTGTGGTTGTCACAAGTTAGGGAGCAGGTTGGGGCACTGCTCTGACACCAAAATATGTGATAACTATCTTGGAGGCTGGATGGTATAGAATTATTAGAAGCTTTGTTCTTTGACTGAAATTCTTGGTTCCATCAATTATTAACTTCAGCACCTTAGGCAAGACACTCAATCTTCATGACTCTCAATTCCTCTATCAATGAAATTAAATATTTAGCTCACAAGACAAACAGTTCACCCCACACAACTGACTTAGTCTACGTTTTGACTATTTTACAAAGTCTGGCTGGTGACCAGTGCCTTCAGTGTTTGTGGTTGTCATCTGCGACTCAAGGCCAGGACGTCATCTTATTTATACACTTTGGAAAGCGTTCTAGTCTTTGGTATCTGAAGAAAGGTTCCTGCAATCTGGATTGCATACCAGACACAGGAGCTGTGTGTGTGTTCCCCATTTTTAACCCACAATCTTGACAATTAATATTTTTGTCTCTACTTAACTGTAAGTGAAACCTCTCCCTTGGTGAGCTTAGTTCTAGTCTGATCCAAGACAGGACTGGGAGGGCATCTGGGAGATTGCTGGGCGTTTGTGCTAGGATCTCTTGGGCAGTGAAGACAAAGTACTCCCACCTACGCAGAAATGGGCCAGATGAATGCAGTGGATAATATGCTGGGCAAATGGGAGCCAAGGTGCTCACCTCCTCAGTTAGCCAAATCATCGTCTTCATTTGAATTCCCTTAACCATGAACTCTGCAGAAGCATCTCTGTGTGGGGAAATCACGTCTTTCATGCAGGGCAGAGCTTCTGAAGCTATCTCGTAGGGCAAAAATCACCTCTCGTGGAGACATAGCAGAGAACCACGCACCTCATCTCCACCAATCCAGCATGTCCAGATTCTAACCCACACTTGCAACAAATTTCTATGTTTTTTTCATTTGGTGAGATAGCTTTATGTTGGTTGGGGTAAATAATTCCAGGGACTATAACACACAAACCCTAGAGCCTCAATGGGTTAGAGCTGTAAAGTTTATTCCTTGCTCATAAAATGTCTATTGCAGACATTGCAAGTTAGAAAGGAGCCTTGCTCGTGACCGTTCAGAATCACAAATTCCTCCTGTTTTGAGAGTCAATCATCCCTGGGCTCTCAGAACTTCCATGAAGTCTCAGTGTCGATCTGGAAGCCAACAGAAGAACCAATGGGGGGGCTCACCTTGGAGCTGCTGATGGGCTTGGCCCTAAAGTGGCACAACTAAGGTTGCCTTCTTTCACAGACAGCACCCAGCCAGTGCCTACCTGGAAGGGAGACTGGGCTATGTAGTTTATTCAACTTTGTTCCCAGGAGAGAAAAGGAATGAGTCCTATCATAAACCCAGAGGAAACCCAGTAGCCTCTGCCACACATAAAATCACTCAGTGGAGCAAGATGCTGACACTTTGAAAAATATGGGCAGCCTGAGACCCACTGTACCAGCAGTAAAATAACTATTTGTTAAGAGGCTTTGCAGGAGGTGGTTCAGCTTAGTCTCCTGTACATGTTCTGAGTCCCTTTAAGGTGAGTTAGGCCAATTTACAATGTTTAATAGGTAAAGAGCACTGACTGCATTTCAGCTTAGGAGATTTGCTTTTTAAAGATTTATTTATTCATTTGAAAAGTAGAGATACAAAGAGAGAGAGAGACATTTCATCCGTTGGTTCACTCCCCAAATGGCTACAACAGCCAGAGCTGGGCTAATCCAAAGCCAGGGGAGCTTCTTCTGGGTCTCCCAAGTGTGTGCAGTGCCATCTTCCACTGCTTTCCCAGGCACATCAGCAGGAAGCTGGATCAGAAATGGAGCAGCCGGGGCTCGATTGGGTGCCCATGTGGGATGAGGGCACTGCAGGTAGTGGCTTTAGCTGCTATGCCACAGCATTGGCCTCTAGGAGATTTTCAACTTATGATTTGATCAGGACCTAACCCCATAATAAGTTGAGGACATTACGTGTGACTCAACTGGGTGCATTTTGTCCACTCTGCCTAGCACAGTGTTGGCAGATTAAGGATGCTCAGTAAATACTAAAAAACGCTTGGGTCTCTGTTGTAGTGCAGCAGGTTAAGCATCCCATACCGAGTGTCAGTTCAAGTCCTGTCTGCTCCACTTCCAATCCAACTTCCTGCCAATGCACCTGGGAAGGCAGCGGAAGATGGCCCAAGTGCTTGGGTCCCTGCTACCTACATGGGAGACCTGGAGGGGATACCTGGCTCGTGGCTTCAGCCTGGCCCAGGCCTGACTGTTGCAAGCATTTTGGAGAGGGGACCAGTGGATAGAATCAATCTCTTTCTCTCTCTCTCTCTTTCTCTCTCTCTCTCTCTCTCATAAATATTTTTTAAAAGAAAGGAAAGATGGAAAGAAGGAGATAGGGAAGGGTGGAAGGGAGGGAGGGAGGGAAGGGTGGAGGGAGGGGATATCAATGCATAAAAATATGTCTCGGGCCAGCACCGCGGCTCAATAGCCTAATCCTCCACCTGCGGTGCTGGCACCCCGGGTTCTAGTCCCGGTCGGGGCGCCGGATTCTGTCCCGGTTGTTCTTCCAGGCCAGCTCTCTGCTATGGTCCAGGAGTGCAGTGGAGGATGGCCCAAGTCCTTGGGCCCTGCACCCGCATGGGAGACCAGGAGAAGCAACTGGCTCCTGGCTTCGGATCAGCGCGATGCGCCGGCCGCAGCAGCCATTGGGGGGTGAACCCACAGAAAAGGCAGACCTTTCTCTCTGTCTCTCTCTCTCACTGTCCACTCTGCCTGTCAAAAAAAAAAAAAATATGTCTTGTGAAGCTGCAACTAAGGCACATGTGTTCCAGTAAGAAAGTATTTGTCTGTGCCCAGGAGAGAAAGGGGGAGGGTGACATTTGCCCAAGTCCCTGGAACTGTGACCCACTGCCCTCCTGCCACCCAGGGCTCGCTCTGTGTCTTCCCATTGCTTTTGATTTGAGAACGCTCGGGCCAATTTCAGTTGAAGAAAAAGCACGAAGCAATGGTAACAGCAAAAGAAAACTTCTCCGTCAACTCCTGCACAGCTTAATAAACTCTCCCTCCTCCTCTCTGCCCCCAGGGGGAGGAGGGAGGGCCCACATTCACAGAGCCCGTTTTCCTGAGTGGGTTTCAATAAAGGATAGAACATTAGGGTTTTTTTTTTTTTTCTTTAAGAGAACATAGTGCTCCTTTTAGACTTCATCGGGACATTTTGGAACACAAATAACAACAGCGGAAGGCACTCGTGTGGTGATAATTTAATGTAATTCCGATGTCGGTGACACGCCATGACAAGCTAGGCAGCTTCCCTGGAGGCGGCTTCTTTTGTGTTTTGCCTAGGAGAGTGGGTGCCCGCACACTCACACGGCAGCCCGGCACCCTCGCACACACTTCCTCCCTTCCCATCTCATTCTCAAAATGGCTTTCTGATTACAATCCAATGGACTCCTGGAGAGACAAAAGAATTTTGGAAAAATTTCCGGACTCCTAATGAGAAGAGAGTCCATGAGCCAAAACCAACCCTGCTCCGTATACGTGGGGATTTAGCCTGAAAATATTTTACATTTTTAGTTAATTATTCTAATATTTAAAATGAGGGTTCTTGCATGACAAGCCCAGCTTCAGGCACCCATAGGAAATGCACGGGGGTTCAGAACATGGGACACACGCACCTGCACCCTAGCCACTGGCTGGCAGGGGGTGGCAGCAGCAGGTCCGTCATATATCATTTCTCTACTGTGCCGTGGCCCCACCTGGTACACTCCACTTATTTGCATTTTTGACAGCCTCTGTGGGTCTGTGATCTGAACAATCCTGCTCTAAGCCTCTGTATTTCCCAAGCCTTGGTCTCTATAGATTTGTCCGGGTCTCTCCATGTCTTTGAGAAGAGAACCTCGGATACCTACCAAGTGGTGTTGTCCCAGTGAATATCTCCAGCCAGGGAAGGGAAGAACTAGCTCGAGAGATTTTGCTACAGCCAGCTTTCAATCACGCCAAGGCATGCAGTTGGGGGTTCTATTGGAAGGAGATGGGGCTGTTCATAGTGTTGGACAAACTTGTTGCCATTTCAATGAAAAGCAACACCATATGGAAACAAGACTGTGGGCAAGAATTTAACCCAGGCTGCCCCCTCCAGGTCCTGGGCCCAGAAATCTCAAGGAAGCTCTCCCTACCTGCCCACATACAAGCACTGAAGCTACAATCTTAGCTCTACAGAGCTTTAGGCTCAACAGATACCTTACAACGTCTCATTCCAGTAGCTCTCCCGTCAGAATCCCATAGAAATCAAGGCAGTGGTTGGTCAGGTCAGAGGGCTTCCGAGCTTCCAATCCAACCCAGGCATTCCACAAATATTTATCAAGGGTCTACGTTATGCTAGGTCAGCAATGGTGAGCACAAGTAGGCAGAATCCACGACCTCACAAAAGAAATGAGATATAAATGAAAGGAAAGGGGCATTTGTGTCCCGGGGGTGCCAGCGTAGGTTTGGTGGCTGGGGGTTTGGGGGTCTTTTCGGGGAGGTCATAAAATGTGCAGGTGAAGTGGAAAACTAGGCAGAGAAGAGCAGGGAGAGAATGTTCTGGAGACAGGATGACAGATTTAAGAGCCCCAGGATGGAAGTGAACCTGGGTAGTTCAAAGAATTGGAAGCAGGTCAGTAGGCTGAGATGAGACAGAGAGATGGGAGGCCTTTCAAATCATGGGGTGGGACCTGGTCTTTAACCTAAGCAAAACTTAAAGGTTTTTGAGCCCCATGGAGTGAGCCAGAAAACGCTATTTTTATCTTCTTTCTATACTGAGATTCAAAATATGTTCTCAGTGCAAAAAAGAATTGGAAAAACCATTGCTCAAGACTAGAAGCCTTAAAGTAGACCTTGCCCTTTGAGCAAGGCAAGGAAGTACACACAGCTGGAGGTGAGATAAAGGCAGGAGACAGGGCTGGGGCCGGGGGCCGGGGAGGGGAGATGGCACCCAGCCGTCAAGCTTCAGGGAGGACTTAGAAGGAGAAGCTGGAAGCCTAGCTTTGGGGTCAGCACTCTCCTCACTGGGACAGGGATTGGCAGGAATAAAGCAAAATTCACAAGGCAGAAGCTGAGACTCCAAGTGGAGAAGGAAACCAAAGCCCAAAGTTGTTATTTGAGCATCCAGGAAGGGTGGGTTCCAACTCCCCAAGGACAGGTGAGCTGAGCTCCTAAATCCCTCCCAGCAGTGGCCAGAAATAATGTGGCTGGTGGAGACCAGGCTGGAGTTTTGCACCTGACCCTGGCCTCCAGCACGGGCCGGTTCATTGCTTAAAGCAGAACAGCTGCTGCATTTCTGGTGCGATTCCTCTTCCTGTGTGAATGAGAGCCCCAGAAACCCAACGTGCGGAAGCAAGGGAACGGATTGAGCTCCTCGCTCCAGACACTGGCTCTGTGTCCTGGGCCACGCTGGGCATCCACTCCCCAGTCTGCCGAGTGGAATCAGTGATGCCTTCCCTTTATCTTGAACTTCGCCTCCATCGTGGAAGCTGTCACACAATCTATCTGTTTGGAGGATTGTACCCAACTCATGGACACCATCACCCCCAAATGCACATGCCACTGGGCATGCAACTTCAGTAGGTTCCAAGATCACACCCCCAAAAGCCTAGCCCTGCAGTCCAGCTGAAGGAGGTTTTTTTTTGTTGTTTTTTGTTTTTGTTTTTGTTTTTTTTTTGACAGGCAGAGTGGACAGTGAGAGAGAGAGACAGAGAGAAAGGTCTTCCTTTGCCGTTGGTTCACCCTCCAATGGCCGCCACGGCCAGTGCGCTGTGGCCGGTGCACCGCGCTAATCCGATGGCAGGAGCCAGGTGCTTCTCCTGGTCTCCCATGGGGTGCAGGGCCCAAGCACTTGGGCCATCCTCCACTGCACTCCCGGGCCACAGCAGAGAGCTGGCCTGGAAGAGGGGCAACCAGTATAGAATCCGGTGCCCCAACCGGGACTAGAACCCGGTGTGCTGGCGCCACAGGTGGAGGATTAGCCTAGTGAGCCGCGGCGCTGGCCTGAAGGAGTCTTACTTTCCAGTTTCTTCCTTGAGACCAGAGAGGCCTGGCTTTGCCTTCTCTCCCCAGCACCCGGCACTCGGCAGGACTCGGCTGGTTCCTAAATTAAAACATGAACAACAGATGAGCCTGGATTGAGCTCACACAGCAGGGGCTGTGGGACATCGGACGGACGTGGCCTGCACCTTGCTTGTAACTCAGTAGAATAACTGAGGATACGCAGCAGGGGTTTGCAATGGAGAGAAACTGATGACTTTGGGGGTTAGCGCCCTCTTCAGGCCATCTGGGGAGGGGACGCTGCAACAGCCAGTGGTTAAAGAGGCAGCTTGGGAGTCCATTTTGTTCTGTGTCCTTGGGCAGGTCACTTCTCCTCTCTGAACAATGGAAGCAGTGGCAGCGCCTGCCTCCCAGAGCCGTTCTGAGGATGGAACGACCCGATCCTTGCCACATCCTCAGAGCAGGGCCTCGCTCAGACAGAAGAGGGAACAGGAGCTATTCTTAGCTATCACGTTCTAGTCTTTTCCCTAGCTAGAACATGGGGAGGACCTTGGGTCACAGGTCAAGAGAGAGGAAAATAAAAGATTGCCTGGGAGGAGGCAGAATCCTACAAGACGGAGTGGCACTCCAAGAACGCGCAGGCCGGAGCTCCTATGGATTGCAGGGAGGAAGCAGCTTGCCCAGACGAAGGTGTGAACCCACAGGCGCAGTGCCTTTTTCTTTCTTTCTTTCTTTTTTTTTTTAAGAAGCCTCAACAAAAGAATCTGGGAGCCAGTTAGCCTATATCTGGAGGAGAAGAAGGAAAGAGTGGGCAGCCTGCAGTTAGAAAGGGAGGGGAGGGGGCGGGGAACCAGAGGATCACCATTTGGGGAACAGCAGGGGTTTGGGTTTTACTTCGGAGGCGGGAGTAGAGTTCACTGGACTTTAGCGTTGATTTTAATGAACTTAATGCAAACAGCGACTAACTGAGATCATGCATCTCCAGTGCCGGGCATATGACCAGTGTTCCATGTGAGTTACTAGGTATTGACTCGGTAGGCACTAAATAAGTGCTTACTGAACTAAAGAAATAGGCACAGTGGTTAGCTGGTGGCTAAGGCTCCGACCAGGGTGCCCTGTGCCACACCAGTGTGAGTAGCTTGGTTCAATATTCAGCTCCTTGTCCCGCCTCCAGCTTCCCGCTAATGCAGAGCCGGGGAGGCGCAGCGAGGGCTCCAGGCACTGGATTTCTGCCACCCAGGGGGAGATCTGGCTCCTAGCTTCAGCCTCAGCCAGAAGCAGTTATAGACATTGGAGAAGTGAATCAGAATTGAGTCAGTGGATAGACTCACAGTGGATAGAGTTGACACCTCTCTCTCTCTCTCTTTCTCTCTCTCTCTCTTTTTCTCCTCCCCCCCCCCCCCCCCCCCCCGTGTCTCTGCCTCTCAAATTTAAAAGAAAAAGAAATGGCTAGAAGTTGCTACATGCTTTTTAAGAGAGGGAAACTAACTCAAGGAAAGTATCCCTCAGAGCTGACCCTCCATCCTTTTGGAAGTAGTATTTGATTGGCAGGAAGGACTGAATTACATGTGTATGAATAGCTGTTGTCATTTAATTACGGTTATTTTTTAAATTGTGATGTTAACTGAGATCGTGGCCCTAGGGTTCCCAGACACTTTGAGGTGTCCCAGTGAGGGCCTGGTCTCCCTGGTCCTTGCTTGGAGAACTTCCCGGACAGATGGACAAATTGCTTCCCTGTGGTGCTGGAGCGGTAGGCCCACACCATGGAGGCCGCTCCTCTCCTGTCTGGAAGAGAGCTGATCTGTCCCGGAGACTCGGAAAGGGAGAGGAGAAAAGACTCGGCCCATTAGGAAACTGGAGAACCGAGCTGGGAGAGGCAGGGAGGAAAAAGGGGGGAGGGGTGAGGAGGAAACTGAGAAGTGAATTAGTGATAATTCCCTTAATTAGAATAAGTGAAGTGGTACAGTGGTTAAGCCACTGCCTGCAGCACGGCCATCCCACGTCAGAGCGCTGATTGGAATCCTGGCTGCTCTGCTTCTGATCCGGCTCACTGCTAATGCGCCTGGGACGGCAGCAGAAGATGGCCCGAGTGCTTGGGCCCTGCCACCCACAGGGGAAACCTGGATGGAGTTCTTGGCTCCTGGCTTTGGGGAGTCTAACTTGGGGAGTGAACTATCATATGGAAGATCTCTCTCTCTCTCTCTCTCTCTCTCTCTCTCCCTCTCCCCCTCTCCCTCTCCCTCTCCCTCTCTCTCTGTCACTCTGCCTTTCAAATAAATAAAATGAATCTTTTTTTTTTTTTAAATGTCAAGGAATGAATGGAAGAAACTGTCAGGACTTTGTATCCTAGCCTAAAGGCTCGCCCCCTGCAGGCCGGCACGGGTTTGAATCACATGTGCCGTGGCAAGGACTTGTCTGGGATCCTTTCCGATGCGTTTGCCTCGGAGGAGAGGGGCCCTGAGCAGCAGGGGTGGGCAGGGATCTGGGGGCAGGTGAGGGGCAGGCATCCTGCGTGATGAGCTGGGCTTCATCCGAAAAGTCAAGTGAACCAACCGCCTAAGGCTGCACGCGAGCTTCCAAAGGCGCTGAGCCACCCCGACTTCTCCGCGACAGAGGCAGAGCCAGGTCTGGCCTCCCCTGACCTCAGCATGGGAGCTCTTGGTGAAGCCTGGCCAACTGGATGGGCCTGGTTCTCATCCTCTCTCTCGCTCTCCCCCGACACCCCATCCAGTGATCCAGTGAGCTTCAAGGAACAGCTCCTGTTGGAGGCAAAGCCAGAGAGCGAAGAACCAGGATTGGGAGAGCCTGCACCCGGCCCAGTCCGTACGGTCAGTTGGTGGAGGTACTGGAGATGGAACCAGTTCTTGACGCCACCTCCAACCTTGTGCTGAGTTACCTAAGTGCATCTCTGAGAAGCCCCTCTCCCTCCAAGGTCACAGCTGGTCTGTCTCCTTGTGGTCCTTCAGTCTGTTGTCCTAAGAAATGATCCAATTGATAGAGGCGTTTTCTTCTAGGGCTAAAGCCAGTTTGGCCATGAGACGAACAATAATATCATCCGTAATTCATCAGATGCCATGCCGTTCATTTTTTTCAAATCCACACAACCGCGCCATTATCTAATCCCCACCGCTGCTCCCAGTCTGTGTACGGACAAGTCACTGGCTCAAGAGCACACAGCTAGGAGGTGAGTGGTGGGGTTTGTGTAGACCCCAGACATCTGGTGCCAAGTCCAGCAGCCGACTGGGCCCTTCTGCCTCTCTGGGGGAGGGGGACAGAAGAGCAGAAGCTGGGAAGCCCGGCGTGTTAGTCTGGTGCTCCTTCCACTAACGCTGCCAGTGGTAACTCGCTGGGTTCTGTCTCATCTCCCACGCGGTTTAATGACCTGGAGCGGTGACTTGCACACCCCCCCGGGGGGGGGCACACAATAGTGAGGGCCAGAGTGGGGGCTCAGACACTCCTGACTCTCCTCGGCCGGCCACCATAGTGGTGGGC
The DNA here is from genome assembly GCF_033115175.1 of Lepus europaeus. Taxonomy (NCBI): domain Eukaryota; kingdom Metazoa; phylum Chordata; class Mammalia; order Lagomorpha; family Leporidae; genus Lepus; species Lepus europaeus. Next base: position 19,588,956 of record NC_084849.1, read on the forward strand.
CCCAAACCCAACCTGATTATGCCACCACATTGTGCAAAACTCTCCCACCCTTGAAGCCAAACCAGAACTTCTCCTTGGGACTTGCAAGGCCCTCAGGATACAGCCCCTCCTACTCCTTTCCCTCCCCCAATCCTTCACCAACACTCGCTTTCTTTTGGCTCATCCTGCCACAGGACCTTTGCACCTGCTGCTTCCCCTTTACAAAGTTTGTAAAGTCTCTACTCCTTCAGAGCTCATCTCAGACACAGACACGTCTCTGGCTAGGACCCAGGGCTCCCATGGCCCCGAGCAGGCCTGGCAAGTTGCCTGTGATCATCCGTGGGATCTTCAGCCAGAGGTTTCCACTTGGTCTTGCCATCCCCCGAGAGTGTGGAGAGCAGAGTAAACGTGGCTCACTTCCCGCCTTTGGTGGACGCCTGCTGAGCAGGGAACAGATGCAGGTACACGGGCAATGGTCATGCAGAAGGACTCACAGGGCCTCGGATTCACCAAGGGCATGTTAGGGCTCAAGCCAGTGCTAACACTTCACAAGCTGCGTGTTTGCCCCTTGGCAGCCCCAACCCAAGCCTGCTGAAGGGTCAGTCACAATGCTCGTGCCTCGGAACCCAGCAGCTCCACACCCGCAGAGTCAACTCAGCCTGGATCAAAGATATTCAGAAAGAAACGGCATCCGTTCTGAGCACCCACAGACATTTTTCTTGCCGTTATTTCCCAAGCACCACCATACAACAGCTGCTTACGTTGTAGTAGATGTTGTAAGTCACCTGGAGACGATACAAGGATACAGGGGGATTGCACAGGTTGTGCACAGATATTAGACCATTTTATTTCAGAGCCTTGGACACCTGTGGATTTTAGTATCCACAACAGGGTCCTGACCCAATCGCCTGTGGATACCAGAGGATGAGAGTATACATGCCCATTTCACAGATGTGGTAGCTCAGGCTTAAAGAGGGGAAGTAAGTGTCCAGTCCCCATGAAGAATGATAGGCTTTGCTCTACTTTTTATTTATTTATTTATTGATTGTCACAAATCTCCCTGTGGTCACAGCCAGAATTCCCCCATGTACTGGGGAAAGGTGCGTGCGATAGAGTGGAAAGACCCGGATCTGAGTCCTAGTTATGTCACTAATTAGCCCACCACTTTGCTAAGCCTATGTACCCTCCATGGGCCAAGGAAAGATACCATCACCTTCCTCACAAGGCAGTGTTGAGGTTTAAATGAAACCGCTCTTGTAAATATTCCCAGCTCTTAGTAGAAGATGTTCAAGAATGAATTTTGCTCCTTGCACCCAAGTATCCATAGGAAACAGAATAAAAGCGTCCCCATGACAGGAACATAAACAAGACAGCCAAGGCTCAGCCCTTGGTGCTTCTCTTGTAAATCCGATGTATATATTGACATTGTGAAAGAATTAAGAAATTAGAACTTGTCACCGAGCTAAAGACTTGCTACTTTATTTTCCATATGAACCTTGTCTCCAACCCCAAGACTCTTCTTGATGTGATTTCATATCCAGAGCCCAGGGGATGTATTTATGCCAGTAAACTCACCATTTGCTAAAGACATTTCTCTTAACCTCGTGCTACGAGAAAAAACAACAGAAGCAGCTGCGAGGGGAAGTCCAAGGGAGACTCATTATTGAAATGCCTGTGTGTGTGAGTAGGACAGACACGGCCTTGGTGATGGGGACAGACGTGCAGGGTCCAGTGACAGCGATTCTGATAAGAACAAGACGTCCCACCCAGGCACCAGCAGGGTGAAGAAGCAGCTGGATGCGGGTGGGGGTGGGGGATGGGGCTGTCAGCGAGATTCTGTGGTGGAATTAAGCCTCCTAGGAGGTGGAAAGACGGACATTGGAGTTTGACAGCTCTAGAGAGAAATCTGGGTCTGCCATCTACTTGCTGGGGAAGTGTGGGCAACGGGCCCCACCCTTCTGCATCCCGGATGCTGTATCCGAAAAATCAAAGTCATCATAGGTTCATTCAACAAATATTTCCTGAGCACCTGCTAAGAACCAGGCACTGTTCTAGGCACTGGGGTTACACTGATGAACAGGACTGATGTTTGCGTGGAACAGGAAGTCAGCACCTGTGACAATGATGACCCTGCCACCCACCTCCTCTCCAGTGCTCCGACATCCCTGTGAGGCAGGCAGAGTGGCTGCTGTGTCCCCACTGCACAGATGAGGGCACCTAGAACCAGGTGCACAGTCAGCATTAGATCACGGAGCTCCTGGACCTCCAGGTCTGGCTCTTGTCACTCTACCAGTTGCCTTGAGTGACCCAGATCTTATTGCCAGGTGAGAACAGGGGACAGGTTCTACACAGGTTTCTTCCTTAGCCTGGAACTCATAATTTGATGCCACCATATACAGTGTCTGCAGAATCTGTTGCAGTAATTGCTGTGCAGGGCCACGATCCTTTCCCCATTTCTCCCTCAGTAGATTGCAAGCTCTTCCATGACAGGAGCCATTGAATGTGTACAGAGCTTAACAGGAAGTGCGTGTTGACTACAATAAATGATGGATAAGGAAGGAAAAATGGAAAGAGGGAAGAAAGGAAGGGGGAGAAGTCAGGGGAGAGCAGTAAGATTCTGGCTTATCTCACACAAGGAATATTAGATGGATTGATGGATACATGGATGGATGGGTGGGTGGATGGATACATGGGTGGATGGATGGATGGATGGACAGATGGGTTAGGAGATGGATGGATGAGTGTAGAGATAAAAGATGACAGGGAAGAAAGAGGTACATTGTAAGGAATAGAGTAAGGAGAGAAAGGAGGGACTGGCATCTTCCTTTGCAGGTGTCAAGCAATGTTGAACAAACAAAGATCTAAGAGATCTCAAATCCCTTCCTTGGCTCCCACAGTTTTTCTCCTGCTCCTGTTCATCTGACCCTCCCCCAAGCCTTGAAAGCCCAATGAAATATTACCTCTGTTGCCTGTTCCAGCCCACAGAGACCGGACTTTTTTCTAACCTTGTAGTGTTCCCATTGTCTAATTGCCAATTAGCATCTTGGTTACACATGCTCACTTCCCTTAATTGAGACCAAGCATCGCACTTGTTAACATCCCAGGGCTGCAGGAGGAAGACTGGCTGGGAGAATCTGGGCTCTGCCACATGGTAACAAAGTAACTGAGAAAGTGTTTGGGACTCCAGGAGCTTCCTTTGCCCCCTGTGTGAAATGGAGTCACAGTCCCCGCCTTGGAGAGGTGTTAGGAAGACTGTGAAAAAGCAGGCAAAGGCCTGGGGGCAAATCCGGTGCATAGCAGTTCACTCCCATCTGCGGCTGCCTGTATCACTGCTGGGCTTGCCAGAGTTTCTCCTGTCCAACCGTTTCCTAAGAGACAACCACCGTATTCTCTACCCCAAAGTCCAAATGTGCGTGTGCCTGTGTGTGCACAAGCCCTCTCCCCATCCCCCTCCCTCCCCCTCCCTCTAACACTCCCTTCCCCTCCCCCTGGCTTAGCATAGGACTGGCTGTCCAGAATGCTTACTGACTAATGTCTCCTTGGACTTGATGCCAGGAAGTTTTATTTCTAAAGATCTACAGGGTGTGTTAAAAAGTTCATGGACAATGCCATGAGAAGGTAAGCTTATTTGGATACAAAAGAAAATTGAAATCCATGTATATAAAGTGTCTTCAAAGAGTTCATCTAAATAGAAATAGATAGGATGAAATAGTTCTGTACGGATTGCATCATTTTTTGCACCAGAATATAGTTATCTTCTAATTCCATTGTCCGTGAGCTTTTGGAAGCAGCCTTGTGTCACAGGGGAGGTTGAACCTCTCAGCCTTTCAGAAAGGGCTTCCTTCTAGGACACGAGGAGCAGTCTGGGTGCCTGATACCCGCCACGATTGCGGGGTCTCTGATGCTACGGCCCCATTGCGTCATCAGTAGGAGAGAAGATGGTGTTTCCCAGAGCATGGGGCCCAGGGCCCCCCTGCTCAAGAATCACTGCGGGTGAGGATGGGGAGGCATTGGTTAAAAATTGCCCCTGGGGTCCGCCCCAGGCTGACTAACTCAGGACCTCTGGAGATGAGGGCTGGCACCTGTGCTACAACCAGCTCTCTAGGTGCTTCAGGTGCGTGCCTGGGAGATTGCTACCATGCCCAGCCTTGCTGGGATCTGGACCACAGCACTGAGAGCTCTGTTTGAGGTTTATTTTATTTGCTTGAAAGGCAGACAGAGAGAGGTCTTCCACCTGCTGGGTCACTCCCCAAATGGCCACAATGGCCAGGGCTGGGCCAGGCCAAAGCCAGGAGCCAGTTTTACCTGGGTCTCCCACATGGGTGCAGGGGCCCAAGAATTTGGGTCATCTTCCGTTGCTTTTCCCAGTCAACTGGATCAGAAGAGGAGCAGCCATAGGTGCGGCTCGAAGCGGCACCCATATGGGATGCCGGCATCACAGGCAATGGCTTCACCCACTACACCACAACGCTGGCCCCTTGGAGAACTTTCTAGTCCAAGTTTCTCACTTCATAAACAGGGGCATGTATGGCTCAGAGAGGGCCAGCGACTCAGGGTAGGTTATACAGCAAGGTGGTGGCAGAGCTGGGACCCACACCCTGCGGGCTTTACTCTCTGGACTTACCCACTTCTTCCCTCTGGAAGGAGTCCTTGCCAGCTCTACAAGAGAAACAAAGGGGTTAACATTCGCTGAGCACTTACCGTATAGGAAGCACTTAGCGTGGGACCTGCGAGCAATGCTGTACACTAGGTATGATCACGCCCAGCACTCTAGCAGAGCCAGCAGAGAATCCGAGAGAGAGAGCATCATCTCTGCTGAGAGACAAAGCCTGCTGGTGCTTCCCGGCATCGCGGGGGAAAGCCACAGGGAGCCCTTTCATCATGCATGTGGTGAAAATGATTTTAAAATGGTTTAATATGGAAAATATCTATTTCTTATTTGTGACAACAGAGTAAACTGTCTACTAGAGCTCACCAGGAAGTCATCCGCTAGGACTTGTTTTTGCTAGAATTTTATCTTTAGCAGTGGTGCTCAACCGGGAGCAATTTGGCCTTCCAGGAGACATTTTTTTTTTTTTTTGCTTGTCTCGATGGCGAGGAGCTACCGGCATCTAGGGGGTAGAGGCCCAGGATGCTGGATAGGACCGGCCCCCAGCACAGCCAGCCGGCCCAATGGATGCTGGATAGGACCAGCCCCCAGCACAGCCACTGGCCCAATGGATGCTGGATAGGACCGGCCCCCAGCACAGCCAGCCGGCCCAATGGATGCTGGATAGGACCAGCCCCCAGCACAGCCACTGGCCCAATGGATGCTGGATAGGACCGGCCCCCAGCACAGCCACCGGCCCAATGGATGCTGGATAGGACCGGCCCCCAGCACAGCCAGCCGGCCCAATGGATGCTGGATAGGACCGGCCCCCAGCACAGCCACCGGCCCAATGGGCCCTCGTGCTGAGACTGAGAGGTTCCGCTCTCCATCTGTGGTTGTGGTGTCTCTCGCAGCCACCTCTCCCGCCACGGGGTGGTTCAGCAGCTGGTTCTGGCTGCTCATGCCAGGCATGGCAGTCATGTGATTCCCCCTTCCGGCATTCTGTCTTGCATCCAGAGAATGGGTAGATTAAGGGGGCATTAGATGGCACTGGCACGGTGCAGTAGGCAAAGCTGCCTGCTGAGATGCCACCATCCCATGTTGGAGTGTTGGTTTGAGTCCCAGCTACTGCTTCCTGCCAATGTGCCTGGGAGGCAGCAGAAGATGGCCCAAATACTTAAGTCTTTGTCACCTGTGTGGGAGACCAGGACGGAGTTCCCGGCTCCTGGCTTCAGCCTGGCCCAGAACTGGCTGTTGTGGCCATTTGGGAAATCAACCAGTGAATGCAAAATTCTATCTCTTCTCTCCTCCTCCCCACCCATTCGCTCTCTCTCCTTCTCTGTCTCTCTACCTTTCAAATAGATTTTTAAAATAAATCTTTAAAAATAAACAGATGGTGTTAGATTCTGTGTGTCCAAGAAAAGACAAAGCAGGTTAAACACATCGTGTCAGAGGCCACGCAGCTGCTGAGAGGTAGAATCAGACTTCAATCCCAGCCGTGTCTGACTGCACCCCTAAGAGGTGTCTTGAGTGCTGTTCTCCGCTGATAGAAGAAGCCTCCACATTCAGAGATCGTGCGAGAGAAGCCACAAGATCCCTTTGCATCAAACACAATCCATGTTTAATTACATCACAGAGCAAATTAATTTCCCAAATGTAGTTCCCAGGCAACCTGGGGAGGAATACAGCTTAGAGGCGCAGAATGAAGATGTGGGCAGCCCGGGTGTGACTCCCATCCTACGAATTATTAGCTGTGCGACCCTAGGAAAGCCCCCTCCTTTCTCTGGCCCTCGGATTCCTCATCTGTAAGATGGGAATAGTAACAGAACCCATTGGAAAAGATTGCTGTGTGTTTTGACTCAGGTGAAGCACGTGGTATAGTGCCTGATACGTGTATACCCAATAAGCGTTAATGATAAGAATTTTTGAATTTTTCATTCTGTGCTATTTATTTGGAAAAGAGAGGATTTTCATGCCTGGGTTCATTCCCCAAATGCCTCTTACAACCAGGGCTGGACCAGGTCAAAACCGGGGGCCCAGAACTCAATCTGGTTTATCCAGTGAGTGGCAGGGACCCAGGAACTTGCTCCAGCACTCACTGCCTCCCAGGATGCACAGCAACAAAGGCTGAACCTGGAGGCAGAGCCAGGACTCAAACCCAGGCACTCTGACATGGGATGCAAGTGCCCAAGTGGCATGCGAATGGCTGCACCCAACACGCATCCAAACAGCAGATTTTATTACCGTCATCATTATCATCATTGTTGGGATAATTAGGACCCCCAGACAGCGAGAAGGTGGGAAATGGAGACTTTGGGGACTACTCAACATTTGTGTAAAGCAGAACCGGTGCTGCCTTGGTCTGATCACTCACAGCTCAGTACATCTGACGCTTGCCATCTCTGCTTCTAATGAAAATATATTCAATATCGGAATTAATTACCATTAAAGTGGCCTTGTTATTAAGCATCAGGGGACCAATGGCAGGCTCAGTGGGTTGTCATCATTGAGTAAAATGTCTCAAGGAAAAAAAAGAGGCAGAATTAATGAAGCACCCTGGATCCACTGAAAAATCCCCAATAATACCTTTGCTGCTGACAGTTCATTCCGGGAGGCACAAATCATGAGACAGCTTTGGAGGCGGAAGCTCAGGTGGGAGAGGAAATGAGGGGGAGCTGCAGGTAGCCTGGCTCTGTGGGAGATCGCCAGGCGCCTGGTGGCTCTGGAACCAAGGGAGGGGTCAGGGAAACTCAAGGACACCTGTGACCTCAAGGATAGGCACTCGGGGGGCAAAGGGAGAACTGGCCCGCATCCTGCCCTCTATGTCCAGCTGTGATGCAAGAAGGGGAGAGAAACACGAGATGTTAGGGACACAGATAGGGACAGATCAGCTGACACTTCGAGATCACGTCCATGAGTCTGGGCTTACCCCACAAGCACTGGGAGGTCTCTCTGGGGAGAAGAGCCAGAAGTGGTCTGATGCGACTGTTTTCAGCTCACCCTGACCACTCGCTGGAGAACAGAGCACAGTGGGGGCAAAATGGAAGGGGCAGGAAGCTAGGGCAGTCCCTCGTGCAAGTCCACAGGGGGTTGATATGGGGGATGGGGCAGTAGAAGGCCAGATAAATCATATAGTCTGGTCTTGTCAAGGCAACCAGAGATAGGACTTGAAATGCAAGACATCTACAGAAGGCTAATTTTTAACTTGATACTTTCGTGTGGCCCATGAATGATGTTCCACATATCCAATGGCCTTTGGCAAAAAAAAAAAAATGCACAAATACACAGGGTGTCTCAGGCCACTTCTGTTGCTATGAATGAATACCGGAGACCATGTGATTTATGAAGAAGGGGGGTTTATTTAGCTCAGGGTCCTGAAAGACCAAGAGCATGGTGCCAACATCAGCACAGCATCTGGTAAGAACCTTCTGGCTGGCTCTTGGCCTGGTAGGCGGCATCCCATGGTGAGCTGGAGCAAGGGTCCCACTCCAGCAACAATCCACGGATCCACAGGTGGAGTAATCTCATCATGAGGGCAGAGCACTCCTGATCCAATCACTTTCCCAAAGTGTTACCTCCCAAACATCATTTACAGATGAACTGGGGATTAGCAGTGCGACATTTGGAGTGTAGGGAGCACATCCAAATCAAAGCAGAGAGTCTGCTTTAGAAATCAAGTTGACAGAAGTTGGTAACGGAGCCAATGTGGAGGGTGAAAAGGAAGGCGGGCAATGAAGGTACCTCTGTAGGTTAGAGCTGAAGTGGCCAGGTGGACGCTCCGTCAGTCCGCTGTCCCTGGGATGATGCTGTGCAACAAGCCACCTGCTCAAGAATGTAGAACTGCAACAGCATGAGCTTGCACTCATCGGAAATTCAGCCAGGCTCAAATTAGCAGATCTGACCTTTTTTTTTAATTTGAAAGGCAGAGTTTCAAAGAGAGAGAGAGAGAGAGAGAGAGAGAGAGAATCTTCCATCTGCTGGTTCACTCCCCAAATGGCTGCAATGGCTGGAGCTGGGATGATCTGAAGCCAGGAGCTTCTTCTGGGTCTCCCACATGGATGCAGGGGCCCAAGCACGAGGGCCATCTTCTGCTACTTTCCTGGGTGTATCAGCAGGCAGTTGGATCAGAAGTGGAGCAGCCGGGACTCTAACCAGTGCCCATATAGGATGCTGGCGCTGCAGGCAGTGGCTTTACCTGCTATGCCACAGCTCCAGCCTCTGAGATCTGTCTTAAACATGCCACAAACTATTATTTCCAAAATTCTACAATGAACACTTTTTTTTTACTTTGGGATCTAAAAATAAAAAATAAAAAAGGAAGTTACTGAAACAAGCAAGCTCCTCTGAACAAAAGAGGAAAAATAGCAGTGGTTGGAAGAATTGATCATGATGTGATCCTAAAGTGACTTGAAAAGTATTTGTCCCAACTGAAATACAACTGGGGGCAGAGAGAGAGAAAGAGAGAGAGAGAGAGAGAGAGATGTACACTCCAATTTCTTTCAGGCTCCAGCAATTTCAGCTTTCTGATTAGCTCTGTGTAGCTGGTAGGAACTTGGTTGGGGAGATAGCTCATCGGGCCAAACCCAGGATGAGTTTGCACTGGTCGGGAAGCCGACTCTGTGAGAGAGAGGGTGAGTCCCCCCTCAGATCGATGCTGTCCACGCGGCACTAAGAATCACTGCTGCTACCAAGCCGGTGCTTTCTCCTCCATCGCTGGACTCCAGCGACAGGATCACTCCGACTGTCAGAAGCCATCAGACTCCGGGCTGGCTGGCCTGGCCGGGGAGAGTGTGGGGCTTTCCAACGACAAGCTAAACACACAGAAGGAAGAGCAGAGCACGGCTCTGGCCCAGCCTCCATGGTTGAGGAATTAGATGACTCAAAGACAGAAGACCGGATGATGCAATTAGTCTTGGTGGGGCAATGCATTGTGTTCCCTACAGAAAAAACAAGGACTAGGGCTGTGCTGCAGGAGAACTGTTACCCCCTCCAGTGGCAGTGTGCAATCTGCACAGCAAGTCAACACATCGGACTCCACGAGAGCCCTAAAGCAGCTGCACTGCGGAAGAAGGTGGAGGACTCCTCAGATCCCACGCGGCAGCGAACCTGCCCTTGGCTCACAGGCAGCACATGACGCCCTCCTACCATAGACCTCGTCCTCTCTCTCTCTCTAGAATTTGTTGGCATGGTGAACGATGCCGCCATATGTGTGGTTGGGCAAGACAAAAACGTGGACGTCATCCACTACTCCTTTCTCTCCCTCACTCCCCTGCTCCATCCATGCTAATCCCTCCACCCCCAAAGTTTTCCCAAAGCTGCTCACTTTGCTCCAACCTGCTGCCCCCACCTTGGTCTAAACCGCCTGCAGCTCTCACCTGGCCAGCTGCAGCCGTTCCCTCATGGGTCCTCGGGCTTCTAGCTTTGAATCCTCTCAAGTCATCCTCCCCACTGCTGCCACAGCGATCTTTTCAAAATACAGATCTGCCAACGCCACCTCCCTGTTTCAAAGCCCCGCTGTGGTTCCCCATTGCTTTCGGAACAAAGACCAAAATTATTAATATGATCCCCTGTTCCCAGCATGCTCTGGTTGCCTGCCCGCCTCTCACCGCTGCACAAGCTGTTCCACCAGTCTGGAACGTTCCTCCCTCCAACTCTCACCACACTCACTGCAGCGTTTCTCGGAGTCCAGCTCCAGCAGCCGTTCTGCAAGGCAGCTCTCCTTTACCCCCACTTTCTTTTATATTTGAGACCAGAATCTTAAATAAGAGAAGTCCATGGAATATGGAACTAAAATAAAGTTTATTTGAGTCCCAATTTAAAAAAAAACACGCATATGAAAGATGTCCAAAGAGTTCATGAAAACGTTCATGACAACAAAACCGTGCATGGATTTCAGATCTGTTCAAGCAAAAAGAGCTTATCTTTCTGTTGCAAGGCAGCGAGATGGAGAGATGGATCCAGAGACAGACAGCTCCCATTTGCTGCTTTACTCCCCAAATGCCTGCGATAGCTGGGACCCGACCAGACCAGGACCTGGGACTTCAGTCTCTGTTTCCCGCCTGGAAGGCAAGAACCCAACCACTGGAACCATCACTGGATGCCTCCCGCTAGGGTCTGCGTTAACAGGAAGCTGGAGCATAGCTAGCGCCGGGAACCCGCCCCAGGCGCTTCCATAGGGGATGCAGGTGCTTTAACAGCTGGGCCAAGTGCACGTCCAGACTTTAATTCCATTTTTCCATGAACTTCCTGAAGTATCCTTGGACACTCAGAGAATCAGATTCTCTTCCTTCCAAACTTTCATCTCCTCGAGCGACTATGCATGGTTGTCTGTTATTACTCAATTGAAATCTGTCTACCTGGGGCCTGATCTTGCAGCTAGGAATGGTCATGTGACACTGGCTGGGCAGTCAGTGAGTGGCCTCTGCCCCTGCAGGACAGGGCAGCCCGTTGGCAGGAAAAGATCTGCACGGATGCGTGAGGAAGTCACGGGCACAGCCCCCAGCGGGAGTAGGGAAGGGTGACACCCTGAGCCTTGAGAGTCGTCCCTGTGAAGGGTGCAGGGACAGGAAGACTGCTTCCTCTCTGGTCCCTCAAGCACTTGTCCCTAAGCGCTTGTCAGTCGCCTCCCCAGGGCGGCCAAGTGCAGGGATGACCCAAGCACCCTCCGAGACCCACAGCCTTGGCGATGGAGCAAATGAGCAAACGCGTGAGCAAACAAACCTCTTCCGAAGAGAAACAAACGACCTAGAAAATGAATGTAGGTGTTCCTGAGGAAACAGCTCTGCTCTGAGACACCAGAGGGCAGTGGGCCTGCCCCCCTCATCAGAGCAGGACACGGGGGTGGGACAGAAGGCAGACGAAGGTAGAGGTGGCCAGGCTGCAGCACACATGCCGTCCCGATGGCCTGTAGGAGACGCTCTGCCCTTGGTCACACTGCCCACTTCTATGGAAAGCTGAGCGTGGGCTGCAAGGTGCTGGGCTGTGCACCTTACAGAGAAGACAAAAACACACAGCCCAGGCCTGGCATTGTGGCACAGTAGGTTAAGTCTCTGCCTGCAGAGCCGGCATCCCATATGGGCACCAGTTCAAGTCCCGGCTGCTCCACTTCTGATCCAACTCCCTGCTAACGCACCTGGGAAAGCAGTGGAAGATAGCCCAAGTACTTGGGGACCATGCCACCCAGTTGGGAGACCCAGATGGAGCTCTTGGCTCCTGACTTTGGCCTGGCCCAGCCCCAACCATTGCAGTATTTGGGGAGTACACCAGTGGATGGAAGATCTCTGTTTCTCCCTCCCTCTCAGTAACTCTGCCTTTCAAATAAATAAATATCTTTTTTTTAAAAGAGACGGAGAAAAAGGAGAGAGAGACGTTTATTTTAGTGCAGAACAAATTGAAATCTGTGCATGATTTTTTTGTGATATGTACTTTCCATAAGCTTCTTAAAGACATCTTGTATACATGGAGTTCAAGTATTTTTTGTACCAACATAAACATCTTTTAATTCCATTTTCTGTTAACTGTGGGCAGCACCCCCAGCTTCCCCTGGGGCAAACACAAGGCACAAGTCCATAAACAGAAAACACAGCTGGAACAAGGACATAGAAGAAAAGCCTGCAGGGAAGGGACTGGGGACTGGTGACAGCGACCAGGGACCAGGGTGGCCGGAAGAAGCTTCTGTGAGAAGGGGAGCAGGGGAGCGGTGAGCAGAGGCCTGAGAGAAGGGAGGGAGGGTGGAGAGGGAGAGCCTGGGAAGTGCAGGAGAAGATTCCAGTGAAGGAGGCAAGGGCTCCAAAGGACCTCAGGGACAGGGGAGCTGGTTGTATCTCCATCCCAGCTGTGTGTTAATAAGAGAGCCCTGTAGTGGGGCTGTAGGGGGCCCAGCAGATCCAGTGGGGCCCACAGCAGGAGGCGCCATTGCTGCCCCACCAAGGAACAGCAACCCGTGAGCCTGGAGCATCTGCTGTCTGGCGGCATAAGTCAGACAAGGAACGCCACACACTGGGGCCGGCAATGCCGGCATCCCCTATTGGAGTGCCGGTCTGAAGCCTGGATGCTCGGCTTCCCATCCAGCACCCTGCTTATGTACACCCTGGCAGGCAGCAGACGATGGCCTGGGTGCTTGGGTCCCTGCCACTTACATGGGAGAGACATCAGGATGGAGTTCCCGCTCAAGGCTTCAGCCTGGCCCCAACCTGGTTATTGCAGCAACTTGAGGAGTGAATCAGCAAGTGGAAGATTCTCTCTCTCTCTCTCTCTCTCTCTCTCTCTCTTTCTCTCTCTCTCTCTCTTTCTCTCTCGCCTCTTCCATGACTTGGGGATTGAGAGTAGAGCCACAGGGCAGTTGGGAAGCAAGAGCTTTCCTTTCTCTTAGGTGAATACCTCGGGGTGGGGTTTCCCGGCAGGTCCAAGTTCAAGTTTTCCAGAGACTTTCAGAGTGTTTTTCCAGGTTGGCTTTGCCAGTTTCCATTCCCTCCAGACACAGAGGAGAGCTCCATTCCACTGCATCCTTGCCAACGTTCGCCACTGCCTGTCTTGGGTTTTAGCCATTCTGTTATATGGAACTAAAAGATAAGTGTGTTTCGGTGCAAAAAACAATGAAATCCACATACAGTATTTTCATAACATGCATGATCCACGGACTCTTTAAAGACCCTTAATACGCATGCAGTTCAGTATTTTGCACCCGAATAAACTGATCTTTTGAGACCATTGTCCCCGAACTTTTTGAAAGACCCCTTGGGGTGTCCAGGTTTCTGTTTGTGAGAGCAACTCGCATCTCCCCAGTGACTAATGGCGTTGAGTATTATTTCTTGGGCTCATTGCCTTCCACGCATCTTTCTGGTGTGCTGTCTCTTTAAATAGCTTGCTCACCTTGGGGGGTTGCTTGTTTTGTAATGGAGTTTTGAGAATGATCGATATATGCTGGATGCGCGTCTGTTATCAGCTATAAGATCTGCAAAGGCCTTCTCCCCATCTGTGGTTTGTCTTTTCAATTTCTTAGCAGTGTCTTTCAAAGAGCAGAAGTTCTAAATTTTAATGAGATTCAATTTATCCATTTTTCCTTTTATGGGCTTTTACTCACCCCACCCCACCCCCCCACCCCCCCCCGCCGCCCGCCGCCAATGCCGCTCCGAGGATGTTAAAAAAATTCAGTGCCTGCCACATTAGCAAGCACTTAGCAAATGGCAGCTGTGGCTGTTACTACGGCGAAGGAGAACATGCAGTGCACCAAGCGAGGGTGGCAGCCCCAGAGCCCCAGCACACCCCCGTGTGTGGCCCAGCCTCGATCTCCGAGCCTCGATCCCCTCCTGGGTGCAGTGGGGTGCTGCTTGACTAAGGGGCGTTCCAGGGCTGTCTATTCGGGGAGAGGTAGGGGTTGATGCTCTCGGAAGGTTAGAGGGGCACCTTGATGGTAAACGGTTGACGGTTGATATCCGGGGATGGGGAGGGTGGTCCTTTTGCAAGGATGGGAGGCCCCGCCTCTCTTTCTAAGGAAGCACCCTGCAGGGACCCTCTGTCAGGAGATGCACCTGTGTGCCTTCCCGAACCTGCTCAGGAGCCAGGGTTTGACAGGAGGGGATGTTGAGGCTCGGAGTTGAGATCCGGAAGCCACAGCAAAGGCAGAAATGCCGCCGTGGGCAGCAAGCAGACGGCGCTGGGGGTCATCATGTCAAATGGAATCAGCCAAGCACAGGAAGACCAGGACCACAGGGGGAATCTTAAAAAAGCTGATCTCATGGAAGTGGCGGGTAGAACCGGGGTCCCTGAGGCCAGGGAGGAGAGAGGGAACATGGGGGAAAGGTTGGTGCTTGGGTACCAAATTACAGTTACATGGGAATGAGAAGTTCTGGTGTTCCACTGCCTGGTACAGGAACTGAAGATAATGGTAACGTGCTCCCTCTGTATTAAAAAAAGAAAAAAAAAAAAAAAGAAAAGAAAAGAAAAGAAAAAACTAGCCGAGAAGCAGGCATTAGCCTGATGCTTAAGATGCCTCTTAGAACGGCTGCATCCCATGTCAGAGGGCCTGGGTTCAAGCCCTGGCCTTGCTGCTCGTTCCAGCTTCCTGCTAACACACACACTGAGTGGCAGCAGGCGGTGCCTCAGTGACCTGCGTCCCTGCTGCCCCCTGTGAGAGATTCCACTGAGTTCCAGGCTCTTAGCTTCAGCCTGGCTTAGCCCAGCTGTCGTGGGCATCTGGAGATGAGTCAGCAGATAGAAGATCCTCTCTCTCTCTCTCTCTCTCTCTCTCTCCCTTTCAAATAAATGAAATAAATAAAGACAGGATTTTCAGGGTTTTCACTGTGAAGAAGCGCTCCGTGTTTGAAGACACAGATACAGAGATAAGTTCCCCTGACCGGATGGTGCATGGTGTGTGCAAGCCCCCAAACGCCACATGGGACTCCACACGTATGTTCAACTCTTTCGTGGCAGTTACAATTCGGCCAGAATTCGAGCCCAGGTCTGTGCGATTCCAAAGCCCGCAGGCTGGACCCTGGGGGGAGGCAGAGAGAGAGAGAGAGAGAGAGGGTGGAACTTGGCCAAAGAAGTGTCCCATCTGGAAGTCATAGTGCATTCCTTCCCAGGCAGCTGCGGGTAAAAAATAGAGTGGGTTGGAATTAGCAGACCTTTTTTTTTCCCTTTTTAATTTATAGCTCGCTAGTCGATGTGCTCATGGGGAGAACGTCTTGCTCTCTGGCTTGGCAGCCAAGTCCATGACAAAGCAGCAACAGCTCAGAGCAGACTGACTTCCTCTAACGGAGACTGGGGGGCACCCCTGCAGAGGTGGTCCTCATGCGGGTGCTGCTCGGGCCCCAGAAAGTGGAGAAGTCCCACTGCTGGCTGGATGGCCACTGTAGACCTAACTCGGATGCTTTCGCCCCAAACATTGAGTCGATTCTTTCCTATTGTCTACCAGCAGAGAAATAAAGACAAATAGAAACAGTTGCTGTCCTCAGGCTGGAAGGAAAGGACGCAGTCCTGTACAGATCGCAGGATGCTGGGATGGAAGCTGCAGTGTCAGAGACACGGAGCCTGGGTTGGGGCAACAGAGGAGGCTGCCTGGAGGAAGTGGCATTTTTTTAAGATTTTTTTTATTTGAGAGGCAGAGAGAGAGAGGTCTTTCATCTGCTAGTTCACTCCCCAGATGGCCATAATGGTCCGAGCTGCGCTGATCTGAAGCCAGGAACCAGGAGCTTCTTCTGGGTCTCCCATGCGGGTGCTGGGGCCCAAGGACTTGAGCCATCCTCCACTGCTTTCCCAGGCCATAGCAGAGAGCTGGATGGGAAATGGAGCAGCCAAGACTCGAACCGGCACCCATATGGGATATCGGCACTGTAGGCAGCGGCTTTACCCACTATGCCACAGAGCCAGCCCCAGGCAGTGGTATTTAAACTGAGTCTTGAAGGAGGAATAGGAGTTCAACAGGATCAAGTGTTGCTTGGTACCAGGGAGGGTTCAGTACACGTGGGCGTCCCATTCTGTCTTCCGGGGCTTCCTCTGGTTCTGTCCTTGGATGCTCTCCAGACAGGAAGCTCACCGTGGACAGGAATCACGCCTTTGTCTTCTCTGCCTTTCCCAGCCGCTGTCTGAAGGCAGGACCTGGCCAGACAGCTGAGTCACTCAACCTCCGAGCGACTGGCACGTCTGTCTGGGGCAGGAGAGGCCAAGGGCGCAGGCTCTTCTGTGTTTCCTGGCATTCTTGGCCTCTGCTCGTTCAAGGCCAATAGCACCTCTCCTCCTTGCTGAGCTTGTATCTAACAAAAGCATCTACAGACATCACCAACTGCCCCCGCTCACAAAGTCACCCTCGTCACAGCACATCCATGCCGTGTTTCACTTATGCGTGTGGTTTTCCATCATGCAGCCGAGAAATGTTCGCTGAACACTTGCTAGGGGCCAAGCGCACCCTGCCCGAAGCATAAAGATGTGTGAGCCATAGCCACGGCCTTTGCTGGGCCAGAGAGACAGATGGACAAGGCAATGAGCCGTGACGGGGAAGCGTGGAGGCCGGGGACCGCTGAGGGACACGCACACCCCAAGAAGGCTCCCTGGAGGAGGAGACGAACAGAAACCAGCCAAGGGAGGAAGACCGGCCAGGTCTAGGAGGAGGAGAGGGCATGCTCAACCTCAAATGTGGCTCGGGCAAAGGCCTGGAGGCTGCGGCCAGTCCCGATACCAGGAGCCTGGTCTCCGGGGTGTCCCGAGAGGGAGGCTGGGGGGTCTCGGGGGGCATGGAGAAGAGGCCGTGCTTTCTCCTAAGGACTGTGGAAGACAGGCAGCAGAGAGAAGGAGGTGAATTTTAGATCAGGGAAGAGAGAAACGCTCAGCTGCCAAGTGGCCAACAGACAGACAGCTACCTCTGTCACTGGGCCGCGTCCTAGGGACACCAAGGCCCCTCCTGGCCTTGGGGGCAGGGGGGGGCCCTGCTCCGGGCCCCCTGGCCCCCTGCAGAATGGTCTGCAGCTCTGCCCTTTCGCGCCCACCCGCCAGCCCTGAAAGGCCTCCTTCCCACCCAGGGTCTCCCCAGCCGCGACGATCCATCTAGTTAAAGCGGGAAAGTGCTTCATCCACCCGTGCCACCCATCTGCCCCCAAGCCCCCGGTTACGTACGGGCGGGGTGTGAAGGCAGCCGTGGCAGCACGCGGCTCATCCCCATTAGGTCTCCCGGAACAGAGCAGAGCGGGGCGGCCCTCTAATTGCTTGGGAACTTCAGTGTCAGTGGAACTTCTCCACGCCTGAGCGCTGTGTGACTCTTGGAGTGGCTCGGGCATCCCCGGCAGCTCTCTGTGACAGACCACGGGGTCACTTCTATTCCATTTATGTACGCATTGTGGTTGATCTGCGGGGAGGTGAGCGAGTTCAACAGTGGGAATGGGCGTGGGAGGTGGCCACATCTTCCAGGCCTGCAGACTTGATTAATCCTGGTGGCAACAACGCACCCCTGGGGAGCAGCGTCTCATTCCATCACCCCCCCCTCCCCGGCTCCTTGGACACCACAATCCAAGGCTGCCAAGTCCCTTACAGGAAAGCGTTGTACTGTTTGCATGTAACTGGCACACATCCTCCCCGTCCTTAAATCATCTCCACACTGCTTATAGCACCCGTTACCGCGTAGTGCTGTGTCGGTGGTGAGGATCCTGGAGCCTTGAGGGGACCAGGACAAGAAAACCATTGTGTCGATGTTCAGGATCGATCTGTCCCCAAACACGCCAGCCCCTCCCGCTCCGAGAGCCCCCTCTGCTCCCCGTCTCATCTGTGGCACAGCCGCCCCTGCCAAAACCTGCCAGGCACCCTCCAGGTGATTAGGCGGCTGTTGAGTTGCACAGACCCAGGTTCGAATCCCAGCCTCGCCACTCAGCTCCTGGCGTGACTCAGCTTCCTGGGCTGCAGCTTCCCCACGTATCAAGTAAGGTTAATCCAGCTCCGACCCCAGATGGCCGTCAGGAGGATCAAATGCAGTGACCAGCCCCCGCCCCCAACTTGGGACCCAGGAGCGTCCTGCTGACCGGAGCCAGACTTCATGTCTCCCTTTGTGCGTCTGCCCCCTGCAGGTGTCCCTCGGAGGGGCCAGGGACCAAGTCTGTGACTCCTGATGCTCAGATTCTGGGGCAAGACCTAACTAATAGGAGATACCCAATAAGTGTTTACATGAAAGGGTCCAAAGAAATCAGTGTAGGAGCCAGAGCAGCTTCAGAGCTCGCCGACCCTGGGTAAGATTTCCACCTCTCTGTGCCACGGTTTCCTCATCTGTAAAATGGGTGCACTGCCGCCTGCTTCCTTGTAGGATGAATTAAGTTCGTGTGTGCAATGTTCTTGGCACCAAGTAAATACTACACAAGGGTCCCTCTTGGGACTTCACTAATAAAACCAAGGACCTGGATGATGTATTACTTGGCCCACGTAATGCAGAAGACAAAACAAATTTCATAGCCTACCCTGCACAGACAGGCTCGGGACGTTGGTTATGAATGATAAGAGGGTTATGGCTTCCGAGGTGGCCACATGTGCCACCACCACCCCCACCGGATCCCAGGCCTCCATGCCCGTGACCGTGGAGAATAATGACTTGGAATTTTTTTTTTTTAATCAGCACAGTACGGGCACGCCGTTCTGCACGCCGGCTGTGTAAGTGTATACCTTGTTACAGCTGACTGCCTCGGATGATTGCTTCCCGTTTGTCCCCAATCAATCTGGAAACTGCAAAGTGGCTCGAATATTCATTTTCCACCAGCAGACCTGCACCCTGGGATTATTCTGTACAGAGGGCCTCCCAGACCCAGGTGTCCGGGAGCAGCTGGAAGAGTGAGGGACCTTCCTGAGATGGACAGAGGCAGGGCCATTGTCACTTGGGGACAGAGGAGGCTGGTTAGAGGGCCAGCAGGGCATGAGGGCTAAGAAGTGGCCCTGGACCGTGTGTGGTGAATTTCAAGGTTGTCTCCTCAACAGGACTCGGCCTGCAGGGCCACCCAGGCATGCAGGCTGGTATTCAGTAAGCGCCTACTATGAGCTGTCATGGGGCAAAAACACTCAGGAGGAAACACAGAGGATGAGTACGAGCAAAAACCACGCATCCATCTGGAAAATGCTGTGTTTATCAAGACGGCCCCAAGAACGACGGCCTTCATTCAGTCACTCCCGCTTTTTCTGTTCCACTGTAGATTAGCGCCCACGATGAGCCAGGCACAGCCCCGATCCCTCGAAGCCGCCAAATGGGAGCTATCTGCAGACCCTGCCTCCCGGGAGGCGGCAGTGTAAGAGGCCAGATACAGCAAGTGCGTTAATAACCACAGTCACAATGGCAATGACAGTGAAAATAGTAGCACCTGCTGGGAACGGGGTTCCGACGATGAACCAGCTTCGCGTTGAGTTATTTTGCTGGATTCCCACCGGCGCTCGGTGAAATGAGCGGCCCTATTTTTACCCTGAGTTTGCAGATGGTGAGCCTGAGGCGTGGAGAGCGTTTGCGGCTTGATTGAGGCTCGTGGAGTTGGGATTGGAAACAAAGCCAAACCAGCTCCGTGTGCCTCCAGCCCCTGCTGGTAACCTCCAGGCTGCTGTCCCTCTAAATAACCAAACACCCAGTTCTATCTGCTGGGCGAGTGCCACAGAAAGGCCGCTGGGACTTCTAGAAGGGGAGTGGCCACCAGGCTGGGGTAGGGTGGGGTGGGCTGAGTCCCCACCCAGCACCCCTCCCACCAGAGTGGGCGGTCAAAAGCACCTGCTGATTGGTCAAGTTCTTTCAAGTCTTTCCTGAGCGCAGGCAGGCAGGTCTGTCCCCTTCCACTGTCATGCTCTTCACCAAGCATCATTTGATGCATTAAGTCCATGACGAGGAATGGGAGCCAGGAATGCAACCCAGAGTCCCCCAGGTGGGTGGCAGGAATCTAATTACGGGAGCCATCACTGCTGCCTCCAGGGATCGGTACTGGCAGGAAGCTGGAGTCAGGAGCCAGAGCCAGGAGTGGAACCCACGCACTCGGATACGGGATACAGGCATCTTCACCACTTGTTAAGCAACCAAACGTCCACTGCCATCATGGGAATTTCTGATCTCTATGTCCTCCAACCTCCAGCACAGAGCAGGTGTCCCTGCTCCCATGTGAGGCAGCGAGCTTCAAGGATGCTTTAGCCAAGACACCCCAACAGGGGAGCAGGCACGTGCACTCATCTCGTCCTTGGGAGATGCGTGGGGCGTAATCACCCGCATTGGGGAAATGAAGACACCAACACTCGGAGTGAGAGGCCCAGGGACAGGCCAGGATGGTGCAACTCGAAACAAACCGTGGAACTCATCATCCCCTGAGGGGCTGGTGCCATATAGCACAGGTCACTGCAGAGGGCCGCCTGCGGGAACCAAGCACCGATCATGTTCCCCACGCCTTTGCCTTTGCCTCACGCACCCCAAGGGAGCCAGCACTGGACTGGGGACAAAAGAGAGAGCCGCGTCGCCTTCTCCTCCTGGCCTTGGCTCCTTGTCTTGGAATATGAGCCGCAGAACATCTGCTCAACTCAGTCCGGGCATATTAAACCGCTGCTGAAAGTGTATTGTTGCCTCTTTCAATACATAGCAATTACATGGCGTGTTTTGCTCATTAGCAGGAAATTGACACGGAGGCAATCCTGCTTTTTAAATTACCACTAATCTCAGTGCACCTGTTTGGGAAGAAGGCAGGAGAGGAGGGAGGGGGAAAAAAAAGTTGGTAATAACCATTTTGTGATATTTTAAAAACAAACACTTCTGGAACTCCCTTTAAAATAGCTTTTGGGCTCCCAGGCTCCCAGGCTTATTCTAAGAGAAGGCCCTCTGCTCTGTGCCGCGGGCCGGCGTCACTCTCTGTCAATGTCATTGGCTGGAGGGCAACCTGTGTCTGAGCGCAGGGGAGACCCAGAGGACAAGGCAGGCTTCCTCTAAGGTACTTAACACTGGTTAGGACTCCTGCAGCCTGGCTTTGCGCCCTGGCTCCAGCTCCCGAGGCCACCTTCCTAGGAAGCAGTCCTGATGGCTCCAGTAGTTGGGTCCTTGCCATCCACGTGAGAGCGAGCCCTGGATTGGATTCCCAGCTCACGGGTTCAGCCCTCAACCCTGGGCCATTGTGGACATTTGGGGAGTGAATCAATAGATGGGCGCTCCATCTCTCTCTCTCTCTTTCTCTCTCCACCCCCTACTCCCTCTCCTCCTCCTCTCTCTCTCTCCTTGTCAAATGAATAAGTGAATATTTTTAAGTGTGATGCCATGACCAACTTAGGGTGCGTTCCTGAAACCCATCACACCTAAGAAGTCATGGAAAACGGACTTCTCTGGGGGTGGGTAGGGAGGCAGATACCTGCATGGGGTGCCCAGAGCTCCGAGAAAGGCAGGCACTTGGTCGGATCGCACCACTTTCCAGGAAGCCGACACTCAGACGTACTGCCTGAGCTGGCTGCTGAGACCACAATGCCTTGCTCCTCCGCTTCCGTGTCGGTACATGGTTGCTGCTTGTGTCCAAGGGCACACAGTAGGTGCTCAATAAATACAACCTAACACTGCCATGGTGCTGCTACCAGGGACTCCGCTTCACTGATCCCCTCCAGGTCCTAGAGTCCCTCTCGTTCCATAGGAAGCCCTGGGTCCAAGCCCCTCGCTCGCCAGGAGAGCTTGGGCAAAACTCTCTGTCTCTCAGAGCTTTTGCTCCCTAGTTTAGAAAATTGGCATCATGACAGTAGGCGTGCCTTCAGCCCTGTGGCTTGCTGGTGACAGCTTAGGACAGCAATGGGGTTGAACGTGCTTGAGGGGCTGGAAACATCGCTGCTAATCTGGAGCTGGCCACTCTGTGCAGGAGGAGGTGCTGGGACGCAGTCGCAATTCACAGGTGACTTCAGAACATGAGCTGGCACTGGACTCACACGTGTTCCAAGTGAACACTTGCAAAGTGAACTCTTTTTTTTTTTAAGAAAAAGATTATTTATTTGAAAGGCAGAGTTAGAGAGAGAGAGAGAGAGAGAGAGGTCTTCCATCTGCTGGTTCACTCCCCAAATGGCCACAATGGCCAGAGCTGTGCCGATCTGAAGTGAGGAGCCAGGAGCTTCTTCCAGGTCTACAAAGTGGGTGCAGGGGCCCAAGGACTTGGGCCATCTTCTACTGCTTTCCCAGGCCATAGCGGAGAGCTGGATCAGAAGTGGAGTAGCCAGGACTTGAACCCACGCCCATATGGGATGGCGGCACTGCAGGCGGTGGCTTTACCTACTACACCACAGCTCCAGCCCCAAAATGAACTCTTTCATTCACCTAAAAAAAATATGTGGGTGAAGTGTGTGTTCTTGCCAGGTCTAGGTGCTGGGAATTTGCACGGTGCCATCCTCCCGGAGTTGATCATCCAGGGTAGAGAGCGGTCATGTTTTTAGGGCCGCCATGTCCCAGACCCAATCTGGGGGTCACATGGCTTCAGGAGTGTATTCCCTGGTGCATCTGGAGTCTGGAAACCTGAAATAGAGATGCCAATAAGGTTGGTTCCATTTCACCCATGAGTGCCCCAGAGAATGGCAGGGTGGCAGGCCACCCAAGCCTCCTCCCCCCAAAATAAAGATGGAAAATCCCAATGACCCATGATGCAAATGAATTCAAGGATTAAGTCCTAGCCCTTGGGAACCCAGGGCTCACAGAGGGACATTCATTCTCATGAACATCTGAGAAGTCTTCCTGGAAGCGGTGGCATCTGAGTTGGGCCTTCAAAGGATAAGTAGGACTTGGGAGGAAAAGTTGAGGTGTGCGCCTGCCTGGTGTTGACAGAGGGGTCTGGAGGAGGGATTCTGAGCTGCACTTTGTCTCTTGGGCAACTGAAGCTAAGGATAGGTTGATGGTAAGAGAAGTCAGCACTTTCCATTCCTCCTAGCTGTGTGCATTTTGCTTTCTCCTTCCTAAATAGGAAGTATCGGCCAGGAACTCTGCTAGGCAGCAGGGAGGCAACCAGGAGTAAGACCTCTGGGGGATTTTCGTGCTCATGTGTGGCTGTCAGGGAAGAGCGGGGACCCTGATGTCAGGACAAAGAGTGTGCACTTGTCCTTTTAGGCAGTGGGGAGCTGTGGAAAGTTTTGTGCAGGGGGAATGGTGTGATTCGAACCCGACAAGGGATAATCATCCGGGCAGCCTGAGTGGGGTAGATCTGAAGGCGGCCAGAACAGGAAGGTGGGCGGCCGTCAGAAAGAAGGGCAGCAGTGCCCCTTTCTTTGTCAGGCTCTCTGGTCCCCTGGTCCCTGTGTAGTGGGGAGGTGGGGGAGGAGGCATCAGGCGAGGGAGAGCGGGCTGCAGGTCTGGGAAGGGATGAAGGGTTTCCATGGCAACCTTTGCTTGCCCGTAGCCAAGGTAGCTATGCAAATTCCCCAGGCACCATTCCGTGGACCTTGAAGCCGGCATCCCTGGCAGCTGGGATGCGGCAGAACTGAAGGGGAGAGTGACAGGGAGCAGGAACAGGGCTGCAGGCTCCCAGGCAGCCCTGGAAACTCCCCGGTACCCGTCAGGCCCCTCCTCCCTCCTCCAGGCAGGAACCCTCCGGAGCCTGCCCTTCCCCTCTGGGCATGCACCCCTCCCACACACCATGCAGGCTTAGGCCATCTGGAAAATGGGCTGTCCCAACAATGCCAAGGGAGTTGCAGTGACTTCTAACACAGTCTGTGTCCGGCCCAGGGTAGGCAGGACACACTGTCGGAGCTACTGTTCTCTTCGGCAGTGTTATTCCAGGATGCCCGGCCAAGCAATCAGGGCACTGGGTTCTCTGTACTGGCATTTGACCTTGAGAGGATGACTTGTGTGTTCTCCCACTCCCTGGTCGTGGGGGCTGTTGGCCCTTTCCCAAAGCCCCCCAGGCACCTCTCCCCACTTCTATGACCCCCACCGCTGCTGCTATGATCCTTATTCTTGCTATCGCTGCTGCTTTTATTACTGTTTTAACCCCCCCATTCCACTGGTCCCTGCGCCACAGGACAAAGAGAGTAAGCCCTAAAGACTCCTATTTCTTGAGTCCATGAAGCCACAGCTGACACAGTAACATCTTTTCCCCTCCTGCTTGTAGACTCGGTTACAGGACGAGAGCTCATGGGAATTAAATACTCTATTATACACACTTGCACACCAAGGCAGGATTGGGATTCACTCTGGGTGTTGAGACGTATTAGGCAAGTTAATCCTTCATCATTCCCTTGTCTTAATCTTACTCTAATTGACTCAAATCTCCTTTTCCTGACTTCCTATCCAGCTCCAGGTCATATGGCCAATTGCATCCTAAGTGATCCTGAATTCAGTTGAGAATCCCAAACTCAGTACTTACTCTTACACAGTGCTGGCTCTCCTATGCAAAGCACATGCAGCGCCACATGCTGACCCGGTGCTAAAGAGGCTCACATGCCACACTGGAACCTCTGGTGCTACTCCTGGCTTCGGCTCCGGACTCCAGCTTCCTGCTAATGCACACTCTGGGAGGCAGCAGGTGATGGCTCAAGGGCTTGGGTTCCTGTCACTCACGTGGGAGACCAGGATTGAGCTCCCAGCTCCTGGCTTTAGCCCTGCCCTGTCCTGGCTATTGCAGGCATTTAGGGGAATTAAGGGCATATGAGATTGCTTGCTCTCTCCCTCCTGTTCACATAAATAAGAAAAGCACAGGGCCAATTTCAGCTTACCACTGCGATCCTGACCCTACCCCTAACCAGACCTGAGTGTCTGACATGCAGTAGACACTCCTATTTGTTGCAGGGAGGGAGAAAAGGAGGGAGGAAGGGAGGAAGGAAGAAAGGGCAGGCATGTTGCTTTTTTTTTTTTTTTTGACAGGTAGAGTTACAGACAGTGAGAGAGAGAGACAGACAGAGAGAAAGGTCTTCCTTCTGTTGGATCACTCCCCAAATGGCCACAATGGCCAGCATGCCGTGCCAATCCAAAACCAGGAGCCAGGTTCTTCCTCCTGGTCTCCCATGTGGGTGCAGGGGCCCAAGCACTTGGGCCATCCTCTACTGCCCTCCTGGGCCACAGCAGAGAGCTGGACTGGAAGAGGAGCAACTGGGACTAGAACCCAGTGTCCATATGGGATGCCAGCGCTGCAGGTGGAGGATTAACCAAGTGAACCATGGTGCCGGCCCCAGGCATGTTGCTTTCTTTAGAACTCTCTCAGTGGAAAAGTAAATTCTACCCCCTCTGATCCCAGACTCCCTTACCTTTTAGTCCTCAGTGACCAAAATTAAGAAAGAATATCTTTCCTGTGAGAGGAGGGAAGAGAGCAAGCACGTGCTCACTCCCATCCACCAGTTCTTCCCCAAACACCTGCAGTGGCCAGGACTGGGCTGGGGCCCGTCCTGGGAGCTGAGAACTCAATCCAGGTTTTCCACATTTGTGGCAGGAACCCAATGACCTGAGCCAACACTGCTGCCTCCCAGGATCTGCATCATCAGGGCACTGACGTCAGTAGCCAGAGCTTGAACTCAAACCCAGGCACTCTGATGTGTGCCCTGTGCATCTCAGCGGGCATCTTAACCACCCAGGCAGAATGCCCATCCAAAAGTAATATTTCTAAGGCGTGAAGACGTCACGGTTGCAAACTGCTGGTGTTCTTCCTTACAACAAAGTCAATTAATCCCACAACATCTCTCCTGCGCTATTGTCCTTAATTGAATTAAATGAGATAATATTTGTTGAGTAGTTAGCACCACGCCTGGAAATGTTTATTGCGTGGAATTGAATCTGTAATGGGTAGCGACTATTAGCACTGTTGTTACTGCTCCTAATTGGGGCTATTAATAACTCCCTTCATTAGCACAGCACTTTGGAACTTTCAGCCCATTCTCCACTGTGTTTCTTCCCAACGCCATCTGGGTCTCAATTTTCTCATCAGACAAATGGGGGTGGCGAGGTGAACCGTGTGGACCCGGTGCCCACCTGGCGCTGGGTGCAGATGTCCTGTGCAGCATGTGATTTGCTCGTGGCCTGAGTTCAGAGGTACAGATAGCTCTTCAGCAAGATCCCAGATGCGAATTGTCTGCCTGGTTGTGCTTTTTCTTTCTACCCCAGCCATGCACAAGGTCCCAGTAAGCAAGCATTTTTAAGAGTGAAGAGACAGCCAGCGCCGTGGCTCACTAGGCTAATTCTCCGCCTGTGGCACCAGCACCCCGGGGTTCTAGTCCCGATCGGGGCACCGGATTCTGTCCCGGTTGGCCCCTCTTCCAGGCCAGCTCTCTGCTGTGGCCTGGGAAGGCAGTGGAGGATGGCCCAAGTCCTTGGACCCTGCACCCACATGGGAGACCAGGAGAAGCACCTGGCTCCTGGCTTCAGATCAGTGCGGTGCGCTGGCCGCAGTGGCCATTGAGGGGTGAACCAACGGCAAAGGAAGACCTTTCTTTCTGTCTCTCTCTCTCTCTCTCTCACTATCCACTCTGCCTGTAAAAACAAACAAACAAACAAAAAAAGAGTGAAGAGACTGCAATGAGGTGACGACTGGAATAGCAAAGGGGGCATAGATTTGGGCTTCACAGAATCTGAGCTCTGATCCTTCCTCAATAAGTCATAGATTGGATAGGGTCCCCCATGTCCCCAAAGTTCCTGTCTACCTAGACAACGAGTTGGAATATGACCTATTTGGAAACAGGGTCTTTGCAGATATAATTAATTAAAATGAGGTCGGGGTAGGGAGGGCCCTCAATCCGATGGCTAATGTCCTCATAAAAAGGCCCCATGGCAATACAGAAAGACACAGCCAGGGAAGAGCACTGTGTAATAGCGAGGACAGAGAGGGGAGCCAAAGAGGCAAGAGAAGGCTCACCCACCCCTAGAACCTTCCTGGGGGGCGTGGCCACTGGAAGTGGCTCTGGCCACTGGAAGTGCCATGACCATTGCCGTCTGTGACCATAAACCGCACAGTTGGTGGTGATTAGTTGTGGCAGTCTGAGGACTTTCTAAGCCCGTTTTCTGTAAAATGGGTTCAAGCTGGTAGGAACGGAGCACCTGAGGAGGCAAATTCTGAGACATGTGCCAAGGTCTTAGAGCAATGTCAGACGCACAAGCGTCTCCAGGGGATTGCACGCGGACCACTGGCAGGCGGGACCCAGGCTTGCTTGGGTGGCTCCTGTGCATGTCCCCGCCTGCCCCGTCAGCCTTCCAACTGTCCAGACAGCCCCAGGACTCTGGTCGGGAAGGCCAGAGCTGCCTCCCTGTCTCCAGCAAAGGGTGCCATTTTGGACAAAGCAAGCAGTGCTGTGTGTAGGGGATTGCAGTGCAGGTACCCAGAAAAGCTGGACTACCTGGGCTGAGACCCTGACGATGACCGGGGGGAGACCAGGCACTCTGTACATGCAGGGTCAGTGTCCCTGTATTACCTCCGCAAGCCAATTGTCCTCATCTTCCTCCTGGAATCTTGATGAGGATTAACCAAGGAGACTGCCATTGGTGATCTTGGTATTTTGTTTTTTTGACAGGCAGAGTGGACAGTGAGAGAGAGAGACAGAGAGAAAGGTCTTCCTTTTTGCCGTTGGTTCACCCTCCAGTGGCCGCCGCGGCTGGCGTGCTATGGCCTGCACACCGTGCTGATCCGATGGCAGGAGCCAGGTGCTTCTCCTGGTCTCCCACGGGGTGCAGGGCCCAAGGACCTGGGCCATCCTCCTCTGCACTCCCGGGCCATAGCAGAGAGCTGGCCTGGAAGAGGGGCAACCGGGACAGAATCCGGTGCCCCGACCGGGACTAGAACCTGGTGTGCCGGCGCCACAAGGCGGAGGATTAGCCTAGTGAGCCGCGGCGCCGGCCAGATCTTGGTATTCTGTAACTACACCCCTCCCTGACTCCTTGCTGAGAGACCAAGGTGCAGAGAAATGCATAACCGGCCCATCAAGCGCTTGACCCAGAACTTGCACAGGGGACTCACCCTCGTGCACCTCAGGTCCTAAGAGAAGCGCTGCTCCTTCTGCTTCCAGCAAGGGGATGAGATGGTAGGGCTGGAGGTGGGATTTTCCACTCTGAATCGTTAAGGTGGATGTTGCAGAAAACGCCAACCCCATTTCCTTTGGTATTGGTGGGAAATTGAGGTCAAGAATCCCATGGGGTGGATCCTACTGTAAGCTCGGCCCAGGCAGTCCGGCGGCAGAAGCTGTTATGTGAATCTGCCTATCTGGAGGACTGCAAACCCCACAGATGCCCCGTGCACTCCTTATGCAGCACTGTGCTCCCCAGAGGTTACTCCAGGCCCTGGGAAGACTCGGGGGGGGGGGGGGTCAGGCACCACAGGTATGTGTATGTGGAGACATCCAAACGTTTGTGGAAAATGGAATGAAAACATGTTGAAATCTATGCATACAAGTATGAGGAGGGGCAGGAGCTTGGAGTCATCTTTACATTCAACTCCAGTAGCTTGGGGCTGCTAGGTAGATCGTGTGTGTGTGTGTGTGTGTGTGTGAGAGAGAGAGAGAGAGAGAGAGAGAGACAGAGAGACAGAGAGAGAGAGAGACAGAGAGAGAGAGAGATCGTGAGCTGCTGTACTCCCCAATGCTGGGATTTGGAACTCAGTCCAAGTCTCCCATGTGGGTAGCAGGGACCCAATTACTTGATCCATCAGCTGCTGTCTCCTGGGATGTGCAGCAACAGGAAGCTGGAATCAGGAGCTAGAACTGGGACTGGACTCCAGGCACTCTAATATGGGACATGGGCATCTTAGCCGCTAAAGCCACACGCGCGCCCCCTGCTGGATGGATTCTTGCTAAGGCAGCAAAGCTCTGGTACACAGAAGGTGTCCCCTGAAGAGAGGCTGTTGTCCTTACTGGGATGCTCAGTGGTGTCTGTGGAGCCAAAAGCCTCATCCCAGGGCCAGGTGGACTCCCAGCCCCTGAGCTGGAGTGGGCGTCTGTCTCCAAACACACATTCGGATCTTGCCTTTTAGAGCTGAAGGGACAACCCTATGTGCACCAATGAGCAGCCAAGCAGTAAGGGGGAGGGGTCCCAGATGCTGTTAGATCACCCTCCAACTCTGTCCAAACCCATGGGCCACCAGCAGCGTCAGTGGTGAACCAGTGAGAACTGCAGACTCCGGGACCACACCCCAGAACTACTGAAGCAGAACCTGCCTCTTGGTGGGATCCCCACGTGACCCATGTACACATTCAAGTTTTTTTTTTATAAGAGTGTCAATTTTTTTAAAGATTTATTTATTTATTTGAAAGTCAGAGTTACACACAGAGAGAAGGAGAGGCAGAGAGAGAGAAAGAGAGAGAGTTCTTTCATCTGCTGATTTATTCCCCAATTGGCCGCAATGGCCAGAGCTGCTCTGATCCGAAGCCAGGAGCCAGGAGCCAGGAGCTTCTTCTGGGTCTCTCATGTGGGTGCAGGGGCCCACGGACTTGAGCCATCTTCCACTGTTTTTCCAGGCCATATCAGAGAGCTGGATCGGAAGTGGAGCAGCAGGGACTCAAACCAGCACCCATATGGGATGCCGCCAATGCAGGCGGCAGCCTCACCGGCTATGCCACAGCACCAGCCCTGCACACTCAAGTTTAAGGTGCTCTGGATAGCAGGGTAAGCAGGAGGGATGGCTGGGAAGCACAGTGCCCTGGAGAGGGAGTCACCTCCTGTCCCAGGGATGCCCTTAGCTTGGGTTTCACATCTGAAGGTCCCACCACGCTGGAAAGCCTTGATAAACCTTGTGTCAGAGTCATCCCTTACCCCCAACATCTGACCGCCTACACCAATGCCCTCAAAACTGACCCAGGGTAACCTTAATAACGTAGCAGGTGGCCTGAGGGCCCTGCTGCTCGCCTGGGCACCTGCTGAGGGTTTCCAGGGCGTGGTTTCACATCATCTACACACCTACCTAGAGAGGCGTCACCTCTCCTTGTCACAGTATTGGACTCCAAGATAATGAGACTGTCCCAGAGTCGCCGAGCTTGAGTTCTCAGCTCCTGTGCTAAACACATCTGCCCACCCACCTCTTGTGTCCTGCTTTGCTGCTGCTGTCAGCTGTTTGTTCGTCTGTCCCCCGACCGCTCCGTGGGCTGTGCCTCCTGCCTCCCACTTGCCATGGTTTTTCTTGGCTTCTCCATTTATCTGCATGAAAAAAGCCAGGAGAAAAAAAAAATGATCAGAGCCCTTGGCTTCTTCATCTTGGAATCCACGGTGACTAATCGGTTGTTTGTTCATAATCAGTGCCCAGAAACTGCAGTGGATGTAGTTTATTTCGTTAGTTCAATTATTATTTAGTGCACGAGCATTAGTTTATTGTTTAGATGAGCTGTTTAGTTGAATTGGGCTTGCTGCATGCATTCTCAGTGAGGGCAAAATCGTCCCCAAGGGGATAAAATTGCTTCCTGGATTCCTGTGAAGGCACAAAGCACAGCAAGGAATAGACACGTAGGATTTCTGCAGTGTTAAGTTTTTGTAAAAAAAAAAAATGACCCATTCTAAAGGGTGTCCTGGAGTGGATGATAAGATTTTTAAAAGGATTTGACAAACATAGGTTTATAATGTAATTTATTCAAAGTTACAACTTTTTAGATCTAGACCATGAAGCAGAAAGAGTAAGTAATTCACTAAGGATGAAAACAAGGAGAAAACCCTGTCTTCCTTGAGGTCAAGACAAAATATCTGAGAGTCTCCTTGAGGGTCCGCAATACACAAGGCTAAATTAGCTTAAAATGTTTAAAGCAGTAACACTCGGTGCTGGCAAGGTTATTGTAACATCGGGAAGCTCAGATGCTGTGTAATTAAAAAGACCCCTTAGAAAAGCAAAGTGGCAACTCTATCCAGCTAGAGCCCTCAAAGTCTCTATCTCTGACCAGAGGGTTTCGTTCCAGGGAATTTGTGCCTGGAACTGGATTCAACGGTCGCCAAAGGTGCATACATAAAAAGGCTCTCGTGAGCTGGAGCTAGCAGCAAGAAATAGAAAGGAGATGGGGAAGTGAGGGAGGAAAGAAAAGGGGACGAGAGAGAGGAAAGAGAGGAACAAGAGGAGGGAAGCAGAGAGGGAGGGCGAGAAGAGGGAACGGATGTCAAATAAAACGCACGCGTGGAAAGCCAGCCACCGGGTGTGCGTGCATGGTGAGTGATTCCCGTGAAGCCCGCCTCCCAGCTCACAGGAATCCCAGAGGCATTGCACACTGCCTGGGGGCTTCAGGAAGGAGGGAACGGGGGTCCCCATGAGAAAGGACCGGAAGCCAGCCCCTGCAAGCCGAGAGAGTGGAGCGGTCCCCTACACAGCAACTGTGCGCATGGTTGGGTATCTCCAGGAGGCAGTGCGCAAGCTAGTTAAATTTCCTCGGAATTCTGCTACCGGGTCCCAGCCCCCACCAACGTGGAAGCCAGGGACTGCAGTCTCCAGGGTTAGCCTGCCTTGGTTAAAGCGGCCTCTGATGTCAGTTCTGAGGGCTCCTTGAGAACTCTGCCCCTTCGTAAGCACACTACTGAAGGATGGCTGATGGAGTGAATCCGGCTGGTGCAAGGGCACTTGTAAAGTTCACAGAAAACGTGTGTTATGAAACAAACGTGCCTGGCTGTTGACTTATTTTTTGGCAACAAAATAAACATGTTTCTTTTTAATTTGGAAGGCAAAATGAGAGGAAGAGAGAGACAGACATAGAGATCTTCCATCTGCTGTCTCCACTGCCCCCAAATGCCTGCCACAGTCGGGGCTGGCTCAGACCAAAGTCAGAAGCTGGGGACTCTGGCCTGGTGTCACGGCACAGTGGGTTAAGCTGCCACCTACGACGCCAGCATCCCCCATCATCGCTGATGGGAGTCCTGGCTGCTCCACGTCCGATCCAGCTCCCAGCTAACGCTCCTGGGGAAGCAGCGGAAGATGGCACAAGTGCTCGGGCCCCTGCCACCCACGTAGGAGACCTGGATGAGAGTTCCTGGCTCCTGGCATCAGCCTGGGCCAGCCCTGGCTATTGAAGCCAATTGGGAAGACCTGTCTCTGTCTCTCCTTCTCTCCCTGTAACTCTGCTTCTCAAATAAATAAGTCAATTTGTAAAGCCAAGGAGGATTAGGAGGGGAAAGGGCGGGGCTAGGGGGAGGGGAGAGTGTCCCAGAGTCACCCTGCTCTGGCCCCTAGTCCAAGTACAAAAGGAACAGGGAAATAAATGAGCAAAGGTTAAAATGTAGAGGAGGAGCACATCAGAGGGGAAGCGAAGAAAGGGAAGAGGTGAAGAGTGAGGAGCAGACAAGCAGGCAGGGGTTACAGGATGTGCAGGGAAGAATAAACTGACACAGGGACTCGGGGACTGGGAGAGACGCTGAAGGCTGAGCAAAGAAAGTGGCTAAGAGGCCAGGCACGTGAGGAAGAAGGCACACATGGACGAAGGGCAGGATTCCTCCATCCTGGCTTTTCCCAGCATCCCAGGATGGTCCAAGGGGCTCTGGGTGAAGGAGCAGAATGTGGGAAACAGAACAGCTCACTCCTCGCTCCCAGCCTTGTCTGCAACTATGGGATCAGCTGGAGAGCTACACAGGCTTGGCACAGGTGCTGCCCTGCCAGCCCCAAGAGGCTGACGTGGTGGGCTGGGCGGCGGCCCCAGCACAAGGGTTGTGCAGGGCTCCCCTGGGCCGGCGACTTCCACATGCCGAGCTGGGAGCCACTGCCCTGGGGCCCTGGTTCCACTGTCTGGGCCCTGCACCTGCAGCAGAGGCATCACCTGGGCCTCATGAGGGAGGCAGACTCTCAGATCCCTCCCAGAGCTATGGTCCACATGGGGCTGGGTGACTTATAAAAACCTGAAGTCCCAGGTCAATGGGCTGCCTGTGACAAGGACGTTCTTGCTATAGCATCATGTGATAGAGGCCATCTCAGGGGCAAGAGAGGCAGAGCTCAAAATTTTTTAACAGATTTATTTTAATTATTTGAAAGGCAGAGAGATCTCTTGCATCCAATGAGTTCACTCCCCCAAATGGCTCCAATAGCCAGGGCTGGGCTAAGCAGAAGCCAGGAGTCAGGAGCTCCATCCGGGTCCAGACCCCTCTATGAGACCCTCAGAGCCCGCATGACCTAGGCCAGGGCTCTCAATGGGGAGAGTGCTGTGGCTTGGATATTACTTTGGGGGTCCCCCACAGGCCTATGTATTGGGAAGCTTGGTGCCTGACATCCTATGTTAAGGGCAGAGACTTTTTTTTATTTTTTTTATTGTTTTTGACAGCAGAGTTAGACAGTGAGAGAAAGAGAGACAGAGAGAAAGGTCTTCCTTTATCCGTTGGTTCACTCCCCAATGGCCACTGCGGCCAGCTCACCACGCTGATCCAAAGCCAGCAGCCAGGTGCTTCTCCTGGTCTCCCATGCAGGTGCAGGGCCCAAGCACTTGGGCCATCCTCCACTGCATTCCCGGGCCAAAGCAGAGAGCTGGACTGGAAGAGGAGCAACCGGGACAGAATCCGGCGCCCCAACTGGGACTAGAACCGGGGGTGCCAGCGCCACAGACAGAGGATTAGCCTATTGAGCCACGGCGCCAGCCAAGGGCAAAGACTTGATCGCACTATGGTGTCTGAAGATGGGACCTTTGTGGGGTGACTGGGTTGGGTTAGGTTTCTGGACCACAGCCCCATGCCTGAATCATGCAGGCGATATACAGAAAGCCACACGGAGGGAAGCCCAGGTCCCTGCCACCAGTGGCTTCATCAGATGTCAGAATCAATGGAGCCACCTGATCTTGGACTGGGAACCTTCCAAACCGTAACCTGACACATATCACCTTCCTGCATACATAGCTCCCCCACAGGCATTTTTGGTTAAAGTATTGAAAACTGACAAGCCAGTTAGGATGTCATGTCTTTCTTCCAGGGGGGATCAGCAGCAATGTCTGGAGACATTTTTTGGCTGCCACCACACAGGCTGGTGGCGATCCAGTGGGTAAAGACAAGAGGCACGTACAACATCCTACAGCGCCCGGCCCAGCCCTTCACCTCCACAGAGAGTTCTCCAGCCCCAGGTTCAGCAGGGGCTGAGGAGCCCCGAGATGGGGAAATGCACATGGCAAGGGTGCAGGCAGGGTTAGAAGAGAGGCACTGGGCACGAGCTGCTTCTTTGTGCTCTCATTCCTGGAAGTTCTCAAACAGTGGCCTCAAAGGAATCGTACAATGCCTCTTTCGTTTGTTTGTTTGTTTGTTTGTTTGAAAGTCAGAGTTACACAGAGAGAGGAGAGGCAGAGAGAGAGAGAGAGAGAGAGAGAGAGAGAGAGAGGTCTTCTTTCCACTGGTTCACTCCCCAGTTGGCCACAACAGCCGGAGCTGTGCTGATCCGAAGCCAGAAGCTAGGAGCTTCTTCCAGGTCTCCCAGGCAGGTGCGGGAGCCTAAGGACTTGGGCCATCTTCTACTGCTTTCCCAGGCCATAGCAGAGAGCTTGATCGGAAGAAGAGCAGCCGGGACTTGAACAGACACCCATATGGGATACCAGCACTGCAGGCGGCAGCTTTACCCACCACACCACAGCGCCAGCCCCAACGCCTCTTTCAACTCCTTCATTTTGCAGGGGAAGAAAACAGGCCCAACAGAGGAAACCATTCCCCAGGGCCCCACAGCACTAATTCCTGTCTATCAGCTCATCCCATAGGCACTGCATGAAGAGTCGCTGTGTGGAGGGTACCATGCTGACGTGAAAGATATGATGGCAGACCACTGTCATGGAGCAAATGTCACATTCGTGACATTATAAGGGCTTCTGTGAGGTGGCTAGAGGGGGTGTTTATCTGAGGGCTGGAGAGGGCCAGCCATGGGGAGAGGGAGCAGGGGGCTCAGAGACTGTCCCATCCTTGTGCCTCCAGCCCAGAAGGAGACCCTGGCTTTTCCCTGGTGTCAGGGGCTGGCTGCTGGCCGCCCTGGAGGGAGTTACTGGAGTGGGAGGAACCACAGGCATTTGACTGCAGCCGGCATTCAGAGCCCTGTAGAAATCCCGGAGAGTTTATCACGTCCTAGGCCCCGATAGCATCTGCATTAGGAACGAGAAATCCGACCAGGCTGCTCAAGAAAGATTAGCTGTGGTCCTTTCCGGAGAGTAAGTAGCTTACACGACTCCGGGCCACTGTAGCTGCCTGCTCCTGCCGCCAGCCACCCTCTCCCCGCAACAAGACGGCCACACCAGAGCTCCCGCAGTGACTCTGTCGTTTCCGATTCACTGCAACTAAAGAAGTCTTTTGCGAGCATCCACTCTGCCTGGGTCTGGGGGAGAGCTGTGTGGGAGGCAGATGCAGGAGGGAAAGCACAGCCTTTGAAACAGACACAGGCTCGGGCCAGCACCATGGCCTAGCAGGTAAGGCTGCAGGTTCGGGTCCCGGCTGCTCCACTTCCACTCCAGCTCCCCACTAATGGCCTGGGAAAGCAGCAGAAGATGGCCCAGGTACTTGGGCGCCTGCCACTCACATGGGAGACCCGGAAGAAATTTCTGGCTCCTGGCTTCG
The DNA here is from genome assembly GCF_033115175.1 of Lepus europaeus. Taxonomy (NCBI): domain Eukaryota; kingdom Metazoa; phylum Chordata; class Mammalia; order Lagomorpha; family Leporidae; genus Lepus; species Lepus europaeus. The sequence goes on from NC_084849.1 coordinate 19,624,391, forward strand.
GCCTGGCCCAGTCTGGGAGAGTGAGCAAGCATACGGAAAAGTGTGTGTGTGTGTCTGTGTGTGTGTGTAACTCTGACTTTCAAATAAATAAAGAGATCTTTTTTAAAAAGAAACAAAGAGACACAGGCTCCTAGAAGAGGCCGTGTCTTCAATATCCATTCATTGGCTAGGTGACACCTGCATGTACTCCCCATGGCCACACCACTTCCAGGCACAGAGAATGGAGAATGGGAAGACATAGCTGCCTGCTTCCCAGAGTCCTGTGTGATGCCAGGTGTCTGATATGCTACAGGACAGTATGAGGAGCAAGAAGGGAGTCATTAACCCAGCCCGAGAAACCTAAGAGGTCTTCCTAGAAGAGGTGATACCCAAATTAAAAGCATATGAGGAGCTGGCGCTGCGGCACAATGGATTAACACCTTGGCCTGAAGTGCCGGCATCCCATATGGGTGCCAGTTCGAGACCCGGCTGATCCACTTACTGTCCAGCTCTCTGTTATGGCCAGGGAAAGCAGTAGAAGATGGCCCAAGTCCTGGGACCCATTCACCCGCGTGGGAGACCAGGAAGAAGCTCCTGGCTCCTGGCTTTGGATCGGCACAGCTCTGGCCGTTGTGGCCATCTGAGGAGTGAACCATCGGATGGAAGACCTCTCTCTTTCTCTGTGTCTCTGTCTCTCCTCTCTCTGTGTAACTCTGACTTTCAAATAAATAAATATTTTTTTAAAAAAAGAGCAGATGAGGAGTTAGCAGTTAACCAGATAGAGTAAGTACAAAGAACACAGCACAATTGATGCATATTGAAACAGTGCAGTGTAAGACATGTGTGTGGATCATCATGTGTGTGGCACTGCCTTCTAAAGCAGGCACCACTGTGTTTTTTCCCTGTGTTTAAATGTGAACATTTGAATGCAACGACATTACATATGGCTGGTAAATTGAAGATCTGAGTCCAACCCTGGGGAGCGTGGCTGCTGAACTTATTTTTGTAACCCCTGGGCTGTGTACAGCATTTATCTAGAATGCTATAGAAGGAGGTATAGTTGAGTACATGAATTACAAAGATCTGCAGAAGGCACTCAGGAGTCAAAGCATCAAGGCTACCCATGCAGGCCAGCAAGAGATATGAAGGGTCTTACAGCAATGGCTGAGAAAGGCAGAGTAGGGCCAGTGCCGCAGCTCACTAGGCTAACCCTCCACTGCAGCACCAGCACACCGGGTTCTACTCCTAGTCGGGGTGCTGGTTCTGTCCCAGTTGCTCCTCTTCCAGTCCAGCTCTCTGCTGTGGCCCGAGAAGGCAGTGGAGGATGGCCCAAGTGCTTGGGCTCTGCACCCACATGGGAGACCAGGAGGAAGTGCCTGGCTCCTGGCTTTGGATCAGTGCAGCACACCGGCCACAGCAGCCATTTGGGGGGTGAACCAATGGAGGGAAAACCTTTCTCTCTGTCTCTTTTTCTCTCACTGTCTAACTCTGCCTGTCAAAAAAAAAAAAAGATAAAGGCAGACTGCATCCTGAAGCTGAAGTCCAAAGGATTTAAGCAGCAGGGTAATGCGATCTTACTTTGGTAAGAAAATTTTCCATGGGAAAGATTAAGACTTGGAAGAGCATCAGTGGAATCTTTTCAGATTTTTAGCTTGATGTAGGAGGGCAACAGTAGATGAAATGCCAAGAAAATCATTTTTTCATCCAACATGGGTGGAAAAAAAAACAGCTTTGATGTTAGGTCAGGTTAGCAGTGAGGATGAAGTGGCTAGCACTGGCAGTGACTGGGTCTTCATTGTTGATATTCTCTGTCCTTGACAATCTCAGAAAGAACTGAGACAAATATCCTATGCTGACAGTCCTAGTTTCATAGCAAAGTTTTGCCTCGAAGGGCAATCTGAGAAGCAGATAAAGGTGAGAAAAGCATGGAATCATGGCTGGAAGCTTCCTCCATTCTAACTGTCCTTCCTCACTCAGCCTACCAAGAAAGGGCAAAAGCCTAGATCCAAAGGGTACAGGAAGAAGCAAACAGTACATAAAAATGTTGAGACAGAAAAAAGAGGGCATGGCAAAATGAGGGGTTAGAAGGGGAGACTGGACCTGAAGAGAGACCATGGAGTGTGTAACACAGATGATGAGCTTTTAAGGCCACGATCTCTGGGCTCTCACCCACCACAGGAACAGCTCCAGTGTGTATAGATGAGGTGGCCATGGGAGCTGCTGGCAACAGCCCTGAAATAACCCTGTGCTCCAGGCTGCTTACGACGCCTTGCTGAGTCTGTCCTCTCTCTCCCAATGCTTGTAGATCTTTGAATTTCTTGATGCACATTTTGTGATTTCCAAGCCACTGAGAAAAAAAAACTATGAGCTATAACATATGTGCAGCTAGGTTGATATTTAATTGCATCAACACTTGATTATGAACTTTGTTAACCATTTTATTTTAGGAATATTTTCTTATGAACAATTACTGAATGAGCTTTTCCACTGAGAACCTAAATGAGTTAAGCCACCACTTTCATCTGCACACTGTATTGGAGTTGCCAGTACAAGTGCCTGCTCCTTTGCTTCTGAACCAGCTCCCTGGTAATGCATCTGGTAGGCCACAGATCATGGCCCCTACCATCCACCTGGGGGACCTGGATGGAGCCCCGGTCTCCTGGCTTCAGCCTAGCACAGTCCAGGCTGTTGTGTTGTAATATTTGGGGAGTGAGCTGGTAGATGGAAGATATCTCTCTCTCTTTTAAACAAAATACATTAATAAGCATTTTAAAAATCAGATAGAAGAGAAAACGAAGTCTCTAAGGATGACTTTGAGATAGAATCTTAAAGCAAACCCAAAGGAAGAGGGAGGATCTGAGCACAAGGCAGGGGTGCGGACTGATTTCCCAGCCACAAGGTGACTAAGGTCACATTTTGTGCTGCTGTACCCACTTCACCTTCTTCCTGAGGTCTGGCCCTGTTAGATGGGCTCCTGCTCAATCCTAGAACCAACGCCTCCTCCTTCAGGAAGCCACCCTGAGCACCAGCCCTGGGTCCCCCGAAACGCTTGTGGGAAAGCTCCCTGTTGCCCACAGTCTAACCCTCACGTTAGTTCACTTGCCCCCGGTCTTGTTCCCACCACCACCTAGGAGGCGATGTCAAGCCCTCAATGCCAGAATCACCGCAGAGTCTCCAGGCCTGGATTCCACATCCAGCTCTGTTGTTCACCGCGTGACCTGGGACAAACCTCCTGGTCGTCACATCTATGATCAGACTTGCTATGGGGACAGCCTCTAGCTGCCAGGCTGCACGAGTCAGTCCCTTAGCACAGTGCCTTTATCCATGTCTCAACATCACTAGATGAGGAGCCAAGATTTAGAGGGGGGAAAACATGGCACCCAGGGTCACCTACAGAAAAGGAGCACACACTGGATCTGAATCCAAGGTCTCTCTGAATCCAGAACCCACATTCTCTCCACCCCACCAGGACGCTTCTGTTGATTCCTGCTGTCTTCCTATACCAACATTGCATCACTTGACCTTCCCAACGACCTTCTGCAAAGGGCAGCTTCCCCTGGGAGCTCTGTGACAAAGCTGATCTTCCCAAACTGGTCCTCGCTCCGCATTCCCTGTGTCAGAAAAGTCTCCTCTCCTCCCCCGCACCATTGCTCAGGCAGAAGCCTGGACAGCTTCCTGGACACATTCACCTCTCAATTCACTCCCCTCCCTGTGTCCAGCCCAACCCCAAGCTCTCTCGACTCTAAACAGTTCTGTCCTAAATCTTGTGCACCCTTAAATCTCCATGGCTGTCCAAGCCCCGTCTCTGCTCACCCCGACTGGTCCTTTTGCTTCTGCCCCTAACCCTTCTTCATGCTCCAGCAGCAAAGTAGAACAGCTTTGCTATTCACCCCTTCCCCCCATCACTCTTCAGATAATGTCCAAACCCTTCTCCTGGGGACAGCCAAGACAACCTTTGGCCAACTCTCTGAATTTCAATCACAAAAATTTAGTGCAGGTAGCACAAAGAATAAACTCAGGGTCATTGCAAGTCTTGGCAGATCTGGAGGCCACCCGTGCTAGGGCCAGCATCACAGGGGTGAAGGCTGTTTGGTGAGAGTACGGCCATGGCAGTAGACAACAGAGCCACTGAGAAGCACGAGGAGTCGGAAGAGCAGCTCCCCTGGCCTTGGGTCCTGATCTTGCCACTGTCTAGCTGTGTGACCTTGGGCAAATCACAAAACCAATCTGAGCTTCAGTCTGTCTACTGAGCAAATTCAGTGAAGACCATGATGCCTGAACTTCTGGAGTGGAATGCAGATACGAGATATTCTTTCTTTTTTTTTAAAGATTAATTTTACTTATTTGAAAGACAGAATTACAGAGAGAGAGGTCTTCCATCCCAGATGGCTGCAACGGCCGGAGCTGCACTGATCCAATGCCAGGAGCCAGGAGCTTCTTCTGAGTCTCCCACTCGGGTGCAGGGGCCCAAGGACTTGGGACATCTTCTCCTGCTTTTGCAGGCCATGGCACAGAGCTGGATTAGAAGAGAAGTAGCTGAGACTAGAACCGGCACCCATATGGGATGCCGGCGCTTCAGGCCAGGACTTTAACCTGCTGAGCCACAGCGCTGGCCCCAAGACCTCCTTTCCTCGCTTGAGCCTCGCAGCCTCTGTCTCCAGGTTTCAGACGCTCTATAGCTGCACTATCCAACAGGGCAGCCACTTGCCACACAGGGCTACTGAGCACGTCAGGTGTGGCCCGTCCAAAGTGAGACATGGTGCACGTAAACACGTACTAGGCTTGGGAGACTTGGAGTAAGAAAAAAAGGAATGCAAGCTATCATCTCGTTTGTTTTGTTTGCATTGATTGAAGGTTGAAATAATATTTTTAGCTCTTAGGTTAAATCAAATATTTTAGTGTAATTTTTAAAATGGGACCTTAGATTGCACTGTAAGAAATTCCTGATATTTGACTTTTTCACTTACTAAAGTGGTCATTTCAGGTCTTCATATTCAGAGCAGGGGCTGGGAAGCTTTTCCTCCAAAGGCTCAGATAGTAAATATTTAGGCTTTGATGGTGATTTGGTCTCCAAGGCAACGATTCAACTCCGCTGCTATGGCATGAAAGCAGCCACTGGCAAAAAAGTAAAACCATGGCTGTGTTGCAATAAGACTTTGTTTAGAAAAGCAAGCAAGGGCCACACTGGGCCCGTGGACTGTGGTTTGCCAACTCCTATTTTATTTTATTTTTTTTTATTTGAAAGGCAGAGTAACACAGGAAGAGTGTGTGTGTGTGTGTGTGTGTGTGGGGGTGGGTGGGTGAGAGAGAGAGAGAGAGAGAGAGAGCTTTCTTCTGCTGGTTCACTCCCCAAATGGCCCGGGCTGTGCCAGGCTGAGGCCAGGAGCCAGGAGCTTCTTCCAGGTCTCCCACACGAGTGCAGGGGCCCAAGGACTTGGGCCATCTTCTACTGCTTTCCCGGGCCATAGCAGAGAGCTGGATTGGAAGAGGAGCAGCCGGGACTAGAACTGGCGCCCATATGGGATGCTGGTGCTTTAGGCCAGGGCTTTAACCTGCTGTGCCACAGCTGTGCCCGGGCTGTCTTCTGCTGCCCTCCCAGGTGTACTAGCAGGGAGCTGGGTGAGAAGCAGAGTAGCCAGGACTCAAACCATCACTCGCACATGGGACACTTGTGTCCCAAGTGGCAGCTGGACCCACTGCACCACAACTCAGGCCCTTGCCCACCCCTGGTTTAAACCAATGAATTTCCCACTGTCAGAAGGAGGGGGAAATGATTGGAAGTGGGATTTGGAATTTTCACGGAGTTGTTGCACCTGCCTAGCTGTGCACCTAGGAGCTGGTTCACTCCCAGATGGCTGCAACAGCTGGAGCTGCACTGATCCAAAGCCAGGAGCCAGGAGCTTCTTCTGAGTCTCCCACTCAGGTGCAGGGGCCCAAGGACTTGGGACATCTTCTCCTGCTTTCCCAGGCCATAGCAGAGAGCTGGATTGGAAGAGGAGTAGCCGGGACTAGAACTGGCGCCCATGTGGGAAAGGGAGGAGAACCTTTCCTCCTCTTGTACTCTTCCCACAAAGATGACTGAAAGATAGCCATCATGTGACTACACCGGAATCTTTGCCCCCTGAGCCTCCCTCTCTTAATGACATCACACAGGGTGTTGGGGGCAGGGGGAGTACAAGTTCCATCCCCTTGAAGCTCCTCTCCATGGCTTGGCCTCCCGGAAGCTCACCTTTGAAAGAGGTGAGGCTGCTATAGCCAGGGCAAAGCTGTCTTCAGCGGCCTTGCGCACCTTTCTTGCCGTCCTGAGCCACCTGAGCTTCTCCCTGTCCCCCTTCCAGGAGCCTGGAAAAGTCCTCGGAGTTGGACAGGAATCCAGGTCTGCCTTTGTGGGAGCAGAGCCTTGCTCACACAAGTTCTGAAAGCTGGGAAGGAAATGAAAGCTTCCACCAAATTAGGCCAAGTAATACCGATACTCTCGAGGGAGACATTATTTAAATAGCATCAAAATCAATTTCCGTGCTATTAAATATTCTAGTCTGTGTTTTAATTGAGACGACTGCATATTCCCCAAAAAGAGAAGAGCTATTTGAAGAGCCCTCTCTCTCTCTCTCTCTCTCTCTCTCTTTCTCTCTCTCTCTCCCCCTCTAACTGACAAGGAAAGCACCTTGGAGAGCGGCAGACCGCCCATGAGCCTGTTTCTACTCCTATTCATCTTCTTTAGAGCTAACCTGGTTTATTATTTTTCTTTAAGAAACCAAAACGGAGCTCTGAGAGGCACCCCTGGCATGGGGAACTCGGATTCCTTCAAATAGGATAAACCAGGTCATTCTCGCTTCTGCTCCTTAAGGGCTTGGGCTTGCAATCGGCTATAAGAGGCAGGCACTATCCTTGAAGTCCTGGAAGCCAGCGAGTGTGTTTGGCTAAGAGGCCAAGAGATGAGGATCATCCCCAACTCTCACTGCTCTCTGTTCCATAAAGGGCTCAGATGTGTCTTCCCTGTCCCAGGCTCTGGAGGAAGCTCCCAGTCTGATGAGGGAGACACGCCCAAGAAGAAGTCATTAAAATGCAGCACACAAAGAGCAAGAATAGAACCCAGGGGCCCAGCCTGTGTTCCCATCGCTCTCCTCCTGGTCTCCTGGTCACAGTTCCTTCTCTGTGGTGTTCTCTGTGGCACATCTGCTCTTCCATCCAGGCTGAGGGTACAGATGAGACAGTCCAGCTCTCTCTGTGTCCTCGGGGCCTAGAAGAGGGGCAGGCACAAAGTAAGTGTTCATTTAAAATTAAATGAGTGAATGCAGGATGCTGCAGGTGCATGGGGGAAGAAGTGGCCCTCTCTTCCGAAGGGAGGGGGCCGCAGTGCTGCAGTGAGGAGAGGGTTGCAAGGTGGCCCACGAGAGGGAAAGTATTGGCAGCAGAATGTCGAGTGCAGAGTCTTAATGATGTCCTTCCAGCCAGAGCTCATGTGTATTGAGTGTTTACTATAGCCTAGGCTCTGGAGGTGCACCTGCTCATTTAATTTTCACAACGACCCTGAGCGTGATGTTCTCATACCCATTTCACAGATGAGGCAGCTGAGGTCAGAGAAGTTAACTCTTTATTTTCACACTGCTAAGAAATGACAAGCACCTGCCTCTGTGGCTTTCCCGGTTCATGATTCCAGGCTTGGTTGTAACTACCAGGTTTTCCTTCCCAACTGCCCTTTCAACATCGAGAGTTGGGGAAAATGTCGAGGGGTTTGATGCGGCGATGGGGTGGAGTGCTGGAAGGTAGAACGAGAGGTTGGCAAGATTTTGTGCTTCCGCTGATAGGGCAGCATCTCCTAAACTACAATTTTGTGAAATTCTATCTTACAAGATGGACGTGGGTGTTCAAAGCGGGGTGCGGGAGGGGAATTGATGTGCAAATGGTTTGGTAAATGCAGTTGCAACCAAACCACACACATTCTGTTTCTGCTGCAGGATTTACCAGAGCCTTTATCCCCAAGGTAGGTGTTGCAATTGCCCAAGGGGAAGAGAAAGCAAATTGAAGCTTGCTTTTTGCAGTATTCATCTCAACAGCCCACAAATAGTGAGTTGGGGAGCTGCTGCATAGACAGTGACGCTCTGTGGAGAGGATTAGACAGGAGACGGCACGGAGAGATGAGAGGGCTCCCAGGACAGCAGTGGAGGTGACTACAAAGAATCAGAGGCAGAGGCTAGAGTCTGGAAGATTTTCTGAATTCAAGACCCTCCCAGCAGGGTGTGCATAAAAGCGTTGGCAGGGGAGTGGGGTGGGGGCTGGCCTGCCTCTGGCCCATTGGCATCAGGGAGAAGTTTCTGCTCCCAGTAGGCGCAGCAGGGAGAAATCACATTCCTGCACACATGGCATTGTCTAAACAAAGCATGTTGCTTCTGTAGAGAACAATGGACTGGCTTTTCAGAGCGATTCTGTGACTGTGGCGTGTCGCCCAGGCCATCAATTAAACTCCAATCCAATTTCCTGCCCAAGCCTTTTCCGCCTTGGGAGTTCCTTTCTGACGTGGAGCAAATTTGGCTGACGCGGTGGGAAAATGGAGTGGCCAAACTGCCCAGTGACTCTGTCCGTGGCAAGGGCTGGCCTCTCTGATCTCGTCTCTCCTTCCGAAGGAGGTCACCCAGCAGGAACAGAGAATTGAGCAGAATGAGGTCAGAAACCATGTTTAAAGCACTAGGAGGAGTCTTTTTTTAAAAAAGAAGATTTTATTTATTTATTTGAAAGGCAGAGTTACACAGAGAGAGAAGGAGAGGCAAAGAGAGAGAGGTCTTCCATCCACTGGTTCACTCCCCCAGTTGGCTGCAACAGCTGGAGCTGTGCCGATCCAAAGCCAGGAGTCAGGAGCTTCTTCTGGGTCTCCCATGCAGGTGCAGAGGCCCAAGGACTTTCCCAGGCCATAGCAGAGAGCTGGATCAGAAGTGGAGTAGCCGGGTCTTGAACTGGCACCCATATGGGATGCTGGCACTGCAGGCAGCGGCTTTACCTGCTACACCACAGCACTGGCCCCTAGGAGGAGTCTTGTGTAACCTAATCCCTCTACCCGTTTTACCTAAGAAGAAATTAGGGCCAGCGAGGGAGTGGGGCGGCATGACCAAGGTTGTGCACCCACTCAGTGAGTTTGCTAAACTGGTCCCCCAGTGTGACTCTTTCTCCACTAAGATCCGCTCCCCTTCCAGTAACCCGAGGCACCCAGCTCCCTAATCCAATCACATGACTCAATATGAAAAAAGAAACCCTCCAAGAAGCTTCCCAAGAACTTGGAATAAACCTGAATGGGGGCCGGCGCCACGGCTCAATAGGCTAATCCTCCGCCTGCGGCGCCGGTACCCCAGGTGTCCTGGTCAGGGCGCAGGATTCTGTCCCGGTTGCCCCTCTTCCAGTCCAGCTCTCTGCTGTGGCCCGGGAGTGCAGTGGAGGATGGCCCAGGTCCTTGGGCCCTGCACCCACATGGGAGACCAGGAGGAAGCACCTGGCTCCTGGCTTCAGATCAGCGTGGTGTGCCGGCCGCAGCGGCCACTGAGGGGGTGAACCAATGGAAAAAGGAAGAGCTTCCTCTCTGTCTCTCTCTCTCACTGTCCACTCTGCCTGTCAAAAAAAAAAAAAACCTGAATGAGACAGAGCTGGGTGAGCATGTGAGCATAGGAGTGTCTACCTTGGCACTGACACTTGGACTGGGTGGTAGGGGGAGAGTGTCCTGTGCATTGTGGTCAAAGACATCCTTGACCATTCCTCACTAGATGTCATCAACACTCTTCACCCCCAGGGGACATCTAAAAAATATCTCTGGGCATTGCCAAATATCCCCTGGGGACGAAACCCAGTCCCACTTGGGAGCCACTGGCATACGGAAAAATCTAGAAGGGCAAGGTGTGTGAAGGAGGGTGAGAAAGAAGCCCCAGCTGGGTGTGAAGTCTCTGGCACAGCCAGAGACCTCTGCAGACCTCCGGTGGCCCATCTGAGAGAGGCAAAGGAGAATTTCTGACACACACAGCTTTTGCTCTAAGATCAAACAGGACATGGAGGTGACTGTTCCTTGTGCATATGAAACTGTCACATGATGAGCCACTCTGCCACCCAGGGCAACTGCACGGATGTCACGGTGTGGCTAGGGAGACATCACGGGGTATAATTTCCTCCGTGCCCAGAAACCCCAAAGATAATGAATCTCAGATATCCACGGGCAGGTGATCCACCTGAAGTACTTAGCCAAGGTGAAGACTTCAGTCGATGTGGGTAAGGCCAAGGGCTATGCATTTTAAAGCTCACCCCAGGGAGAGTCTGCTCAAAATGACCTTTTAAGAAACACTCGTCTACAGAAGACGTGCCCAGACCCTGCACCAGCAAGACTTCTGGTTATCAGACAGGGGTCAAGAATCTAACCGATGCACCACCCCGGGGCGTATAGAGAAGTTGTCACTGACACAGGTCCAGGGCCACCATGGGAACCCTGACCTCATGGTCTGGGCATCTGAGTCTTCATTGCCTTCTCTTTGGAAATCTGAGGTTAGCTTCATCTCCACCGTAGCACACTCCACCCCTGGCTTTATTTTTCACTTGCTACTTATTCAGCGTGACCGGCTCCCAAACATATTTTGATGCAAACATGGCGCAGCCTTTGATCAAAAATTATGGTAACACATCGTCTTGTCACAAGGCTAATAAAGCATGTTATCCTGCCTGTCGCCAAAGCCGCCTTGCAGACGCTGCTTGGTGGCCGCGTTCATTTCCCTTCCTCTGGGCTCCAAGGAACAGAGTCTGCCGTGGGAGGATCAACAGTGAGTTCTCTCGCCCACCAAGTTGCTCTAGCTGTGGCGGAGGAGTTGTCTTGTGTGCGTCAAGCCCAGTGCACACAGCAGGTGGACCAGAAGGGCAGGAATGAGGTCATCCAGCAGAGGCCGAGCAGGCGGGGTCGTGGACAAGAGCCCTCGGGAGAGAGTCAGAGGATGGAGACAGCAGGATGAGGTGAAATCCACTTGCCCCAGAGTCAGACCTGGAGATGCTGCTGACAAATTTCTGAGTGACAAGGTGATTTGTTTTCTGAGCCTCAGTTCCCGTATGTATAAAACAGACCCCCCACAATAGAACCCAATACTGAGGGACTGAATAGGAGAAGTGTGGTGGCAGGATTATCCCAGTTCCTGGCACCTGCTAAAGGCTCAGTGACTGCTCAGATGCAGCACTCCAACTCTCACCAGCTTGACTGATGGTGTTCCAGCCTTACAATGGTACAAAAGCAACACACATTCCATACAGGTTAGTACTGCAATGTTTGAATTTGAGGGGGAGCATTTAGCCTGGCAACTAAACCACCAGCACCCCCACATCAGATGCCCGGCTCCAGCTCCTGATACAGACTTGGGGAAGATGTGGTGATGGCTCAAGTAGTCGTGCTCCTGCCGCCCACATTGGAGACCTGGGTCGAGATCCTAATTCTTAGCTTCATGGCAGTCATTGCAGGAATTGGGGGCATATACTAGTGGGTGGGCAATCATTCCTTCTCTCTTCTCTCTCTCTCTCTAGTAAGTAACATCTAATTCTTTGTTTTAGATTTTGAATGTAGATCTTTGCCCAGACCAGCAACATGCGGCACACTCTTCTCTTGCAAATCTGGGCAGGGCAGTGAACCCCATCAACCCCGCAAATCCCAAAGAGCAACAACCACACTCCCCCACCAGTGTCCTTCGTCGCTAAGCTATGACGTTTGCTAGGCTAAGTGAGCTCCAGGCATTTTCCACTTCGGATTTCTCAGCAATGACGTCATTGGAGGTTGTGGAGAGTTTTTTTTTTTTCCCATCTTCACTACTTCCGAGATACAACTGGACAGTACTTTTCTCTCTGCCAGCCTGTTTCCCCAAGTCTGAGAGTTCTTTCTCATCTCTAGAGAAAGACACACACAGGGGAGGCTTACACTGTCACCACAGAATTATCAGAGATCTGGGACACAGAGTTGCTGGTGCTGAGGTGTGCGATGTGTGTGCGCTGATGGAGGGATGTGATTGCAGAAAAGGAGGAGGCAGTTTTGCCGAGTAGGAGCCGCGGACTTCCGAGCCCTGCAGAGGGCAGACGCGGAGCCACAACGCCCAGAGATTGAAATTCTGGACCATGGCAGCCTCGCCAGTTTCATCTCTGTGTCCCTGCTTTCATCTCTCCCTCATCCAGAGCAGGTCAGGTTGGAGTCTGGGGGCTGCACCGCCTTGAAAGCTTGGTCGCCGGAGGCTGGCTCCTGCAGGAAAACTCCCCCTGGCGCCTCTTGTCCTTTCTTCTTTTGCCCTGGCTTCTTGCCCTCTGGACAGCCATCCTGAAACCCCCATACAGGGAATTCTGGTCTCCTGGAATCATTTCATTCTTATTTAAAGAGAGAACTGGGGCTGGTGTTTGTAGCAGCAATTGAGTCGCCACTTGGTGCTGCTGCATCTCCTATTGGAGTGCCTGGGTTCGAGTCCTGGCTCCTCCACTTCTGATCCAGCTTCCTGACAATGCACTTCCTAGCAGGCAGTGGGTGACGCCTCCAGTATTCGGGTCCCTGCTCCCTTGTGGGGCACCAAGATTGTTCTTCAGGCTCCCGGCTTTGACCCGGCCCAGCGCTGCCTGTTGTGAACACCTGGGAAGTGAACACTCATGGTCCAGTTGCCAAAGTCGAGATGGAGCATGGCTGTTCCACCCTTGGAAAATGAACATTAGCACTGGGATGATCTCTGATCAGCCTCTGTGGATGCTCATCAGACTAGGGCTTTATCCACACTATTCATTTAGGCGCTTACCATGTGCCTTCGCTCCCAAGACTTCGAAGACTAGGAACTGTAGAACCACAACTAAAAAAAAACAATTATTAAATAAATAACCATGAATAGCAGTTAGATAAACACTAGGTCTCTGCTGGTCTGCCCGTTCCGGCATCATAAGAAGGCAGGTGCTTAGATTGTTTCCATCAACATCAGGAGCTGTCTGCCATTCCTACCTACCAGACACAAAAGCACCATATCCTACAGCTAGCATTCTACTGCCCAATAGGCCCAGCAGAAGTGGGCGATTCGTGCGCATCAAAACACACAGAGCAGAATGTGCACAGTTGTGCTATTCATGACAGCAAAAAAGCAGGAGGGACTCAAATGCCCATCGCCAGTACATGGGAACATTTGCATTGCAGCCATAAAATAAGATACTATGCATGCATAGAAAAGGGACAACCCAACACTGCCTGCAACAACACACATAAAGCCCCCAAATGTGTAATGCTGAGTAAAAGAAGCTGCAGACAAAACTAACATCTCACATAATCGTCCCCTGAATTCTGATACTGGTCTTCAGTGGGAGAAGGCAAAACAGGGGTGACCCTCTTGATGGGGGATAGACCAAGGATTCGATACATACAGCCGTGTTTTGCTTCTTGGTCTGGTGGCTGGTTATCCAGGGGTGTCTAGATTGAGGAAGTTCATCAGACTTCGGGTAGATTTTTCTGTATGTGTTACGCATCAATGGAAGCTTCTGGAAAACATTTAACTGTAAGCTTGGGAGTCAAGAAACTTTAAATGGGGCCAACATAACCTTCCTCCCTTCCAGTATGAGATACCTAGGTGCAAAGGCTTGTGTTTGGGATGCAAGAAACTCCAGTGCTTACCCAATGCTCTTGTCACTGGGTCAGGCTGCCTCCAGTTATCTCATGCCAAGTGGAACATCCAGACTGTGTGGGCAGGGGTGAGGGATAAGCATTAGGGCACCTGTTGCTCCTGGTTCCACAGCGTCCGACAGGTGTGGGCGCCTTAGAGGAAAGCAGTGGGCCTACAGTTAGTGCCTCAGTTTCTCCATCTGTAAAATGGAGATAATATCAGCTTCCACATCACACAGAAGTTCCAAAGACTACATGAGACGATACATTCAAAACACATCATGATGTTCAAAAACTGGCATTACATCATTTCATTATTGTCATTATGGAAAAAAAAAAGCATCAGCGAATGAATGAAGCTGCAGTTTCTCCTTCTGTGTCTTAAGCCCCACATGTGCTGGGCCAACCTTGGCAGAGTTGGCTACTGAGTGGACAAAAAAACTCTTTTCTCCACCCCAGGGAGATGGCTCAGTGCCAATGTGTGCAGGCACAGTGCCCATGAAGGGGGCCAGGTGGGCGCCAGGGCACTGAGGCTCTCTGTGTAGCCCCTGCCAGGTGGGGGATTGACAATGGCCACTCTGAGGACCACCAAATCCGCCCCCTGCAGAGCCTTCACCAAGCCCCACCCCCAGCACCTGCCCACGCGCAGCCTGACTGCAATGGCAGGCTCTGTGCACTGTCTCGGCCCCAGGCCCACTCATAACCAATGCATTGTTCTTGTTGGCTGCAAGAGCTCATTAGGATCTGGGCAGAGGCTGGCTGGACTCCAAGAGGCAGACATCAAGGCCCAGGAGTCAGAGAAGGGAGCAGCCTAGAGCTTGGTATGAGCTGGTGCCAGCCCACTCCCCAGCATGCACTGGGCTCGTCTGCCCAGGGAGAACCTGGGGGAGATTCAGGGTAGAGATTGTGTGCGTCTCCATATTCTCTTGGCTCAGACTGGTCCTCGATACTTGATAATGGCATGGGATGGATGAGTTGGGATAGGATGAGGTGGGATGAATTCGTATGGGATGGGACTAGGTGGAATAAAAATAGACTCACAACATTTTCTTCTCCCATTTGGGGCCCAAGTCCTGCCTGAAGTGAACCCAAAAAACGGCAGGTGTTAGTCTGACATGGACAAGGTCACCTAGGAGATCGCTGGATAAGCAGACGCTATTTCCCCCTCTAAATCCCTGATTGCTTAACCACGGCCCCCCAAGGAGAAATCGTCCCTTAAAGACACCTGTGCTCAAGGCATCAGTCGGAAGGGCTATGGAAGACTGCCCTTCCTGGTCCAGCACTTTGCAAGCTAAGGTCAAGTCCTGCTAGCTGTGTCGTTTTCAGCAAAGGACTAAACTTCGCTAAGCCTCCACTTCCTCGTCCGTAAAACGTTGGTAATAGTATTATTGCGAAGAGTACATGAAATGAGCCATGTAAGAGCATTTCCTGTACGGCCTGGTGTGGAGAAAGCCTCCATCCCCACCGCCATCAAGGTGACCCAGATAAACAGCAGGCTCCCCTCAGACTCCTGATTCAGCCCATGCGCTCTCGGTTTATACCGCAAGACCTCCCTCCGGGTCGATCAGTTGCTGCAAGGCCTCACAGAAGCAGATAGGCGCAGACTTCCGGTGTCTCTGTCCCCCACAAAGTCATCAGGACAGCACCTCCACCTCCCACAGAACGCTGCCAACCAGAGACGCTCACCTGAGCCTTGGTGCCCAGGCTTTGTATGAAGGGTTGGTCACAGGGACACGGTGGGCCACCCCATGTAGCTGTCTTGGTGCCTGCAGAGGCCAGGCTGCTACGGAGTTGAAGGTCTCCACCTGTGACAACACTGGTAACAGCAACTGTTGGTCTTGGCCCCAGGCCTGCAGGTGAACACAGACAGTCTGGCCAGGCAAGACGTCCCAAGAGCTTCGAGGTTGCCTGCCAGAAGCCAAGAGCAGGGGCCAGAACTGTATTGGAATATGCATGGTGTGGACGACCCAGACTTGCTGGGTTAATCCTTTACCACGCAGTTCTGCACGGTTGTCCCTCAACATCCATGCGTGTTAATTCAGGACCCCCTGTCCGTCACCATGGATATCAGACTCCAAGGATGCTCAAGTCCCTTACATAAATTGGTGTTGCATTTTCACAGAGCCTCGTTTTCTGTAAATCGCCTCTAGATTACTTATAATATGTAACGTGATATAAATAATTACTGTAAACATTGGGATTGCTTAGGGATTCATTAGGCTGTCTGTATGGGTTCAGGCCAGATGCAATAGAAATTGTCTCCATCTGGGGTCGGTTGACTCCACGGAACCTGCAGATAAAAAGGGCCAACTCTATTGTCATTCCTCTGTAGGTTGAAAGACGTGATTCCACTGTACAGAGGGTTCATGGAGGCCCAGAAGTGAGACTGGGCTTACCAGAAAACCACAGAGGAGTGTGTGAGGCATCCCGACTCTCCTAACCCAGAGGTTTTATTTTTCCCCTTCCCACCACGGGCCTCTGCCTATCTGTGAAATGGGACTGCGTGGCCAGCTTCCCACCTCTGCAGAGCCTTTGCAGCAGTCGTCCTCCCTCTCCCCCCGACTTTGTTTCTGCAATGCAGACCTGAGATGAAGCTTCTGGCCCTCTGACACCTGTGGGGCCCCCGAGTGCCCTCCTACCTACCCAGGGCTCGCTGGGGGACCCATGCGGAAGAAGGGGTCCTGCGCTAATTTGTGTGTAGTAAGCAGCGCTCACCCTGGAAGCAGCCAGGCCAGGACTGAACGGCCAGCTCGGGGAGGGACACACAGCGAATGCATCAGCCGTTCTCTTGCCTCCCGGGGACAGGGGTTGGGGGGTCAGGTAGCCCCGTGTCGACCCCTGGCTTTGCTCCTTAGTGACTAATGGTGGTGCGTCCCTGTGAGTCTGTGCTTTCTCTCTGTTAGGGCAAAGATGAGGACGGTCCCCTCTCGGGGATGTTGTCTATGTCCCCAGCAAATAAAGCCACCATCATCTGAAATACGTCCAAGGAAAGTACTGCCCTGCACCTTAAGTGAGACAAATGAAGGCTTGCATTTGGAAGCATTTGCATTTGGAAAAACTTTTTCAAAAAAAAAAAAAAAGATTTATTTATTTGAAAGTCAGAGTAACTGGGAGCGGGGGGACAGACAGAGAGAGCGCCCATCCATTGGTTCACTCCCCAAATGGCCACACAGCCAGGAGTGGGCCAGACCAAAGCTGGGAGCCAGGAACTCCATCCAGGTCTCCCATGTGAGTGGCAGGGGCCCAAGTGCTTTCCCAGGTGCATTAGCAGGGAGCCGCCTGGGAAGTGGAGCAGCCGGGAGGAACTGGAGGTCATAGGAGATGCTGGCGTCACAGGCAGCAGCTTCACCCACCGTGAAACAGCTCCTGACAGCTCACCACTTCCCTCACCTGGCCCACACCCGGACGTGATTTCCCGGGATCTTTCCCACTCTGAGCGTGTCCTTATCCACTTCCAATCCGCTCCTTTTTCTTATCTCTGAAACAGACCAAACAGATAAGAGAAATTGTGAAAACCCTCGCCGCGTCTATTTAAACTCACATATGGTCTCAATTCATTTCCAAGGATTCTATTTGCCTCCACGGGTGTCCAGGTCATTGAACCTCCCAGCCTGGGCTCGCTCTCTGAGCTGTCTGCTCCGTCTGTCTCCCTCTCTCGATGACTCACTGATTTTCATGTACACAAATAAATCACTCCATGTTCCTGTCCGCCTCGCTACTGGCAAGGAGACGCGGGCTGTGAATGGAGTGGGGGCCAGCGGGGGTGGGGGGCGGAGCCGGAGGCGACAGGGGAGAGGCGTGTGTCAATGCTAATCAGTTGGCACTGATGGCAGCCACAATTAATCGGATTGTTAAAGATCCAGTGGCAAGATCACATGGCCCCCACCCCGGGAGATCATTCACAGGGAAGACGGATGTGGTGCCCCGTGGATGGTCTGCCGAGGTATAAACCAGACAGAGAAGCTGTCCAGTGCTTCCTGAACCTGGCGTGAGATGCACAGGAGGCCCATCGTCAGGGAGGACTACAGAGGGCAACTCTCGAAACACGGAGTCTTTTCTTGCCTGTACAATCTTGCACCTGCTGCGAGTCCCCCTCGGCCTCCTGGGTGCTACCGCGGCTGCAGGGGCCGTCTGGGTTCTGGTTCCGGTGTGCGGTGTGGTAGACACCAAAGTCCACTCATATGGTCTGTGGCAGGTTGGACACAGTGTGGTAAACACCCTTTAAGTGGCAGGTGGCACTTTATACTACCAGTTACCCCAAAAGTTAAGCTTTGGTCAACTTAATGCTTCAATAAACATGCTTTGCTTTCTGATATAAGGAGTGAAGAGATATTCTATGCAAAAATATAAAACTACTGTTCAGCTTCCAAAAAATAAAGTTTGTATGCTTCCTATGCGGGACTACCTTACTCGGCTTTAAGAGAAGACAGGTGAGGCTGCTGCTCAGTGCTGAGGACAGTAGCACAGGGGGCAGGGGTCATCCAACACCCCAGTCATCCTGCACTTGGGATGTGCGTGGCCATGAGCAGCCGTGCTGTGTTGGCGTGGACACCAATCACCAAGCAACGACACAAATCGCCAAGATGAATTCTGTTTGCAAAAGGTTCCTGAAGGGAAGGAGAGAGCGACATGGGAGGTGTTGGAGGAGATAAGTTGTGACCTAAGAGATCAGGCAGGCCCAGCCAAGGAGAGATGCAAAGCAAGAGAGTTCCAGGCAGAGGGAGCAGCAGGAGCCAAGGCCCTGGGGTACAGAATGAATCTGGAAGCTTTAAAGGGAAAAGGTTAAAAAAAAAAAAGTGTGTGGCCATCTTGTAGTGAGCAGAGGGAAATGGGAGAGGGAGATCTGAGGGCCTCCCCCCACAGGCTCTGCGGCCAGGGAAAGAGCTTTGATCTTCCTCTCGGTGTGATGGGAAGCCACTGGCGGCTCTTACACAAAGAGGCCCTGTGATCCCATCATGCTTTAAAACTCCTGCCCGCCCACACCTGATGACAGGAAACAGGAATCTGATCGTTTGATCGCTTCCAAGGGTTCCTCGGGTAATATCCTGAGTGGGGCCCAATTTGGAGTGATTGGTGGGAAATCCCAGGAGTCTCACATCCTACCTGTGGATGACGAATTCCCGTCTGTCTCCCCAAAGGTGCAGGCCCTCCAAAGCCTGGCTGACATGGCTGCAAACTCAGGTACTCTCTGGAGGAGAGCGAGGCGCCGGGTGAAGTGCAGGCCACTTGTGCTTAACCCAAGAAGATAAAGAAGGCGATGAGGCCCAGTTCGAGGGTCCTCTCAAGGCTCAGGGCTCTAATGAGCCTGCTCAGGGTTTGGAGGGCTGGGTCATCACTCAGCCCACAGGTCCACATCTCTGATTTTTACTAACTAAAGATTGGCACAAGGAGCCAGATGGCCTCAGCTTTCTCCCGGGTGCACTGGAGCCGTAGATAGCGGACAGATGTCCACACCGTGTGTCGTCCTCAAGGTTGGGGTTTCCAGGAGCATATAGAGAAGCCTGGAGAGAGAAGAGAAAGAGAGGAGAGGGAGACAGCTACGCAGCCAGCTTTGCCATCCTGGGGCTCTGCCCTGGAGACAGGCTCCAGAGCTGTCAGAGACTCCCTGAGACCCCCCGTCAGAGCATCCTTCTGTGCTGGGGAGAGAAGCAGGGACCGAACGGCAGATCGGAAGTGCTGTTTCCCGGGGATTTCCTGTGGGAGGGACTTCCTGCTCCCCATGGAAACGTGAGAGCATCAGAGACCTGGGGCAAGGCTGAGCTTTCTTCTCTACCCTCCTCTGAAAATGGAATAATAAGTCTAAGGAGTTAATGTGTGTATCAGACCATAAAATAGCACGCATGTGGCAAAAGAACCAAACAGTATAAAAGAACAGACGATCAAAAGTTAACCTCTCTCCCACCCCAAACCTCAGTACTTCTCTGCAGAGGTCGTGCCAGGACCTGGTCCCAAGGGAGAGCTGGCGCTCCCAGCACTCTGCCTGCATTGCTTCCACTTCACACTCGCTTTTGTGCTGTTCATACCCTGGCACTCTTTTTATTATTTTTTACTTTGTTGCATAATTTTTGAATAGGTAGCCTCTCTCCATATACATACATACATACATACATACAAATGTACCTGTACAAGGATGGTTCAGAAACTTCATGGCTTGTGGAAATGGAATTGAAATATAAGTTCCTTTGAATTCCCGAAAATGTTGAAATTCATGCAATTTTGACAGAATATATATTTCCTGTGAAATTTTCAAAGACTTCTCATCTGCATGGCTGTGCAAGCTTTTTACACCAAAATAAACTTATCTTGTAATGC
This sequence comes from Lepus europaeus, assembly GCF_033115175.1. Lineage (NCBI taxonomy): Eukaryota > Metazoa > Chordata > Mammalia > Lagomorpha > Leporidae > Lepus > Lepus europaeus. The sequence continues at coordinate 19,644,300 of NC_084849.1, forward strand.
CGTTTTTCCATGAACTTTTTGAAGTATTCTCACATTAGTTGTACTCTATTTCATTTTTTAATAGTTGCACTGGGGCCAGAGCTGTGAAGTGCCAGCATCCCATATGGGCGCTGGTTCGAGTCCTGGCTGCTCCACTTCAAGTCCAGCTCTCTGCTATGGCCTGGGAAAGCAGTAGAAGATGGCCCAAGTGCTTGGGCCCCTGCACCTGTGTGGGAGACCCAGAAGAAGCTCCTGGCTCCTGCCTTCAGATTGGCCCAGCTCTGGCCATTGTGGCCATTTGGAGAGTGAACCAGCAGGTGGAAGATCTTTCTCTCTCTCTCTCTCTCTCTCTCTCTCTCTCTCTCTCTCTCTCTCTCTCTCTCTCTCTCTCCTGCCTCTGGATCTCTGTAACTCTGCTTTTCAAATAAACAAATAACTAAATCTTTTTTTTAATAGTTGCACTAATATCTTTTTGTTTATTTATTTATTTTGAGAGGCAGAGAGCAAGAGAGCGCCTATCCTGCCATTCAGTCCCCAGATGGATTGCAATGGCTGACACTGGACCAGACCAAAGCCGGGAGCCAGGAACTCAATCCCAATCTCCCGCAAGGGTGGCAGGGACTGAATCACTTGAGTCTTCCCAGCCACCTCCCAGGCTCTGCATTGGCAAAAACTAGAACCAGGAGCCAGGGCCAGGGCTTGAACACGGGGACTCCTGCAGGTATCTTAACCAGCACCTTCATTATCTGCTAAACACCCACCCCCTATTCTATTCCTAAGTTGAAGATGTACGAGCAGGGGTATTTGTTACTTTCATCTGTACCTCTGAATGACTGAAATATTTCAAACGACATTTCTTCGTAAGTGACAGAGAAATATATGCCATGTATTAATGTCGAACGTTCACACAGGCAGAGAATGACAGCGTGCTCACGGCAGCTAACAAGCTGCCGGGCAAGCTCTGTGATTTACAGACATGATCTCACTTCACTCCCTAACAACCCTGAAAGTCAAGGTTGGTGTAGCCCCATCTTCCAGATGAGAACAGCGAGGTGCAGAGAACAGAAGAGGCTGTCCGGGATGTTGTCAGCAATTAGCGGTGGGCTAAGCCAGAGCACCTAAGAGATGTCATCTCTTCTAAGGTTAAAAAAGAAAAAAAAACACTTAATTATTTTTGTTCCAATGCATTTTATTTAGAGACTAAGCAAGACCACATTTTGGAAGGCAAAACTGGAGGACAGGGAAGGAAAGGGAGGGCAGGGCTGTAGGGCACTGATTGCATCTCCGATTCCCTACCTTTTAGATTGCCTTGTATTTTCTCAACTAGATTATTTTATAGGAAAAAATATTTGAAGATGTGGGAAAGAGGAAAGGGCACAGGAAACAACCTCAGAAAGTCTCTACCGCTACCTCAATTTGTCCCTCTCTGAGCCTTTGATTTTTTTTCAACTATGAAAGAGGAAGAACAAAATGTCAACCTCCCAGGACTGTCCATGGTTGGGATGTGCTTTGCAGAGAGTGAACTGGCATGTGAAGTTCAAGAGTGTTGGTGGCAACATGCGACCGAGCCAGTGGATGAGCCCCCAGGCTACCCCAGGCCGAGCCCCACCTCCACCCTTGGCCTCAGGGTCTTCTCGGACTTTGGATGGGACCAGCCATCCAGGGGTCCTTGTTCCCACGGAACTGAGTGATCTGGGTTCTCTCTGGCTGAAATGAACCAGAACTGTGTTTATTAGCTCTGCTTATTCATTACCCGAGCCAAACATCTGGGTGTCGACATCTGTTGCCAGGTCCAGTGACTGGCGCATAGTAAGAACTGGATGGAGGCCAGTGCCGTGGCTTAACAGGCTAATCCTCCGCCTTGCGGCGCTGGCACACCGGGTTCTAGTCCTGGTTGGGGCGCCAGATTCTATCCTAGTTGCCCCTCTTCCAGGCCAGCTCTCTGCTATGGCCCAGGAAGGCAGTGGAGGATGGCCCAAGTCCCTCGGCCCTGCACCCGCATGGGAGACCAGGAGAAGCACCTGGCTCCTGGCTTCAGATCAGCATGAAATGCCGGCCGCAGCGGCCATTGGAGGGTGAACCAACAGCAAAAAGGAAGACCTTTCTCTCTGTCTCTCTCTCTCACTATCCACTCTGCCTGTCAAAAAAAAAAAAGAAGAAGAAGAAGAACTGGATGGAATGATGGGAATGATGGATGGATGGAAGGATTGAGTGATGGGTGGATGGAGGGAGGGATGGATAGATCGATTGATGGATGGGTGGAAGATGGATGGAGAGATGAGTAGATGGATGGATGGATTGATGGAGGGAGGGAGGGAAGGAGGAAGGGATGGAGGGAGGGATGGAGGATGGACGGATGATTGGATGGGTGGATAAATGTTGTATGTATGGATGGATGGATTGTTGGATGGGTGATTGGACGAGTAGATGGACTGCTGTGTGAATGGATGAGTGTATGGATGATGGATACACTGATGAATGGACAATGGCTGGATGGATCGAGGGATGTGTGGATTGATGGATTAATGAGTTAATAATCAAACATGAGTGGGACCAGGAAACTCAGCCCTCATTGAATCCAACTTCCTTATCTATAAGCAGGATTATGCTAAGACCTTATCCAATCCTAAAGGTCAGTGACACGAATAAATCAAGGTTGTTCAGCTGCAGGAATGAGAAGGAAGTTTTGTTAAGTGCTGAGGACAGTGGCAAGTCACTTCTAACTTGTTAATTACGGTTATCCCACTGGTCCTCAACCAGAGGCAGTTTTTCTGCCTAGGAAACATTGGGCAATGTCTGGATTCACAACCGGGAGCGGAGGATGGGAAGCTGGTGTTCATACAGGCCAGGGATGCTGTTCAGTGTCCTGCAGTCCATGTCACCAACACTCCCTCTTCCCCCCTGCTCAGCAAAAAATGATCTCACCCCGATATAGAAGGCATCACATTAACTGACAGTACTCGGGGTGTTCCAGCTGTCCCTGGATTTGTTTTTGGCTTAGTCTGATGTGCTCTGGTGTAGGTTTCTCAAGTCTCAAATAGCCTTGTCTTGGGATTCTCCCAAACATGTTGTGTGTCCCCGGGGGCTCTTCGGACCTCAGATTCCTTCTCTGGACAACCTGTAACTGTGATCTTTTGGTTTTGTCTTTGTTGGCACCAAGCAGACCAACCAAGGAGTTCTTGTGGAGTATGAAGGTCCAAAAAATAACCAGTGGTTGATGATTCAAATAGTGACTAAGACTTTTATAGTACTTTTACCAAAAATACAGCCATTGAGTCATCTCCAGCCCTTCTTCCCAAAGGTAATCATTGTAAACACTCCCACAGGGAAGAATTATCATCCTCTCTACCAAGACACGGCGTTCCAAATAGGGTCAACGACTCTGTGGGTGAATAAGTGCTTATTTGGTTACAAATGTGCCTCTGTCTTTCCCAGGTCTCTCAACCAGAAAATGCTAAAGCTGCCATTTAAACCGGCTCTTCTTGTACATATTTTATGTTTAAGAAAATATCCTATGCTTGTTAGACTTACTTTGGAAAATGCCAAAAATAGAAAGAAAAAAAAAAGATTAAAATTTCACCAGCAGTCCCGCCACCCCTGAGAGACAAAGACCACCACATGGTGCCATGCCTTCCAGACCAGACACACAACTCTCTGCATTGCTATTTCTTCCACTTGGGTGTTTCTAATTGTTTCTATATATGCCACAGAATTTTATAACTAGCTCTTTTCCTTTTTTTTTTAAATTTATTTGACAAATAGAGTTAGGCAGTGAGAGAGAGAGAGACAGAGAGAAAGGTCTTCCTCCCATTGGTTCACCCCACAAATGGCCGCTACAGCCGGCGCTGCGCCAATCCGAAGCCAGGAGCCAGGTGCTTCTCCTGGTCTCCCATGTGGGTGCAGGGACCCAAGCACCTGGGCCATCCTCCACTGCCTTCCCAGGCCACAGCAGAGAGCTGGACTAGAAGAGGAGCAACCGGGACTAGAACCCAGCACCCATATGGGATGCTGACACCACAGGCAGAGGATTAGCCAAGTGAGCCACGGTGCTGGCCCCTATAACTTGCTCTTTTCACTGAGCACTATAGCAGGAGCGATCGCCAGCCCCTGCTCCTTGTGCCTGCAGGACGATTTGCTGTGGCATGGAATTCTGGGCCTTTCCCAGACTTTCTGCTGCTGCTGTGGTTGCTGTGCATTTGAGAGACAAACCATCGGCTTCAGAATCTGTGCTTCCTCCATGTTAATGAGAAACCTCCCGTCTAATCTCCCATCTCCTCATCAAAGTTAGGAGAAGGAGAGAGAGGGAGAGAGACGCCTCTTCCCCAGTGTGGATGGCAGGACAAATGTTTAACTGCCTCCTGTGTTGTTTGGCTCTGTCCCTAAAGAGAACGAGCAACACCAGTTTGCATTTAATTAAAGCTCCATCTCTTCTGTTTCATCTCTGCCTTTGGTTATCAGTGAGGCTCTGTCTTCCTGAGACTTCCAGGACAGGGCCTTATCTCAGAGCGCTGAGTGTCAGCCAGAGGAGAAAATACACATCCTACGCTTCCATTGGTTGATTGATTGATTGACAGCACTTGAGTAGAGCCCTGAATGTACATGATAAAGAAAGGATCAGCCAAATGTGACCACTATGATGGAAATTTTAAAGTGCGCTGAGAAACAGAAGTGAATTTAACCAGTGGTCATTGAAGCCGCAGAAAAACCCAGCCTATTAGAGCAAGTTATTAAGTCGCTGGCTCTCTGAGGCCCTGGAATCCAATTTGGACTAATCCTCAGTGGGACTTGGTTTTGCAAGGCACTCAGTTGGCCAACCTTCTAGCTAAGAACAAGGCCTGAAGCCTGCACACGTTGCAAACCGCAGATGCACGCGCGCACCTGTCTTGAACTTGGCCGAATCTGGAGTCGGCCAACAGGATCCCAGCTGTGTATTATCTGAGGAGGAGGCGACACTGGGGGTGAGGAAGCGAACTTCCCTTGTGCATGCGAAACTCTCCCTGACAGGCAGGTTTTCCGGGAACCACTGAAAGCTGAATTTACTTCCTAATACAGTGCTTGGTAGCCGCTGTACTTTGCAGCTTTTTACCCTGGGGACCCCAGAGGATGGGGACAGGGGCTGCTAGCAGGAATCCATGCTCGAGCGTTTCCCTCTGCTTTTGTTCACTCATCCAAATCTTGCAGGGCTTGGATTGCCAACAGAGGTCATGGGCTTTGCCAGGAGCCAAAGCGTCACCACCGGCTGCATAAAGCCACACCCCACTTCCTTCCACCTGCAGCCTGGGGCTCCCAGAAGGCCGAGCGAAGGGGGCACACATGGAACGTTGGGGGAGGTCACAAGTTCCTGAACCTCCCTGAAGGCCCTGTCAGGCAAAGGCAAAATCAAAATCACAATGCAATGTCCTATTGCCCCGGATAGAATGACTACTATCAAAAAGACAAAAATTAGCAGGCGCCGTGGCTTAACAGGCTAATCCTCCACCTTGCTGCGCCGGCACACCGGGTTCTAGTCCTGGTTGGGGCGCCGGATTCTATCCCGGTTGCCCCTCTTCCAGGCCAGCTCTCTGCTGTGGCCCGGGAAGGCAGTGGAGGATGGCCCAAGTCCCTCGGCCCTGCACCCGCATGGGAGACCAGGAGAAGCACCTGGCTCCTGGCTTCGGATCAGTGAGATGCGCTGGCCGCAGCGGCCATTGGAGGGTGAACCAACAGCAAAAAGGAAGACCTTTCTCTCTGTCTCTCTCTCTCACTATCCACTCTGCCTGTCAAAAAAAAAAAAAGACAAAAATTAACAAACGCTGCCAGTAACACCAAGAAAGGGGACTCCTGCATACAGTGTTGGTGGAAATGTAAATTAACACAGCCTTTGTGAAAAGCAGGGTGGAGGAGATGCCTCAAAATCCAGAAACTAGATCCTGTGTGATCCGGCTACCCCACTCCTGGGTATGAATCCAAGGGAAATAAAATCATTATATCAGGAGACACCTGCATGCCCATCTTGGCACAAGAGCCAAGATGTGGAATCGACCAGGATGTCCCTCAATGAACGGCTGGATAAGGAGAGGTGGTGTGTTTGCACACTGGAATATTACTCAGCCGTTACAAAGAATGAACGCCTACCATCTGTAGAAACATGGATGGACCTGGAAGACCTTGTGTTGAGTGAAATAAAGCAGGCGCAGAAAGACAAACACTGCAGGATCCCACGCGAGTGTGGACGCTAACAGTCAGTGTTCGAGAGGAAGGGAGTAGGCAGTGGTCCCTGGGGAAGAGGAGGGGTGTGAGGGGCAGGGAGCGAGGGGAGGGCTGGATAACCGGAACCAAAGTAGAGCTCGATAGGAGAATTATTTCCAGTGCCCTGCAGCGCGACGGAGCTGCCATAATCTCCAGTCACCTCTCGAATATTTGCAAACAGCCCCAAGAGTCCGGACTCTGCCAACATACGGAGATGACACATTTGAATTTTTAAAAAAATTTTTTTGACAGGCAGAGTAGACAATGAGAGAGAGAGAGAGAGAGAAAGGTCTTCCTTTTCCGTTGGTTCACCCCCCAATGGCCGCTGTGGCCGGCGCACTGCAGCTGGCGCACAGCGCTGATCCAAAGCCAGGAGCCAGGTGCTTCTCCTGGTCTCCCATGCGGGTGCAGGGCCCAAGGACTTGGGCCATCCTCCACTGCCTTCCCGGGCCACAGCAGAGAGCTGGACAGGAAGAGGAGTGACCGGGACAGAATCCGGCACCCCGACCGGGACTAGAACCCGGGGTGCCGGCGCCGCAGGCAGAGGATTAGCCTAGTGAGCCACGGCGCCGGCAAGATGATACATTTGGATTACCCTCATCTGATGCTTGCATGTTGGCTTCAGGGATCTGCTCATCATGCTGGGCCCCATAACTATTGAAAAAGTGTCTAGGGGCCTTTCCAACCTTCAGCTTCCCAAGTGCCCCCTTCCTGGATATCTGTATGTGCCGGGTGGATGTTGGGGTGGTGGGGGTGGGACCGCCCTCCAGGAGGTTAGAGAACCACTTCCACCCACCCAGCAGAGACCTCAAGACACCAGTGTGTGGGAGGGGAAGGGAAGAGGTTGTTTCATGCTGAGAACACCAACCCACAATATCCCAAAGTCCTTTTCTCTTTTTTAAAAAAAATCATTTATCTGAGACAGACTTCTACCCGTTGGTTCACCTTCTGAATGTCTGCCATGGTCCCAAGCTGGAGCCAAAGCTGGGAGAGAGAAACTCAATCCAGGCCTCCCACATGGGTAGCTGCAGGAAAACCCAGCCTATTAGAGCAAGTTATTAAGCTGCTGGCTCTCTGAAGCCCTGGAATCCAATTCTGATCCCAATTTTGATGGGTAGCAGGGACCCAACTCTTGAAAAGTCACCACCACTGCTCCCCACCATCTGCATGAACAGGGAGCCAGAGGCCTGAAAGGAGCCGGGATTGAAATCCGGGTACTCCAATATGGGACTCTGGCATGCTAACCACTAAGCCAATGGCACCACCTCCACCCTGGCCTCGCTTCCCAAGGCCCTGTGTTTCTTACTACAGGTAATAGCAGGTTCTTTGGGGTCAGAAAAATCTAGATTTGAAATGCAGCTTTGCATTTGACTGAATGTAAATGTCCCCAAAGCTCTGCCCATCTGTAAAGTAGGAAGATAAAGTTCTACCTAGTACAGCTGGGTAAGATTCAGATGCAGTGACAGAGATAAGGCATTCAGTACACGCCTGGAACACAGTCAGAACTCAATCAAGACATCAAAAATAAAATGCCATAAATGTCCCCTTTACTAGGGCCAAGGCACACTGCTGAGGTTTCTCTCACCTTCTTGTGTGCTAATGACCCACACTGTTCCCCAACTCCCTCCCCCCAGCCATTCTCTCTCCTCTCCCCTCCTCCCCGTCCCTCCCTCTCTGTTTCTCTCACCTCCCTTGCAGTCAATGGGACGAGTTTATGGAGGTACCAGCTGAGCACCTGGGACCCAACAAGACTCGTCAGCCAGTGTCAACACTTAGCAGCCACTTTGTCCAACGCAGTAGGGCTAACAAATGGCTCTCAGGACAACTGTGACTTACCTGGTTGTCTAAAGAGCTGACAACATCAGGAGTGGGCATTTGATGCAGCAGTTAACACACAACTTGGGATGGCCACATCCTATCACAGAGGGCCTGGGTTCGAGTCCCGGCTCTGCTCCCCACCCCAGGTTCCTGCTACTCACACCCTAAGACAGCAAGTGATGGCTCCAGTACTAGGGTTCCTGCCACCTGTGTGGGAGACCCGGATTGAGACTGAGTTCCTGGACCCTGGTTCTAGCCTGGCCCAGCCTTTGTTTTGGGTATCTGGGGAGTGAACCAGTGAATGACAGCTCGCTCTCTCTCTCTCTCTCTCTCTCTCCCTCCCTTTCAAATAAATTTAAAAATAAATTAAGAATTGAAAGCAGCAGTGTCAGGGTGACATATGTCCTGTGGCCACCCGTCTGACACACAGAGAAGACGGAGAGAAGAGCCATGGGGAGATGGCCAAGACAGCAGTGGCCAGGACGGGACACTACCCCAGCCTCGGTTGCATCCCTGCTCTCCCCACCAGACCACAGCTTGGTCTGGGGCGCTGAGTATCCTGGTCCCTTGCCCTCCAATCTTCTATCCCATTGCCCCCTTCTCCCACCGCAACCCACAAGGACAGCCAACATCTATCACTTGGTGAAAGGCACTTGTGCTCACACCCGTCTGTGCTAACCCAGACAGGGAAGACTCACTCAATCTGCCACGAGGGGATCCCAAGCCTCGGAAGCATTAATGTGGGTGCTCACCCCCCCCCCAGCTCCTCACTGCCACAGGCAGGATTTGAACCCAGCTCTGATTCTGCAGCCTCAACCCACGCCTCCCACCTGGGACCGGGAAGCCTGCTTGGTCCTCAGTGACCTTGCCCCGCCCCTCCCCTCACCAGTGCCTGCTCCTGCCAGAAAGGGACTCTGGCTGGGAAGCAGTGTCACACCACCACAGGCGCATTGCCAGTGCCAGCTGCAGACTGTCACCATCTCTACCGATGAAGCCGCCGAGTCCATGAAAGTAAATGAGGCTTTCCAAGAGCGGTTGCAATAAATTTAAATGGCATCGCCAGAAGGCTGGGAGACCGGTGCTGAGTCAGTGCCGCTCGTGGCAGGTGCCGCTCGTGGCAGGTCGACGGGGGAGAGCCTTTGTCCCCATGACGTCATTCCTGGCTGTGTCGCCGTCATCATCACCAAGGATGTTCTCTCATTCCAGTATCCCACAGTGGGGAGGGGCTGCGATGGCACTGAGCACGGTAAAAGTCCCGACAGCAACGACGTTTGCTGAGCGCTCTCTAGGGGCGATGTGCCATCCTCGGTGCTCTGCCCACATCAGCCAACTGAGTGAGGACAACCCTAGGGAATGGGGAAGAATGGACCCATTTGACAGACGGGGAAACTGAGTCTCAGACAAGGGACGCCCTGAACCAGCGATGGGCAGAACTGGATCTCAACAAAGTAAACAAAGCTGATTTCAAGCCCAGTTCTGCCAGACAGCTGCTGGGGTCAGCGCGTGACGAATATTGCAGGCAGATGGAGGTGGCCGTGGCTGTAGCAGTGGGGACGCTGGTCGGGATGCTGCCTCCCACCTCACACCTGCCTGGGTTCCAGCCCTGGCTCCACCCCCTATTCCAGCTTCCTGCAGATGTGCATGCTGGGAGGTGGCCAGTGATAGCTCAAGTACTGGGGTCTCTGCTTATGTGCAAGACCCGGATGGAGCTTCCAGGTTCCCAGCCTCAGCGTGGCCCAGCCCTGGTTGTTGTGGACATTTGGGGAGTGAACCAGTGGGTGGGTGGGTGGGTGTATATGTGTCTGTCTCTCTCTGCCCATTAAATAAATAAATACATTTTTAAAGATTTGTTTTGTTTATTTGAAAGGCAGAGTTGGGGGGGGGGGTGCAAGAATCTTTCATCGACTGGTTCACTCCCCGAATGGTCGCAGCAGCCAGGGCTGGGCTGATCTGAAGCCAAGAGCCAGGACTTCTTCTGGATCTCCCACAGGAGTGGCAGGAACCCAAGCACTTGCTTTCCTAGGCCATAGCAGAGAGCTGGATAGGAAGTGGAGCCGGCTGGACTCGAACCGGCACCCATACGGGAGGCCGGCATCACAGGCGACGGCTTTACTCACTACACCACAGCACTGGCCCCAGTAAATACATTTTTTAAAAAACATTAGACAGTCCCTGAGTCTCGGGGATCATTGTACTTAAACTTGTTTTACTGGAGTGGGGTGGAACCAAGGCGATGTGTGCTCCACAGAGCAGATGCGTTGGATCCGGGATTTGGAGCTATCTGGGGGCTGGCTGCACGCCGTGTGACCCTCTGTCCCTGTCACCGGGCTGGGCAGCCCCGCCGTGAGCCGGCTCTCTGGAGTGAGTGTGTGCTGAGTGGATGTGGTGAACCACACGGCTTTAGGCTGACGGCATTTGCAGCTTCTGCTGGGGTGTTGGGCTGTACCTCCACCAAGGAGCAGCCTGAGACAAAACCATATCACAAGGATCTCACAGGGTATGTGAGGCCCACGGGGGCCCTGGCCTGGCTTGAGCCCAAGGACCCTCTAGCTGCTCTCCCTGCCCCCTTGCTATTCCTGTCTTGCTTCAGCCGGGCCTCCAGGCTTCCAGGGTCTTCACCCATCCCTCTGTCTTGAATCCGCCTCTTGGCTGTGTGTCCCACAAGGCTGCATTTGTATTATTTTGTAAAACAGAAGAGCAGAAGTGTCCCCTGGATGCCCAGGGCAACATAACCCTGAGCTAAGCTACAGAGCTTGAAGAGAACGTGCCTAATTTACATCCCTACTCCTTCTATATTAGTTGGAGGTCCTAGTGCAGTGCTCAACCTGCCCAACTGTGCATGATGGTCCTGTCTGGTAAACAAGCTTCCCTCTCTCTGAGCATCACGTCAATTACAGCCGTTTCTACTTTCCTGGCTCTCCACCCGCTTCAGTGCACATGTAGCCAGACTGCGAGGGTCTGAAGCTCTTGGTTCCTGTGAGCCTTGTGCTTAGCTGGTCCCAGCATGATCACTCTGGGGTCTTCACAGAAAGGAGGGAGGGATGAAGACAGAAATGAAGCAAGAAGACAAAGAGAGGACGGGGCCGGCACTGCGGTGTCCTGGTTAGTCCTCTGCCTCCAGCACCGGCGCCCCAGATGGGCAGCGGTTCGAGTCCCGGCTGCTTCTTTCTAGCCAGCTCCGTGCTGATGGCCTGGGAAAGCAGTAGAGCGTAGCCCGAGCCCTCGGGCCCCTGCACCCGCGTGGGAGACCAGGAAGAAGCTCCTGGCTTCTGGCTTTGGATTGGCGCAGCTCCAGCTGTTGCAGCCATCTGGGGAGTGAACCAGCAGATGGAAGATCTCTCTCTCTCTCTCTCTCTCTCTCTCTCTCTCTCTCTCTCTCTCCCTGCTTCTCCAATAAATAAATAAATCATTTTAGAAAAAGAAGTAGAATATTCGGACAAGCAAACAAGAAATGAAGGGAGAGAGGAAAGCAGGAGAAAAGGGTTTTTTTTCTATTGATTGATTTGAGAGGCAGACAGAAAGACAAACAGACCAACGGAGCACACATCTGCTGGTTCACTCCCCCAATACCCACAGCAGCCAGGACTGGGCCAAGCCAAAGCCAGGAGCTGGAACTCAGCCTCCCGTGTAGGCGGCAGGGGCCCAAGTACTTGAGCCTCCTGGGGTGCTGGGAGGTTGGAGGCAGGGGCTGGGGACAGGGGCTGGGGACAGGGGCTGGAGGCAGGGGCTGGGGACAGGGGCTGGGGACAGGGGCAGGAGGCAGGGGCTGGAGGTAGGCATTGGCTCCAGGTATTCTGAAGCAGGACTGGGCACCTCAGTGCCAAGGCCAAATGCACGCCCCAAGGAGACGACTCAGAGGCCGACCTGGCAGGCCTCCCATGGCACCCTTAGGAGGCCCACCCTCCATGTCTGGCAGAGGTGGAAGCCATGACCCCTTGGCCCCGAGCTGACTGGTGTCTTTTCTCTCCTTCCAAGATGCCAGCCCAGAGGGAGACACCAACCCCTCGGGCCCTGCCCTCCTGCCTTCCGAGGCTCTGCAAGGCATCAGCCCGGGCCAGGAGAGCTCCGAGGAGCGGGCGATCGTGGTACCTCCACGTCCCACCCCGTCGGATGAAGAAGAGTTTGGCGAGCTGGAGACGGAGGGGACGGCGGCCCCTGCCGGGCCTGAGCCCCCAGCGCTGTCCTCAGCGCCGCCCGAGGAGGCGGCCACCAAACACCCCAAGTTCCCCCGGAAGAAGCCACCTTCTCTGAAGCAGGTGAACTCAGCCCGGAAGCAGCTGAGACCAAAGCCCAGCTCTGCAGCGGCCACCCAGAGGGCAGGGTCCCAGTCCTCGGGCCCGGCTCTCCTCCCCTCCTCCACGGAGAAGTCCCAGCCCCCGGGAGACCTGGGCCACGTCATGGCCGCGGAGCCATCGTCAGAGGTGCCCCTTTGGTTGGACCGCAGGCAGGGAGCCGTCCCCACAACGCCTGCGCCCCTGCAAATCGCCCCCTTCACCTCGCAGTCCTACGTGGCCCACACCCTGCCCCAGAGGCCCGGCTCCGAGGAGCCCACAGCGCCCGACGCCGAGGCCCCCCAGCAACCCCCCGAGGACGCCAGCCCCGTGACCCTGACGGACAAAGGGGAGAACGAGCTGACCGGCTCGGCCTCGGAGGAGAGCCAGGAGACCACCACGACCACCATCATCACCACCACGGTCATCACCACTGAGCAGGCCCCAGGTAGGCAACTGGCCCCAACTCCCCCAGCCACCCTCCTCCTCGCACCGGCTGGGAGGCGCCCAGGGCGTGGGGGTGGAGGACTCCCTGGGAAGCCCAGGCCCCTCCGGCAGGGTCCAGCTGTTGAGCCCCGGCTTGGAGCCTGGCCTGTGGCTCAGAATTGATAATCGTGTTAAGGATGAGACAGAAGCCAGCAACTCAGTACCCCCACATCCCACCACCAAGTGCCTGGGTTCCAGTTTCTGTTCCACTCTCCACGCCAATATCCTGCCAATGTGCACCCCACGAGGCAGCAGGTGAGGGCTCAAGTCCCTGGGTCCCTGCCATTCCCGTGGGAGACCTGGATGGCGTTCTCAGCTCCTGGCTTCAGCCCAGCCTCGGCCATTGCTGGCATTTGGGGAGTGAACCAGCAAGTGGGAGATTCTCTCTCTCTCTCTCTCTCTCTCTCTCTCTCTCTCTCTCTCTCCTTTTCAAATAACTATAAATCAATAAGTAAAAATTTTAAGATGAGAACAGCTGAGAAAGGTTGCCCCAAGCGACCACGCGAGGCCACACAGCAAGTGAGTGGAGCGAGTGGACCCGAGGCCTCTTGACCGCAGAGCAGGATCCTGTAACCCCCTTTGCGGAAGTGCTTAGCTCGTCCCCTCTGCAGTCCACTCCTCCACAGCGGCCGAGTCTGAACACGTGTGGTTATTCCGTGGACAACGCCGCCTAGCCCCTGTGTATGGAGCAGCCAGGTTGGGTCAGGTGTTGCAGGCATTTGGAGAGGATTTGTCGGATGTGGGAGGAGGTTCCCCCAGGCTCTGCAAATACCACGCCACGGGAGGCAAGCGGTGCACTGCGCAAGTGCACTCTGCAGGGGTCCCGGAGGAACCCAGCCCCCACTGCTACCCAGGGCTGACGCCCCGTGAATAGCCCCAGATTCGTGATATCATGCACTCGAATGAACAGCAGGGGGAAGGGTGAGGACCCCCTAGAAGCGCAGACCCTGCCGCCGCCCACCTCGGAGCTCCGGTCTGAGCGGCTGTGCATCCTGATCCGAGCTCTTGCCCGCAGCTCTGTGCAGCGTGAGCTTCTCCGACCCGGAGGGGTACATCGATTCCAGTGACTACCCCCCATTGCCCCTCAGCAGCTTCCTGGAGTGCACCTACAACGTGACCGTCTACACCGGCTACGGGGTGGAGCTCCAGGTAACCCCGCAAGCATGTTTCTTTGTTTTGTTTTGTTTTTTCACTCTACCTCTTCCAGCAGGAAGTCCCTGGAGTCAGGCCAGCTAGTAGCATCTTAGTTAGTCTGGGGCTTTCTTTGTTCTACCGGGGGCAATTTTAGCTGGGTTTTTGGTAAATGAATAGGAGTTCCTGAGTCAGTGTCCTGCTGAAATAACTCGAAGCACAGTGGGAGTGGCCCGCCGAGGTCAAGGGGGATGCTGCCTGGGGGGATGGGGGGGCGGCTACAGCCTGGGAGGGTCAGGATTCATCTCAGAGTTTCTCTCTGCTGCCCCCTGCCGGTCCCCAGGTGAAGAGCGTGAACCTGTCGGAGGGGGAGCTGCTGTCCATCCGCGGCGTGGACGGCCCCACCCTAACTGTCCTGGCCAACCAGACGCTCCTGGTGGAGGGGCAGGTGATCCGCAGCCCCACCAACACCATCTCGGTCTACTTCCGCACCTTCCAGGACGAGGGGCTTGGCAACTTCCAGCTGCACTACCAAGGTACGGCCTGACACAAGGCTGTCTGCCTCAGTTTCCCTATGCAGCCAATGATTCTCCAGCATTTCAGAGCCAGAGACCACCGTCCCTCCCCTTGGCAGTTTGGCAAAACCTTAGAGTTGTGTTTTTAAGATCACACAAGAAAAAGTACACGATTTTAGAAGAAGCCAGTCGTATGGAATTACGGTTGTCAAAATATTGTTCTAATCTATATCACAATCCATGTGCTCGTCATGCGTTCATTAAATAACAATAAATCCTAGCAGTTCTGATAATTACTGCAATTTCAAAGTACCAAGGAGCATAAGAAATATGTCAAGATATCCGTTCTGACTCGGAAGGATCTGGATTTCTCTTGCTGGCGGTCACAGAGTCTGCCCGTACATAACAGCTTGTCGCCTGAATTCATTGATTAAGCAAAATGCCAGTGCTCGTTGGTGGTCAATGAGAACAAGCGGGCATAGTTTCTGCTGCGAGGGATCCGGGGCCCTGGGCGAGGTCCCGGGGCTGCCCCCCAGTCCTCCTCTCCAACCTCCCCCTCCTGCTCATCTGTTCCAAGTCTCCTCCTCTCTTGGGCTCAGTCTTCTCTCATCTTCCTTCCTCTCTCCCTCCATCCCTCTACCTCCTTCTCCCTTCTCTTATTTCTTCCTTGCCTCTCTCCCTCCCTGCCTCCCCTCCACTCCCTCCATTCTCTCTCTCTCTCTCTCTCTCTCTCTCTCTCTCTCTCTCTCTCTCTTTATCTCTCCACCCCCCAGTCCCCTGGTTCTCCCTCCTTCTCCCATCTCTCCTCTTCTCATTCTCTCCCTCCCTCCCTGGGAAGTTCCTATGACCCCAGAGTTCCCGTCGGGCATTCACCAGCTGCCGAGATCCCTAAATAGATAGGGGAGAGGTCAGTGCGCATCTGGCCATTGTGGGCCATCCACACCATGGGAGCCACACTTCCTGGAGGACGATTCATTTTTCACTTCTGCTCTCAGTGTCTGAAATCTGTGGGCAGCTGTATGAGGGGACCTCCGAAGGTTTGCAGCAGACATGGAATTAAGAGAGAACTCAGGCGCCGGCGTGGCAGCACGAGTGGGAGGAAGGGAAGCCAGCAGCTGCCCTGGAAAGCTGAGGAGCGTGGCGTTCAGGGCCGTCAGCATCCCAGGGCCGCATGGTTTCCTAGTGACAGAGTAAGAGGGCAAACTCACCTGCAGGGCCAGCGACTCCCAAGCTTCCCCTCTGTGGGGCAGGTCCTAGAGTCTGCGTCTTTAACAACCACCTAAGACGTGCATGCAGGAGAGGGCGGCAAATGCAGCATGCCAACTCACGCTCCCCCCACACAACACACACACACACACACACACCTGCTGTCCCGGGCTACACAGGACGGAGCTGGAGCCTGAGAAAGTGCTGGCCCGGCAGCTTCAGCACCACGGACAGGTGGAATCACAAAGACGCCCTTCTCCGTGCTCCCCTGTCCCGGGGGCCTCATCTTTACTGGCTCCTGGGAAATGGGTCATGATCTCCAGCAAACTCCCCCGCCCACACACACATGCACACGCACACGCATCCGTGCACACACACGCACACACCACATGCACACATACACGTGCGCACACATGCATGCACACACGTGTGCGCACAGGCACATGCAAGCACACACATGCACACGCGTGCACGGCCTGACTCTGTCCGCCTTCGTGTCTCTTCCCAGCCTTCATGCTGAGCTGCAGCTTCCCACGGCGGCCTGACTCCGGGGACGTCACCGTGATGGACCTGCACGCAGGCGGGGTGGCCCACTTCCACTGCCACCTGGGCTACGAGCTCCAGGGTGCCCAGATGCTGACCTGCATCAATGCCTCCAAGCCCCATTGGAGCAGCCCGGAGCCCGTCTGCTCAGGTGAGTGCCCGCCTCAGGCGCACCAGACGCAAGGGTGCGGTCAAGAGGCTAGAGACCAACCCCCACCCCACCCCCACCCCTACCCCCACCCCCATGCCCGGAAATTGGGCGGGACCTCCAGGAGTGGCTCACCAACATGGCTGCTGGTCAGAGAGCACAGGCTGTCCGTCGTAGCTGAACACCTACTACGTGCCGGGTTAGGAGCCACGCACAAGGATCCTGCTGGCAACAGGAAAGCATCATTCCTGCCCTCCAGCCCTCACAATCAAGTGCGATGTAAACGGCGCAAGAGAGCTGATGATAAATTCTGAGATTGAATTATTGCCGTTTTGATTCCCCAAGGCCCTTCGGAATTTTTCCTTTTTTTTTTAAAGAAATTAAAAAATATCCAAATCACAGGGCAGTTGGCCTCCGCGCCTCTCTCTTGTTAATTTTTATCTATGTGTGAAATCAGAGAGGAATTAAGCCTCCATTTGTGCTAAGAAAGATGGATGGGGAGCCAGGGCTGGCAAATGGAAGGCAAACAGAGCTATCAGTCGGCTTAATAAGGCAGAGAAGGGAGCAGGGGGAACGAA
Organism: Lepus europaeus; assembly: GCF_033115175.1. Classification (NCBI taxonomy): domain Eukaryota; kingdom Metazoa; phylum Chordata; class Mammalia; order Lagomorpha; family Leporidae; genus Lepus; species Lepus europaeus. The sequence goes on from NC_084849.1 coordinate 19,661,203, forward strand.
GCCCGCAGCAGTGGCGAGGACAGATGGCAGGGTCCTCCAGCAGGGAACAAGCCCTGCAGCTCTGGGCTCCTGGGCCACGGGGCAGCGGCGCGTGCTGTGCATCCACCCCCTATGCTGTGCCAGGTGGCACCGAGCTCTCTGTAGACGCCATTGCACTGCGGGCCCATCAGGGAGGGTGGGGTTATTAACCCCATTTTACCTCAGATGCAGAGAGCTTAAGGGACTTATCCCAGATCCACATGAGATCCGTGGCCCCAGTGAGATCTGGACCCGGAGCTCACTTACTTGGGAGGACGATCACTCTGCTGGTAAGACGGGAAAGGAAAGCTTCTACTGCTCTGTGCATCTTCTCAGAAGAAGCACTGAAATCTAGGGTACTGTCTTTGCTGTCAGTCATAGCAAAAAGGAGGGCAAAAGCACCCTCTTCTCTTCCTGAAATCCTAGTTAGTCCTAAAGTCGTTCAACAAACATTCCCATGTGCACCTGCTGTTGATTGACAAGCCTTGATCTGGAACTAGAGGGACAAAAAGGGGGGAAATGCATTTTTCATTCAGCAAACACCCACCCAACACCTGTTGTGTGCCATGCACCTTTCAGGGTTAGCAGAAAGCTTCATTAATAAGATGCAAGGTGGAGTAGTGGCTCCAAAACAGACTCTGGAGGGAGGCCGACAGAGTCGAAGTCCCAGCTGTTCCTCTGAGTGTGTGTCCTTGGGCAGGTGATTTAAAGATTTATTTATTTACTTGAAAGTCAGGGTTCTAGAGAAGGGGAGAAAAAGACAGACATAGAGACAGACAGAGGACTCCCATCCACTGGTTCATTCCCCAAACTGGCCACAATGGCCAGGGCTGAGCCAGGTCGAAGCCAGGAGCCAGGAGCTTCTTCTGGGTCTCCCACGTGAGTGGCAGGGACCCAAGGTGATTAGCAGGGAGCTGAATCAGAAGTGGAGCAGCTGGGACACAACCCAGCACCCATACAGGATGCTGGTGTTACAGGCAGTGGCTTTACCCACTACGCCACAGTGCTAGCCTGGAAAGCTATACTTTATAGAGGGAGAACTCTATAATGAAGCAACTAAGCAAAGATACATGTTCTATTCTAGCCAGTCATGAGTTATGAAGAAAGGCTGAGGAGAATACAAAGAATGAGATGATGGGGGTGGGAGAGCAGAAACGCAGATGAGAGAACACATGAGAATAGCTCGATGCTATCTTCAAAGTCAAGTTCAAAGTGTTTTTCTTATACTTCATTTATCTCACAGTAAAGATAAAATAACTTCTTTTTAAAAACATGACTTATTTATTTGAAAGGGAGAGAGAGAGAGAGAGAGAGAGAGAGAGAGATTGAGAGAGACAATCTTCCATCAATTGGTTCATTGGTTCACTCCCCAAATAGCTGCAATGGCTGGGGCTGGACCAGGCAGGCCAAAGCCAAGAGCACCCTCTGGGTCTCCCACGTGGGTGCAGGGGCTCAAGCACTTGGGCCATCTTCCCCGCTTATCCAGGTGCATTTTCATGGAGCTGGATTGGAAACAGGGCAACCGGGACCTGAACAGGTGCCCGCATGGGATGCCAGCGTTGCAAGTAACAGCTTAACCCACTGCACCACAGTGGGGATCCCAGGTTCAAGCTCTCGAGGCCTCCACGATCTGGCTCCAATCGAGCTGCCTGACTTATGCTCCTTCAGTCCTCTGGAAATGAAGGATTCTTCCCGCTTTTCCAAGGCTAGCTGCTTGAGAAGGAAGATATTGCAGGCTTCTTTGATCTTCCTAAAATATAGAAATGGTTCCCCAGACTTGAAACCCTGGTCTTGGCATTGGACTTGACCCAACCATGACCCTGGGCTGAATCTCACCTTCCTTCCTCCCGGGCTGCCTGCCCAGCCCTGTGAGAGATGCCTGCCGCCTACCAGCTCTTTCTGGGTTTGAAAAATTCACAGGAGCTCTCCTAAACAATACATGCAAAACAATTTCCTAAGAACCAAATATTTCCTAGGAACAACCTCCTTATTTGTGAACTGCAGAGACTGTGTGGCTCTTTCCAGTGCACAAATCATTGTTCAGTATTCTCCTATTAGATTTTGTACAATCAAACTCATATAGGGTTCTAGTAAAAACAAGTTTTCAATACAAAAATGTGGATGGTAGGAGCAAATAACTTTTCTATTCATGGTCTCAATTGATCCTTGCAAATAGCTCATTGAAACAGATATGAGAGACAATTTTCTAACTTTAATTTTTTTCACCTACAAAGTAGTGAGTGTTTTCTTATATTCTTTGAGAATGTGGTCTTTCATGACTATGTAGATGGAGTGCATTTATTTTACCAAACATTTGGAAGTAGATATTCATGTTGTTCCTTGCTTTTCACTCTTTTTTAATGAAGATTTATTTATTTGAAAGGCGGAGTTATAGAGGCAGAGACAGTTACTGAGAGAGATCTTCCATACACTGGTTCACTCCCCAGTACTGGACCAAGCTAAAGCCAGGAGCCTGGAATTCCAGGGGGCCCAAGCACTTGGGCCATCTTCCACTGCTTTCCCAGGTGCATTAGCAGGGAGCTGGATCAGAAATGAAGCAGCCGGGACTTGAACCGGCACCCGGGTGGGATACCAACATCACAGGTGGTGGGTGGCTTAACCCACTGAGCCACGACGCCAGCCGCACTTTTCACTCTCAGTAACACATGACAGTGAATGCTCCCATCCACAAGTCCTTGTGCAAATCTCAAAGTCTCTTCTTGGGATAAATTTCCAGATCCGTAACTACTAGGTCAGAGTGTTTGAACATATTTTCTAGACTTTTCACTAAATTGCCCTCCTGAAAGATTGATGTGCTCTCTAGTCTCGGAATAAGAGGAACTATTTCCCATCCCTTTACCAACTGCAGATTCTGCTGCTGCTTTTAATCTTAACAAATTAGGTGTAGATGAAAGCGTATACTATCGACTTGCCTGTCTTTTATTTGGAGTGAGGTGGAATTTTTTTAGTGCTCACTAAGTACTAAAAGCATATTTCTCCTTTGGGAAATTGCCTAGTAATGTTCTTCTTGATCGTCATTTTATAATTAAAAGTCTGGGCACAGCTAGCACCATGGAAGAATCCTTCAATTGCAGCCATTCCCTGCCACAAAATAGACATATTGATGGCTCTAGTTATAGAGGGAGGTCCTCTGGCAGATAGCACGACCCCTCCTCCAGGCAGAACAAGCCACCTCCGAGCTCTGCTTCCTGCTCCTTGCTTTTCTCATCCTAGATCTCGTGTTTCACCCTAGCTAGGGGATAGGAGATAAGGATGGCACGGAAAGAATAAAGCACTCATCTCTCTCTCTCTCTCTCTCTCTCTCTCTCCCCCATTGCCCACACCCCCTGCTCTCTGGGCCCAGCCCCCTGTGGAGGAGCAGTGTACAATGCCACCATCGGCCGTGTCCTCTCCCCGAGTCACCCTGGAAACGCCAACGGGAGCCAGTTCTGCGTGTGGACGATCGAGGCCCCAGAGGGCCAGAAGCTGCACCTGCACTTTGAGAGGCTGTCGCTCCACGAGAAAGACAGGTGAGCCTCTGGAGGTTCCAGTCCCCCACCCCGCCAAGCCCCTTCCCTCCCTGCACGTTACAACACGCCTAGGGGTTTGCAATCTTGAGATGGCTCACAGAAGTCAAGAGAGGAAGAGGTTGGAGGATGGCGAGGATCTGAGAGAGCATCGGCTTCCACCTCTTCCTGTTACGGATAAGGAAGCTAGGGCTTATGGGGGAAGGGGCCCGCCCCAGGATACACAGCAGAATAGGAAGAGAGAGGCCAGGAGGGAAGCAAGGTCCCAGGACATCGCCCTCCCTCATTTTCTCAACTGGACATCCCTTTCCGCAGCTGAACGAGCAGGGGAGCGTTCACTGAGCATCTGCTCCGTGCCTGGCTTCTCAGCAGCATTAGAGCAACCTGGGGCTTCACTAGACACCAGGTTCCCAGCCTTCCTTCTGGGGAGGCTCAGGGAGAAGCCAGGCAAGGATGCTGCTGCAGATTGAATCCCTGGGGGTGTCTCTTCCGAGCGATGCCGGCGATGAGCCAAGCTTAAGTTCACAGCCAGCAACACACATGAGCAGAGAGGCACGGGGAGTTGACCACAGTGAGCATGGTGTGAACACTCCCACAATGGACCACACGGGCCCCTGGGCACAGCTCACCTAGGGGGACCTGCAAACAAACAGCTGTGGAAGCGAGGTGTTGACATTGACCATGGAACACTGGTTTCTCAAGGATGTCGGCTGGGAAAAAAGTTCGTACTAGCTCATGGAGGTCAAAGGTGAACACACAGCAAAAAAAGATGGAGGCGTTCGCTGTGCTGGGAAGGAAAAGCAATGGTATCTGCCCCCTGCATTTTACTGAGGGAAAAGGCAGTTAAAGCACCATACCCCGTCCATCGCCAGAGGCAGAGCTAGATGGGAAATGCCACTTGGAGCTAAGTGTCGGGAAGAGGCTGGCTAACGGACCCCAAAAACACAAGGAGAGGGGTACTCCAAGGGTGGATAACTCAGAGGGGTGGACAAAAATATGGGGGAGGGGTGGAATGAGGAAGTCTGTAGCAAGGGTTCTCGGGGATACCAGGAAGACAGAAAGCTGGGGAGGGTAACAGAACTTGCGTCCTGAGCGCTTTGAATGCCCAGATGCTTCTGTGGGCAGCAGAGGCGTGGAAGGGCTTTGCAGAGTGGAAGGACATGAAGAAGGGTTTTTCAGATGGTTTCCCACAAAGTGAGGTCTTCCCCCACCGCGGTGCTGTAATCTGCTGTGTGCCGGGTGGGTCCTGCCGTCAGAGCGTCTGGGAGACACCGCCGTTGCGCAGCCCAGCCCAGCCCTTTCTTGGGTCGCATCCCGAGACACACAAGCCAGCGAAAGCACGGAGCCCTGCAGGAAAAAAATATATGTGAAATTTGCGTTTAACCCACTGTGTCCCAAACCCGTCTGACCACAGACTATACAAGGATGTGAGATGAAACTAATTACGGTGGCAGACGTTCCAGGGACAGAGCTGGAAAGATGCTATTTTTGGAAGATTAATAGACTACAGAGATCCAGGGACCATGCTGTTTCCTCTTTGTCAGCGGCTTCTCTTCTTTGCTGGAACAGTCCTGGTGCGCAGCCCTCGAGATACAAGAGGGTCGGCAGGGGTCAGGAGACCGTGGGGGTGACTCTCCCCACCTCGGGTGACCCTTGACCTCGACTGCAGACTCAACTCCTCTCCGCGGTACCTGATGCGAGATGTATGGAACAGATCATGGCTCCAACACGCACGCATCCTGGTCACATCCAAAATGCATCCGGGCAACATAAAATCAACCCTTTTATGAATCACAGTAACAAACTCAAAGGATTTAAAAAAAAAAAAAACCTGTGTTTATGACTCCATAAAAGAAAGTGAACTATTTGTGTACTGTGTGCCCCCCCCCCTACTGAGGCATAATTTCTTTTTAGAAAGAAAGAAAAAGACCAGGAGTTTAAGGAGTCAAGTACTCCAGGCTTTTTATAACCACAAAAAGAAATGCACAGTGCTTTTGTCTAAAGCACTTATTTTTCAGGGAACTGTAGTTGGTCCTGTTCTCAAAACCTACCCATACAATAGGTTGGAAAGATGGTACAATCCCGCCTTCCACCGTATGGGAAACAGAGGCCAAAAGATATTTTGATATTTATGTAAACCTGGTCCGTGGGGACTTAGCAACTGGACATGAGGACTCCCCCAAACAGTGCTCTTGGGGTGCAGGGATCAGCGGCAGAGCCTGTCGGAGGCAGAATGCTCAGTAAATACCACTTGCCACCGACTGTCCTGAGCACGTTGCACCTGTGGCCTCTCGCCCCCCTCCTAGATAAGGGGACAGAAGTGTAGAGGGGTAGAGCATCTTTGTGCAGAGAGGCCCACAGCTCAGAAGTCCTGCAGTCGATTTTAAACCCAGGTCCACCTGATTCTGCATGCTGCTGTTGCTGCCCCAGCATCTCAATTAACCAACCAACATCAGTTCCTTAGTCTGGCTCACGGCGTCATACATGTCACTGCCCCTACAACCTCAGAGCAAGTCCGTGAGGGATCTGGGACAGGCACTTAGTCCCATCCTCCAAAGGAGGGAACAGGTCCAAGCAGGTGATGTGGCTGTGTCCGGGCCCGTGAGTGCCAAGTCAGGGCTCGCACAGCAGTCACATGCTCCCTCCTGCCGCTATGTGTTGGGGGCCCAAGAAGGCTCCTCAATGCCCCTGCTCTCTGTTCCCACTGCCAGGATGACGGTCCACAGCGGGCAGACCAACAAGTCGGCTCTTCTCTACGACTCCCTCCAAACTGAAAGTGTCCCCTTCGAGGGGCTGCTGAGCGAAGGCCACACCATCCGCATCGAGTTCATGTCTGATCAGGGCCAGGCGGCCTCAGCCTTCAACATCCGATTTGAGGGTGAGGATCTCAAGGGCGGAGGGGCTCTCTGTCTCTGGGGGTAATCACTGGCGAGCCCAGGAAGCATGCAGGGGTTGGGGCTGGGTGCGGGGGAGGTGGGATTTTGTGCTGCCAAGGAAGGAGGGGACACAGTGGCTAGGTGGGTCCTGTCCTCTCCCAGGACCGCCTTTGGCTTTATTAGTGACAAGGTCTGCCATTCACTGAGCACTGAGCCTATACCTAGTACCGGTCCTGCCTCACCATACTGATATGTTAGAACTGTTATTATCTCTGAAATCCTGAGAACTTGAGTTCGGTGCCGAATGCCACCGCATAGCAGACTTGGAACAAAATGCCTGTCTCCCCTGTGTTGAGTCCTTAAGCTCCGCCCCCAGCTCTTAGATTCCTGCCACCTGTTGCCCCAAGGAGAATTAGCAGGGCCAGAATTGTGATGCAGCCACTTAAGCCACTGCCTGCAGCATTGGCATCCCACATCAGAGCGCCAGTTTGAGTCCCAGCTGCTCTGTTTCCAATCCAGCTCCCTGCTAATGCGCCTGGGAAGGCAGTAGAAGATGGCCCAAGTGCTTGGCCCCAGCACCCACATGGGAGACCTGGATGGAGTTCCATGCTCTTGGCTTCAATCTAGTCCAGTCCTGGCTGTTGCAGTCAGTTGGGGAGTGAACCAGAGGATGGAAAAATCTCTCTGTGTGTGTCTCTCTCTCCCCCTCTCCCCTGACACTCTGCCTTTGAAATATATAAATTAAGTCTTTTATAAGAGAAGGATTATCAAGGGCCTTTCCTGCTCAGATGCCGACCCTGTCAGGAAGGTGGCCCTGGGTGTTTCCTGTGCGTTGGGGGACTTCCTGTCCTGGCTTCCCCAGGAAACATTGGCTTCATCATAGGCCAACGTTTAGTTTCCAGGGACAGACTCAGGACTCTGCAGCTATGGGGTAGGAAAGAGAATCCAAAATTCCAACTTTTAGATGTGAAGCAAAATGAGGTCGGCCGGCGCCGCGGCTCACTAGGCTAATCCTCCACCTGCGGTGCCGGCACCCCGGGTTCTAGTCCCGGTTGGGGTGCCGGTTCTGTCCCGGTTGCTCCTCTTCCAGTCCAGCTCTCTGCTGTGGCCTGGGAAGGCAGTGGAGGATGGCCCAAGTGCTTGGGCCCTGCACCCTCATGGGAGACCAGGAGGAGCACCTGGCTCCTGGCTTCGGATCAGTGCAGAACTGGCCATAGCAACCATTTGGGTAGTGAACCAATGGAAGGAAAACCTTTCTCTCTCTCTCTCTCTCTCTCTCTCTCTCTCTCCCCGCCCCCCCCCCCCACTGTCTAACTCTGCCTGTCCAAAAAAAAAAAAAAAAAAAGACGAGGTTAAGAAGCCAAGTGCATGTCCCACGGGAGCTCAGCAGGTGGGCGCTCATACCAGAGCACTTGGCCTGGTGTTGCTTTCCTAAACAGCCGGGGGTGGGGGGACCCCATCTACCTGCAGCCCTGGAGGGCAGCTCCTGACTCTTCCCAGCTACATTCTGTGATTTGATCCCTACCTAGCCTTTGAGAAAGGCCACTGCTACGAGCCCTACATCCAGAACGGGAACTTCACCACGTCTGACCCCACCTATAACATCGGGACCATCGTGGAGTTCACATGTGACCCCGGCCACTCTCTGGAGCAGGGCCCAGCCATCATCGAGTGCATCAATGTGCGGGACCCTTACTGGAACGACACGGAACCCCTGTGCAGAGGTGAGCATGGCCACCGCCCTCTGCCTGGGGCACCCGGGGACTCCCACCTCTTCCCATGAGGAGATTCAGGCCCCAGACTGGAGACATGTACCCAGCTTGCACACCAACTGTAGGATGAGAATCCTTTCCAGGGAGTACTGTCTTTGCAGCGTGGCTACTGCTGACTCTCGGGGGAGATTACAAAAATTTTTAAAAGTGCCCCTTCCTCCAGGTATGCACCCCACAATGCACAGCTTGATGATCAGGTCAATGCCCGGACATCAGCTCCTACACACTCCCCTTGCTGTGTACCCTTGTGCAGTGCACAACCCACCCAACAGCCATGGCTGCTCCAAGTCTCATTGAAACTAATGATTATGATAGTTATTAATAGGCAGGCAATAATTATGTGACAGGTGCTCTGCCATGGGTTGTGTGTGAATTTCCTTCACACACAACCCAGACAGGTAGATATTCTGAGGCCCCGTTATAGAGGCAATGAAATGACAAGTCTAAGAGAGCGCACTGGAGAAGGAAGACATGGAAGTCAGAACTCTACATTCTGAGACTGTGCTCTGAACCCCTCTGGGCAACGTTGGCTGTGTAGACCCCTGTCTACACAGGCTCCCAGTCCTCCCTGCTCTGTTTCCCCATGATCAAGGCTCCTGAGCCAGCCCAAGCCTGGCTCTCCAAGCACTGTGTGGAGTAATGAAGGGTGCCCTTGCTCCCTGGCAGCGGCACCCTGCACAGTGGCTGGCATGAAATTGCAGCCTTGCCATGGTGAGGGATTGAGCCCTGTATTAAATGTGCTGGTTTAACAGAGCGGAATTTATTGGTGCCTCAGCCTCTGCCATGTTGAGAACTTTCCAAAGCAGTCAACGCAGAGTGGAATTTCAGCAGCTCCAGCCAGAGCCACATCCTTGCTCCCAGTGCCGAGTGGAACGCTGAACAGTAACGCTCACTAGCTTATTGAGTACCTGCCACATGCCGGGCACCAAGATGCCTGTTGAACACTCAATACACTCAATCAAACCTCAACAAAACCCAAGGAGGTCAGCGGTGGCATTCCCGTCGTCTTATATAGGGAGCTGAGACTCCAAGGAGTTGCATATCCCATCCCCCCACCTGTTGATGGCAGAGACAAGCCCAACACCAGGGCCCACGTGACTTGAGTGTACCATTTCTTACTCACTACCCACTCAGAGGAGAGCAGAGCCATTGAGTCCTTCAGCCTATAGAGCGCTGTCCTTGGTCCTGAAATAACCACAGTTCCTCAGCCTACCTTTCACCAACCCTCAGCTAAAGAGGAGACAGGTGGCCAGCTCTCATCTAGTCATCCCACACACACGTTCTGACTGCCGAGATGAATTCACCTGCCTGTGGGACCCTGAGAGCCACTGCTGTCTGACATGATGGCCCACAGTCTTACCTACTACGCCGTGTTGGGTTCCTTACACAGAATGTCTGTCTTTTACAGCCATGTGTGGTGGGGAGCTCACTGCCGTGGCCGGGGTGGTGCTTTCCCCGAACTGGCCGGAGCCCTATGTGGAGGGCGAAGATTGCATCTGGAAGATCCATGTGGGGGAGGAGAAACGGATCTTCCTGGACATCCAATTGTGAGTGTTTTTGATGGGCAATCCGCCCCCATTCAATCAGCCGAATTTCAGAGCTGAGGGAAGACATTGCTCCTACTGTATTCTTTCAGGTCATATTACTTAAGTGTCTGCTAATGTGCCAGGTACTGAGCAAAGGGTTGGAGTCCCCATGAGAAAACCAACAATAGCAGCAGACACACAGAGTCCCAATCTTTGGGAAATTCAGTCTATTCAGGAGAGAAATGTTAAATGAGAACATGGTCAAATAATTGCGTTCTGTAACTGTAATAAGTGATGTATGGAAAGAGTTGTGAGCTATGGAATTCTACAAGGGGAGTTGATATAAAGAGAAAAATCGAAAAAGATTCCCTGGGGATCTGTTCTGCAAGCTTGGAACTAAAATATGCGTTGGCATGAAACACTTGGAAAGCAAGTGATGTGCAAAGGCCCTGTGGCAAGAGCAAGTGTGTCATTTGCAAAAGACTGAGTGGCCAGTGTGGCCAGGGAGAGGAGGGCACTACAGAGACCTCACGGTCCTGTAATAGTTTGTTTTCCTGTCTGTACCTCTCCATTAAATCAAAAGTTCCTCTAGGCCATGTCTTGGTCTGCCTTGTAGGATTGAATTCAGAGCCTGAAATTTAGTTGCTGTTCATGAAATGGTGGTTGAATGGAGTGTTGTGATGAATGGACTTACCTGGCTGTGTGACTGTGTTTCCTGTCTTTGGTGAGGGAAACTGTGAGATGCCTCTGCCAGAATTTCCCCCCTGCTTCCCCAGGTCAGCCGTTCTCTTCGTAGAAAGTAGGGCATCCCGCCCCTGCAGCAGATGCAAAGGGTTTGATCTGAACATTTGTGCCACAGGCCATTCTCACAAAGAGCCCTGCATGAAGGGGTGTGATACCCATTGTCTAAATGAGACTACAGAGGCTGAAGCAGGCCACCTGCTGCAAGGAGCAGAGCTGAACCCAGGCTTTGTACGAGACGAGGGTGAGAAGGGGACAGAGACAGAGCGTGATGTCTGGAGAAAGCAGAAGAGAAGAATTCCTGACAGTCCCGGGCCACTGAGAGGGGCCGGAGCGGGGAGGAGAAGCTGACAAAATGCAGCCTGGGTTGCGGCCCTCAAGAGCTGCCTGGCTCTGCAGAGGATGCTTGCAAGAGAAGAGAGTAGTGATTTGCAAATTATTCATCACGTTCTAGTCATTTACATGAGAGGCAGAGAGAGAGAGAGCTCCCATCTGCCGGCTCACTCCCCAGATGCTGGCAATGGCTGGAGCTGGGGCTGAAACCGGGACCTGGGAGCTCCACCCAGGTCTCTCACGTCGGAAGCAGGGACTCAACTCCTGGATGCATACCTGCTGCTCCCCAGAGCACGCACAAACAGGAAGCAGAGCCAGGGACCAAACCCGCGCACTCTGAGATGGGATATGGGTGGCTCAAGCTACATCTTAACTGCTGTGCCAAACGCTCGCCCCATCCCCTCCTTACTCTTGGCTCAGCCCTTTGGTCCTTGTCCAGTGCCTTCCAGATGGCTGGTTTTGCTTAAACGATATTGGCCCACACCTTTCTTTGATGCCAGAGGCCTGGATGAGGAAAACAAGAAAATCCTGCCTTCATCTCCTCTGAGTGTCAAATATTCCATTAACCCTCAGCTTGACACTGCATTGAGTTTGATTTCCATGATGTGATGGGGTGGCCGATGCTGGGAGCCTCGAGCAATTAAAGCAGACATCCTTCTACAAACCCAGGTTCCAGGCATTAGCATCCTAAGGAGAACCCTTGTAGGGGGGCAGATTTAGATGCCAGTGTTGACTGAGAGAGGATCCCATGCCCCCCTCCTCCATGCCTGGGCAGTGCATGCCCTGAGTATGGTCCCAACACATGACCCCTTCCAGGCCTCAGGTTTCCCTGCACAGGGATGGGGTGCCCTGATCCAAGGGGAGATGCAGACTCCAAACTCACAGGAAAAAGTAAGTCACATAAATACGGGAACTGGGACTGGCACGAAATAATATGGAGGGTAGGACTCTGTGCTAAGCTGGGGGGAAGAGTGTCAATTCGCAGAATTCAAACTAAGGGCCGCCAGTGTGCAACCTTTGCTTTAATGATTAAAGTTTCTTCTCATAAAGACACTTATATGATTGAGCACTTGCTCTTTGCCAAGTTCTTTCTTCACAGTAATTTTTATTTTTAATGTAGACATTGTATTGCATTTGTTTGATAGAGATGGGGGGATGAGGATAGGGATAAAGATGGTAGAGACAGAGATAGAGCTCTCATCCACCAGTTCATCCTCCAAATGCCAGCGATGGCCAGGGTCACACAGGGGTCAGATCTGGAACCAAGGGCTCAGTGCAGATGTCTCACATGAGTGGCAGGGAGCCATCATTAGAGCCATCACTGCCACCTCCCAGGATGCACTTCAGCAGAAAGTTGGAGTCAGGAGCGCAAGCCGGGGATTGAACATGGATATTCCAGTGTCAGTGTGGGATGCAGGTATCCCAATCACCAGTGTAATAAACAATTGCCTCTAATTTTTTATTTTTTATAAGTAAAAATTAAAATTGTATTATTTGTTTTTTGGAGTAATCCTGTAAGTACAACTATTATAGTCAATGTATTGGTTTTCATTACTTATTTACTTGAAAGGCAAAAGTGACAGAGAGAGAGAAAGAGAGAGAGAGAGAGAATCTTCCACTTGCTGGTTCCTCCCCAAATGGGTGCAATGCCCAGCACTTGTCCAGGCCCAAGCCAGGAGCTATGAGCTCCCTCCTGGCCTCCCACGTGGGTGCAGGGCCCAGGCACCTGGGCCATCTTCTGTTGCTTTCTCACGTTCATTAGTAGGGACTCCAACCAGTGCTCCAATACGGGAAGCTGGCATTGCAGGTCATGGCTTAACGCACTGGGCCACAACGCCAGCCCCATATTATACTTGCACTCGCTCACTTCCTCACCTGTTCATGCAGCCATCTCAGAGGCTTCTCGGATGAAATGTACCCACGTCAAATTCTGGAGTCCCCTTCCTTAGACCCATGTCACCCTGTGTCTCCCGTCTCTATAAACTTCAGGCAAAAGGGAAAAAGATTAGAGTCATCTGACCTGGTGAAATGCTGGTAGCTTTTCAACACTGGCAAAGTGTGGCGTTTGCCAACCTCTGTGGCGTGACTATTCCCACCATGGGCAATGCCGAGAGACCCACACGGTGACAACCGGCTCCCCGGTAAGGAGCCTGCTCCAGTGCCCTCACCGTGTGAGCAGCAGTCTTCTTTCTCTCTCGCTCTGTGCCCCACCCTTCGGTAGCTCCTCGTGGTTGGAGACCAGTCACGTCTCACACCATGGTTCAAGCCACCACCGACTCTGCCCGGGGTTATTGCCGCAGCCTCCCCACTTGCCTGCTTGTTCTGACGCTGGGCCTCTTAGGGCTCTTTTGACCCAACCCGCTGAGTGATCCTGTTAAAACCCGAGTCAGATCACACTGTGCTGTGTCCAGAACCGCAGTCGCTCCACATTTTATCCAGAGCAAAAGCCAAGTGTCCTCACACAAGGCCTCGTGTGATCTGGCCCTGGATCCACCTCCTACAGCCCTGCATCACTGTCGCCGTGGTCCTGACCATGTGAGCACATTGACCTCATAGCTGTTCTGCCAACATTGCATCCTCAGGACCTTTGCACTGGCTCTCTCCTCTCTGCATAGCTCACTCCTTATTCCTCATACTCCTGCCTTGGTTCGCTCTACCCCTAGCTCTCAGCATACCCTACATAGTGCACACTGTTGTATGGATTGGAGTTTTCCAACTCGCACCTCCTCTACCTGGAATCTCACCTCTGTGAGTACTGAAGGCTGGGTTGTTTCTTCAGTTTTATTCACTGCATATAGACCAGTGCCCGGCCCATAGTAGGTGCTCAGTAAGTAGGAAACAATGCAATGAAGCCACTTGTGTGGATCAGGCAGTCACGGAGTATCAAAGTCAGAGTTTGAATGCAAATTCACGTGCAGCTGGCCACGGTGCACAAGGAGGGGAAAGAAAGGTCAGAGACAAACATGGAAAGACCTCTGGGAATCTAGGCTACATTTGTCAATAAACCCATGTTTGTTCCGTGCTGAGAAGCCTGGTGGATAAGAGAACAGCAGTGGGGGAGGGGTGTCCAAGAGAAGGCTTTAGAGCTGTGGCATTGCAGGATTCACCACGGAGGGCCCTGGCATCAAGCTCCATGGAAAGGGAGGCATCACAGGTCCCCCAATCCAAGGATGCTCAGGTCTGGGAGCCAGGAGAGGTGGGGCTGGGACGGCCACAGTGCTCTGAACAGGCCAAGTCCCAAACCCTAAGCCAAAGTGCAGGCGATTGCAGGACCCCACACAGGCTGGCCATGGAGTGGACAAGGACGATCAGACGAGGGGTGGACGGAGAGTCAGACAAGGAGGGCTTGGGCTCCCCCTCCCCGGGGTGAGCCGCAGGCATCATCGCAGGCATTGCGGCTGGGGTCCGGCAGTGAGGCCGACAGAGGCAGGGGCCACATCAGAAGCCGACACAGCACAGGCAAGAAGAAACGCAGGGGAGCCAGGAGGATGGTGCTTCTCACCTGCCGCGACCCCACCCCAGGGACGACTGCCAATGTCTGGAGGCATCCCTGGTTGTGACAGCTGGGGAGTGGCTGGGGGGTGCTGCTGTCTTCTGGTGGGTAGAGGCCAGGGAGGTAGGAAGCCACCTGCAGTGCTGAAGACGGTCCCCGCTGCAGAGACCCGCCTGACCCAGACTGCCAACAGCATCCGAGTAGGGAAGCCCTGATCTCCATTGACACACGAGGCACAGAGGGGAGGTGGGCAAAGGTGGAGGGGAACAGTGCCCCAGCCCCAAGGAACAGAGGCAGGCTGTTTACCCTTGGTGTGGAACATTCGCTGAGGACTTAGCACAGCCCAGGCATCTGCAGAATAAATGTGTGCAGCGGATCCTCTTTCTGCTGCTGTCTACAAATGATCAGGCTGCGACGTGGAGGGGGAGAAGGGTGCCCGGGATAGCCCGGCTAGGAACTGGCAGCACTTAGAGGTCAGCCTCGCTTGACCGCTCTCCAGGGTCCTGAAAAGGCAGTGCCTTGTGTCCAGGACCCAGCGAGGCCTCCGTGACACAGGACAGCTGGGCAGTTGGTGGGAGGAACCGCCAGCAGGGCCTTCAGGGCTGCATCACGGAGCCTGGCTTCTCCAAACGGGGCAGCACGAGAGGGTTTTAAGCATTTAAAGGGATTAAAGCTTTGCAGAAGGGAGCTGGGTCCTCCGGTCAGCAGCTCGAGGCTCTCCCCCTGGAAATCTGGCGTGCGAGCAACCAGGCGGCATCGACGCTCGGTGCCTCCTCCCTCCCACAGAGGGAGTGAAAATAGCATCTCGCCAGCCAGGGTTATGTGAGGCCCAAGAGCTGCTGCATTTAATTTATCTTGCTTGGTTTCCACTGACAGTTTTAGTAAACCAATTTGGGTTTGATAGTAAAAATAATTCCATCCTCGGGGGCCCTCCGCACTCCTGGGTGTCTGCAATTGTGTTGTGCACGTCGACGAGGGGAAGGCATTCGCACTGCATTCCCAGCTGAGTCGGTAGCCCTAGCAGGTGCTGAGCCACGTCTGCTGAGTCATGAGGACACAGGCACGCGCGCCAGGCAAGCGGGCTCTTGCTTTCCCTCTTAGTCCACTGGGCAGATCTGCTGACATCATGGGCTTTGGGATAATGGTTCGAATTCCTCACCCTGTATTAAAGACCTACTATGCGCTAGGCCCGGAGTTCCATGGTCTATGGCTATGACCCATAATGCATGTGAACATTGTCCTGTAGAGACAATAATTACATAAATTAGAGCTAATGTGAGCAGAGAAAATTACAGGAGGATAATTACCGAGATTAGGGGTGATGAATGCCAGGCACATTCCCTGGTGTCTGGCACTCAGTTGGTGCTTAATAAATGCAGATGGCAGTGATAAGGCAGACGTCATCACAGTCACTGTGTGGGTTGGGATGTGACAGCGCAGGGAGGTTAGGTGGCTTCCCCGAGTCACACAGCTGGCACAGCTGAGCACACACCATGGCCTCTGTCTCCATTAACTGGAACAGGCTTGTGGGAGACCAGTAATGGTGCAGGGAGGCCCCCAGGGTTGTAGGGACTCTGAGTGAGGAAGGGAAGTAGAGCCACAGACAGACAACCCAGCAAGATGTCGACAAGGGACAGTGACGTGCGGGTGGCGGCGCTGGATTTCTCTGAGTTGTGAAATGTCAGAGAGGGGGACATCCAGGGAAAATATTTTTTAATTAATTTATTTATTTGAAAGTCAGATCCACAGAGAGAGAGGAAGAGACAGAGAACAAGAGGCCTTCCATCCGCTGATTCACTCCCCCGATGGCCACAACAGCTGGAGCTGGGCCATACCAAAGCCACGAGACAGGAGCTTCTTCCAGGTCTCCCACATGGGTACAGGGGCCCAAGGACTTGGGCCATCTTCTACAGTTTTCCCAGGCCATAGCAGAGAGCTGGATCGGAAGTGGAGCAACCGGGAATCAAACCGGCGCCCATATGGAATGCGGGCACTGCAGGCAGTGGCTTTTCCCGCTATGCCACAATGCAGGGCCAGAAACTGGTCACAACATCTGGGGGCAGGGCCAGGCCAAAGCCAGAAGCCAGGAGCTCCGTCCTAGTCTCCCACGTGGATGGCAGGGACCCAAGCACTTGGTCCATCTTCTGCTGCCTTCCCAGGTGCATTAGCAGGAAACTGGATCAGGAGCAGAGCAGCCAGGACTGATACGGGCACCCTGACATGGGCTGCTGGCTATGCAAACGGTGGCTTAGCCCACTGCGCCCCAATGCTGGCCCCCACTATGCTCTTTGGAAAGAAGAAGATGGCCAGAGCTGCAGCTCACTAGGCTAATCCTCCGCCTGTGGTGCCGGTACCCCAGGTTCTAGACCCAGTTGTGGCGCCGGATTCTGTCCCGGTTGCCCCTCTTCCAGTCCAGCTCTCTGCTATGGCCCAGGAAGGCAGTGGAGGATGGCCCAGGTCCTTGGGCCCTGCACCTACATGGGAGACCAGGAGGAAGCACCTGGCTCCTGGCTTCGGATTGGCGCAGCACGCCAGCCGCAACATGCCATCTATAGCAGCCACTTGGGGGGTGAACCAACGGAAAAAGGAAGACCTTTTTCTCTGTCTCTCTCCCTCTCTCTCACTGTCTAACTCTGCCTGTCCAAAAAAATAAATAAATAAAATTAAATAATTAAAAAATTTTAAAAAAAAAAAAAGAAGAAGAAACACAGGCCCAGAGAGACGAAGCTGCTCGGCCAAGGTCACTCAGCTAGGAACTGCTGAGACTTGAACCAGCTCTCTAGGCCCACGGCCAGGGTGACAACCACACAATACGTGGCGTGAGGCACCCTGCACAGGAGAAATCCCCGCCCCGATCTGCCAGGTAAGGAACCAAGGCTCTGAGAGGTGCCGCCCCCGCGTCACAGGCACCTGCTGCAGATAAACTTCCAGGAGAGAAAAGTCTCCACCAAGCCCCTGCCCACCTTCCTCGGCTCTGCCCGCCCCAGGACCTGCCCCATTCGTGGGCCCCAGCACCGCTCTGTAAGTGGGAAATGAAGAGCTCAAGTAGCAAAGCCCGTAAGCATGTGAGTGATGGCTCAAAACATTTCCCTTCAGCGGCTGCCAACCTGCTCGGTGCTAAGTTAATTCCAAGCCCTAAAAATTAAGTGCCTTGTCCAGAGGCACTTCAGTCTTTCAGACAGAGATGTGGCTGCTTTGGGCTGCAAGAAACCGCACCTGGGAGCCAGGCAGGGCGAAGGGAGGATCAAGAGTGAAAGGCAGGGAGACAGCGTTGTGGAACAGTGGGCTAAGCCTCTGCCTGCAGTGCCGCCATCCCATATGGGCGCCAGTTCTAGTCCCGGCGGCTCCTCTTCCGATCCAACTCTCTGCTATGGCCTGGGAAAGCAGTGGAAGATGACCTAATTCCTTGGGTCCCTGCACCCATGTGGGAGACTGGGAAGAAGCTCCTGGCTCCTGGCTTCAGATCAGCCCAGCTCTGGCCATTGTGGCCATTTGGGGAATGAGCCAGTGGATGGAAGGCCTCTCTTTCTCTTTCTTTCTTTTTTTTTTTTTTATTTAACAGATAGAATAATAGACAGTGAGAGAGAGAGACAGAGAGAAAGGTCTTTCTTCCATTGGTTCACCACCCAAATGGCCGCTATGGCCGGTGCTGTGCCGATCCGAAGCCAGGAGCCAGGTGCTTCTTCCCGGTCTCCCACATGGGTACAGGGACCCAAGCACCTGGGCCATCCTCCACTGCCCTCCTGGGCCACAGCAGAGAGCTGGACTGGCAGAGGAGCAACTGGGACTAGAACCAGCACCCATATGGGATGCTGGCACCGCAGGCGGAGGATTAACCAAGTGAGCCATGGTGCCAGCCCTCTTTCTCTCTTTCTGCTGTAACTCTGCCTCTCAAATAAATAGTCTTCTTTAAAAAAAAAAAAAAAAGTGGAAGGCAGTGCTGACCCCAAGAGAACAGATTTCCAGGGATCAGCAGAAATCACAGGAGCCACAGTAAAAATAAAATGGCTCAGAGCCAGCATTGTAGTGGAGTAGGTCAAGCCATCACCTGCAACACAAGCATCCCATGTGGGCATCAGCTCAAATTCTGCTTCTACTCCAGCACTTGGGAAGGCAGTGGATGATGGCCCAAGTGCTCGGGGCCCTGCACCCACGTGGGAGACCCAGCTCTTGGCATCTGGCTTCAGCCTGGCCCAGCCCCAACTGTTGCAGCCATTTGGGGAGTGAACCTGTGGATGCAGGATCTCTCTCTCTCTCTCTCTCTCTCTCTCTCTCTCTCTCTGGCTCTCTATCTCTCTATCTAAGTCTGCCTTTCAAATAAATAAATCGAATAATGGAACCGGCTCAACCCAGCGCATCCAGCCCAGGGGTGCAGGGACACGGGTTTCCCGAGTGAAGAGCAGCCACGTGCTGTAGGCAGGAAACCTGAGGCCCAGGGCCGCGCCGTCAGTCAGCTCTTGCTGCAGAGTGAGCTGCCCCAGACCCTTGGCCGGATGCTGCAGGTGCACACCGCTGCTCACCTGTCTCCAGGTCAGTGGGACATCCCCCACCCCACCCCACCCCCGTCTCAGCTGGGCTCTCTTGGGTGGCTGTGAGCGGGTACCACTTAGGAAGGCGGCCCTGCCAATGGCAATTGGCCTTTCTTGTGTGCTTGGGGTGCCGTGGCCTAGCCTGGGATGGCTCCTCTCTGCTCCCTGTGCCTCTCATCCTGCAATGGTCAGCTTGAGCTTGCCCCCATAGAAGGCGACCGGCCAGGGCTTCGAGGGGGTGAGAAGCAGCACTCGAGCTCTTGGGAGCCTGGGCAGTGGCACCGCATCGAGTCTGTCTTGTGATAAGTCCGGTGGCAAGGGCCAGAGAGAAGCTCCCACCTCTTGATGGGAGATCCATCAACACATCAATGGAGTGGGTGGTGACAAGAGCAGGCTTTGGGATCAGCCATATGATGACAGGGACAAGAACTCAGCGAGCCACCTGGTTCCAGTCCAAAGCTGCACATGACATCACCATGTATGATGTCCCCTTGAGGCGGGCACGCCGTCCCCACTTTACAGAGGAACAAACCAAGGCCGAGAAGATGAAGGACCTTGCCAGTGGTGCCTCAGCTGAGCATTGAGGAAGACGAGACGTGCACTTGGGGCTTGCTGCCTGGCCCAGAGAAAGCTCAGGGTGCTCTCCACATGTGGGAGACCCCAGGAGAGACCCTGAGTGTTCCCAGGCAGAGGAGAGAGCCCTTGTGTGCACCAGGAAGTCTTGGATCCATGTTCCCAGCCTGGAGCTTGCTGGCTGTGGCTCTTGGATAAATCATTTCGCTTGTTGGAGCCTCAGTTTCTTATCTTTAAAATGGGGTAGCAGGGAGACCCGTCTCATAAAGCTCTTCAGACAAGGAAATGGCATCGTGTGCAAAAGCACGCGGCAAGGGCCTGATATGTTACACACAGTCACTTAATTGCCAGCAAGGATGGTGCTGATTTTGTCTAATTTTTTTATTTATTTTCATTTATTTCAAAAGCAGAGAGATGGAAATCTCCCATTTACCAGTTCACTCCCCAAATGCCTACAGCAACTAGGTTTGGGCCAGGTCAAAGGCAGGAGTCAGAAATGCAGTCTGGATCTCCCATATGGGTGGCAGGGACCCCAACTACTTGACCCGTCACCATCACGCATTAGCAGGTGCACGAGAGCAGGAAGCTGGAATTGGGAGCAGAGCCTTGATCTGAGCCCAGGCCCTCTGATTTGAGATCCAATGACAGTGATGGATCGCTAATGTAGCCACGGCCTCTGCACCAGCGAAGCTGTATTCTACACTCACACGCACACACCCACAGGTGGATTCCTCTGAGCTGGGGGGTTTGGATGTCAGCACACAGAATGAAGAGGCTTCGCCACAAGGCGCTGCCCAGGTTATCACACCCGGTTAGTTATCTCCCTGCCCCCAGCAGTTTGCAGAGAGTCTCTGAGTGTAAAGAGCTAGGCCCAGATCCTCCCCTAACGTGGGCAGTTCTGTGCTCCTCAGCCATGCCACGCTGTCCACGGCCTCAGTGACTGGGAGGGCTGCTGTGGGAAGGGCCCTGCTCCCTGTCTGAGCTGGGACATCACCGTACTGGGGCGGGCGAACCTCCAAGCTCATCCAGAGCGATTAGCCCTGACTCTTAGGGAGCCCTGAGTTCCTGTGTCGGACTCCCAGACATGCGCTGGGCTCATTCCCTTACTGCTCAGCAAATATTCAGGATCGGGCATCGGGCCCGGCCATTAAGCTGCCACTTGGGATGGGCACGTCGCACACTGGAGCACCTGGCTCCACTCCTGCACCCCCCAGGAGGCAGCAGGTGACCCCTGCCAGGCGCTGGGAGACATGAATTGAGTTCCTGGCTCTTGGCTTCAGATGGTTCAACCCTGCTCCTGTTGGCATTAGGGGAGTGAATCAGCAGATGGTAGAGTCTCTCGGTCTCTCTCTCTTTTTCTCTCTCTCTCTCTCTCTGCCTTTCAAGTCGATGAAAATTAATAAACATATCAAAGATTCAGAATCACCTAAGAGATTCCCATGTTTATATTCCCCGCCTTAGAGGTGAGGACAGGGACGCTCGTGGGCATTAAGCGTCTCCCCAGCTGGACAGAGGAGCGCCGGGGTTCGGACCCCGTGCCCCCCTCACCTCTCAGCCCTGCTTCACGAAGTGGAACCGACTTTGTCCTGAGGGCAGCCAGCCCAGCCTCCCTGCAGCATTCCAGACCAGCGAGGGCGTGGGCAGACCTGTGGACTTGACAGCACACCTTGGCAGGCAGCAGGCAGAGGGACGGTAGCAGGTGCCTCGGCCCTGGTCCTGTGATGGCCATTGCCTTGAGCAGGCCCTGGGTGCCCCCACCGGTGCCTCCGAGGAGGAATTCAGGGCAAGCCCTCGGGGTTTCCCAGGGCTCCCATCTGTCTTCCTGGAGCAGAGCCCCCATGCGGAGCCCAGGCTCCTGACAGCCGCGTGGGGGCTGCTCTGAGCCGGGCCTCCTGGGAGCGTCTTGGTGGCTCCACAAGCCATACCAAGGTTTTCCCAAGGCGATGCCTCCCACGGCACACATCCTGATGGGGATTTGGAGTGGCAGGCAGCAAGATCCCAGCAGCCTCCAGCTGCTCTGTGACATCTTCCTCCCACGGTGCACAGCCCGAGCCGAGCCCCCGCTGCACACGTGCGTGTGGTGTGCACAAGCACACAGCACACACCACTAGATGGCAGCCCACACACACACACACACACACACACATGGACTCCACCTGTTGTGCTGTGTCAAGGTCAGTTCCTGCACCCCGACTTGAAGCTCCCAGAATGTGGAAGGCCTGGGAATCCTGAAATCTGGGAAGTTCCATGTCCAGAGCGGGGAGCCATGTAGGCTCCTCCCCGCCGGATGTGCATGGCAGAGACATAGGCTCTGTGATCATGCTTAGGTATGGAACTCCCAGGCCTCACCAATCGATTTCTAAACCTTGGCATTCCTCAGTCAATCCTTAACTACTATTGAATAATGATCAGGTGGGCATGGAACGCAGGGTCCAATTTTCTTAGTGGAGGGAAAACATGAGGTGGGTTGACATTGATCATTGTACATTCTTCTAAATTTTTTAAAGATTGATTTATTTCACTTGAAAGGCAGAGTGATGGAGAGAAAGAGAGAGACAAAGAGATTTCCATCCACTGGTTTACTCCCCAAATAATGCCAACATACAGCTGGGGCTCATCTGGATCAAAGCCAGGAGCCGGGACCTCATCCGGGTCTCCCACGTGGTGCAGGGGCCCCAGCACTTGAGCCATCCTCCATTGCTTTGCCAGGCACATTAGCAGGGAGCTGGATGGGAAGTGGAGCAGCGGGGAGTGGAACTGGTGCTCAGATGCCGAATGCTGGTGTTGCAGATGGCAGCTTAGCTTCCTGCGCCACAACACGGGCCCCTAATTCATTGTTTTTACAATCTGTGGATTCTGAGGTTTGCATCCTGGGAACCTGAGACCCAGAAGCTGAGGCCGCAACTTGTCCACAGTCCCAGATGAGAGAAGTCACTGAGGGGGCACAGGGGACGCCTCTCTCTGGGGTTTCCTGACGCCACCCTGCCACACACTGTCGCCCCTCACTCATTACAGATGCTTTGAAGACAAAAGGTGCTCTTTTAGCGGACTCCCTGGCACGACTTACAGCATTTACAGTTCTCAATAGTATTATTCCCATTTCACAGGTGAGAATGCTGAGGCTCACAGAGAGGTGAAGCCTCTCTTTAGGTCACCCAGCCGGAAACCAGCACACACAGGATTTGACCCTCACTGCCCACTGCCCCCTGAGATGGAGAGAAAGCCCCAGGGTTGCTAAGGATGGGTTCCCCATCAGCAAAGCAGCCGGGAGCTGTCGGGTTTTCCCTGGGCGTGAAGCGTCCTGCCACTCTGCCCTCTGCCCTCTGAGATGGCTCAGAGCAGGGATTCGGGGGCAGGCTGTGGGGTGGCCCCAGAGGAAAGGCAGGTCCCGTGCAGGAATCTTGCTCCCATTCTCCATCTCTTTGGAGATAAAAGGGGGATTGGCTGAGGCAGGAAGAGCCGTGGAGGAAAAAGGAAAGAAAACACACACACACACACACAAAGGCTTGATTTTCTGTGGCCTCCCTGGAGCTGACATCATTTATTGTCCTGGCTGCCGCTGTGTCAAATTAAATGGAAGCCAAATTAAGCACCAGGCCAAAGGGCCCCTCGGCAATTCTCCGGCATGGAGAAGGGCCCGGCGCGGGCTGTGCAGCTTCGTGAAGGAGCACAGGGGCCTGGGGACCTGGGCCTTGGAGGCTCGACTTACTCATCTGTATAATGGGATTAAAAAATGTTTTCTGTGACTTCCTCGATGTAGGGGTGAGGGAATCAGATGAGAGACAGATACAGAGACCTCTAGATAGATTTGCAAGGCCTCTGACATAGAAGTGATTTATAAAATTCTGCTGCACTCGCGAGTTTAATGGAAATCTGTGGTTATTTAGTCACCGTCTCCACTGCCGCACAGAGAGCCTGCTTTAGGGGGACAGAGTGCTTTTCTAGAAAAGTCGGTAAGTCCTCCGAGCCTCCGTTTCCTCGTCTGGAAGATGGAGATAAGTGCACCAGAATCCATCTTCGTCGATGATGTTTGTTTCACCCGTGCCACACCCTCTGCTGGGCACCAGGGACACAGAGTGGAAATCCCGTGTCCTTGGGGAGCTGAGCAGGCAGCCGGAGTCAGGTGGCTCCTCACTCAGCCCCCCCCCCCCCAGCAGCAGGTGGTTACATGCCAGCTCTCCTGTATGGCCAGGGTACCCCTTCACCTGGAGCTGCCTCGGTTTGCTTCTCTGTGAAATGGTGGGAGTAGAACAGGTTAATATCTCTGATGCAAAATGCTTAGGAGTTGGAACATGTTTGGGACTTTAAATTTTTTTTGACATTCAGGAATTGTGTGTCTATGATGAGCTGTGTCAGGGATGGGACAGAAGTTTCTTTTTTTTTTAAAGATTTATTTATTTATTTGAAAGTCAGAGTTACACAGAGAGAGGAGAGGCAGAGAGAGAGAGAGAGGTCTTCCATCCGATGGTTCACTCACCAGATGGCCGCAGCTGTGCCGATCTGAAACCAGGAGCCAGCAGCTTCTTCCTGGTCTCCCACATGGGTGCAGGGGCCCAAGCACTTGGACCATCTTCTACTGCTTTCCCCGGGCCATAACAGAGAGCTGGACAGGAAGTGGAGCAGCCAGGGCTCGAACCGGTGCCCATATGGGATGCCGGTGCTTCAGGCCAGGGCATTAACCCTCTGCACCACAGCGCTGGCCCTGGGACAGAAGTTTCAGCACAAAACTCGGCTGTGTTTCACAGAGATCTTACACACGGCGCGAAGGAGATTCATTTCTCTATCTCCAGTGCACCTGCGCGTCGACCGCTCCTCCTCACTTGAGCTCAGCTGTGAGACTTGCAGCATCTTGTCCGTGCTCAGAAAGTCTCTGACTTTGGAGCTTTTTAGATTTCGGATTTTGTGGATTGGGGGAGGTGTACTCAGCCTACAGTTCTTATAGGAGTCATCAGAGAATTAGGTGAACGCTACCTGTGAACGGCTGAGACCAGCTCGTGCCGCGGGGGAAGCTTCACACGCCTTGGGTGGTTTGTTAAATCACAGCAGATGCAGGGTGGAGTGGGGTGCCCAGGAGGTCCTCGAAGAATTGGGAGAGGCAGCATTGTGGTGCCCCGTGTGGGTTGAGCTGCTGTTTGCAATGCCGGCATCCCATATCGGCATGCAGGTTCCAGTCCCAGCTGCTCTGCCTCACATGCAGATCTCTGCTAAGGCGCCTGGGAAGACAACAGAAGATGGCCCAAGTACTTGGGACCCTGCCACCCATGTGGGAGACCCGGATGGAGTTCCTGGCTCCTGGCTTCAGCCTGGCCCAGTTCTGTCTGTTGTGGGTATTTGGGGAGTGAACCAGCAGATAGACAATCTCTCTCTCTCCCTCTCTCTCCCTCCCTCCCTCTCTCTCTCTCTCTCTCTCTCTCTCTCTCTCTCTCTCTCCCCCAGTCTGTCTGCCACTGTGCCTTTCAAAGAAAGAAAAAGGAAGGAAGGGAGGAATGGAGGGAGGGAGGAAGGGAAGGAGAGGGAGAGAGAGTTAGGGAAGTGTGATCCAGCAGGGACCCAGGAGACGGCTTTCCCCGTGCAGGGAGCAGCAGGGGCTAAGGTGTGAAGGAGGCTGGGTGCAGACAGGCCTGGTATACCAGACATCTGAGAGGGCAAGAGGGGGCCGGGACCAACTGTGGACCTCCGGGCAGGGCAGCCTGCGAAGCCGGGCTTCATTCTGTGGGCCAATTTCTGCTGCTTGCACAGCCTGATTCCCTTAGCAGCTCCTTCCTTTCCCCCACCCCCCGAATCCACATAGAAATTAGCTGACCTTTTCCACCAGGCTTAGTCTAAGCAGAATCATGTCCATGAAATCGTAAATGGGATGCAAAGCATATATTTATATATTTTTTAAATTCACATTGAAATACATGCATAACCATTAGACATTTTTGTCTCTCTAAAATAATCCTGTGAATACCACTTGGGGAAACCTTGTGCACATTTCTAAGCAACGGTGGGAGGTTTGTTTAGAAAGGAATAAAGGGAAGTCAGGTGGTTTGCTCGTTTCTTGCTGCGTCGTCGGTGGAATATTAACTCCAGCTAAAGAGTTACCAACCTCACCTGCCGCCTTCTCTCCTTATCCAGGGTCCCCAGTGGTTGGGCCAAATGGTGACACCTGCTGCAGAGGGGTAGGGAAGGGGTAAAGGGGGAGAGGAGGAGGAAGTGTCAGCCTGTTCCTTGCTTAGCCATGCACTGCCCTCTGCTGGCCAGGATGAGAATGGATGTGTGTAGGATTAATCACCTGTTCTGCTCCCTAGACCCGAGAGAAAGTAGTAACGAGGGTCCCTTAGGCTGTTTCTGTCTTTTTTGAAGAGGTTATGCTTCCACATGCTTCAAAATTCAAAGGTACAAAAAACTCGGCTGTAAAAATTGTCTTTCTCCCAGCACACGGCACCCCCGCTCTGCAGCTCCTCTCCCTAAAGAGCCCCACTGCCGCTGCTCTCCTACGTAAATTTCCACGACTCTTGTTAAATATTTCAAAAGCCATAGCACAAATCTCTCACCTGCCACAACAAAGCCACCCAGGCTAAGTGACAAATTTAATGCTGATTTTATTGCGTGCTCAGTTATGCTTGATCAAGAACAATAAACAAGCAAAATAAATGCGATGGTTTCTGAGCAATGGAAAATGTTTATGGGACAAAATCTTTTATAAAAGCAATGAGTCCAGCCGGCGCCGTGGCTTAACAGGCTAATCCTCCGCCTTGTGGCGCCGGCACACCGGGTTCTAGTCCCGGTTGGAGTGCCAGATTCTATCCCAGTTGCCCCTCTTCCAGGCCAGCTCTCTGCTATGGCCTGGGAAGTCAGTGGAGGATGGCCCAAGTCTTTGGGCCCTGCACCCACATGGGAGACCAGGAGAAGCACCTGGCTCCTGGCTTTGGATCAGTGTGGTGCGCCGGCCACAGCGGCCATTGGAGGGTGAACCAATGGCAAAAAGGAAGACCTTTCTCTCTGTCTCTCTCTCACTATCCACTCTACCTGTCAAAAAAAAAAAAAAAAAAGCAATGAGTCCATGGACAGAAGAAATATTCCCTTGATAGGAGGGGGAAAAAGGCTGGAAATCACAGGTCTAATCAAATTCAACCTTAGTGATGATTTTGTAAGAATACGAAGCGTGCCAGGATTGGGGGACAGTAAAGTAAGGTGACTTCATCCCAAAGATTTCATTTGTACGTTTTATTTACACTTTCTGACATGGCACTGAACCAGGCACACCTCTGTGTTTTAAATGTTTGTATTTAATTTTATTTGAGAGGTAGAGAGACAGAGGGACATCTCCCATCTGCTGGTCCACTCCCTCAAGTCCCTACAACAACCAGGGCTTGGCCAGGCTAGAGATAGGAGCCTGGAACTCCATCCAAGCTTCCTGCATGGGTTCAAGGACCCAAGGATTGAGCCAACACCTGCTGCCTCCCAGGGTGTGCGTTAGATGAAGCTGAAATGGAAACAGAGGCAGGACACAATCCCAGGCAGGCGACCTGTGCCCGCCCTTGGCCCCAGCCCAGGACACCAGGTAAAACAGTGGCTCTGATCTCATGCTTTAGCACCAACAGACCTAGGACTGAGTCCTCCAAGACACCAGGCAGTGGCTTCCCCCGGTGGGGCCTCAGTTTCCTTACCTGTGGAATGCAGGCTTGTCTGGGTGCGTGGTACTGATGCTGTTCAAACGTTAAATGTGAGTCAAATTTCCAGACTTCCAGTGGGATGACCGGGGTCACTGCCCTGAGACCGGGAGGAGCTGGAGAGGAAGCCGAAAGTGGGGGTGGGGATGGCGAGCCCTCAGAAGGATGCTCAGGCACCAGAAGGGGCCACAAGAGGTGTCCATAGCAAGGTGCAGAGGGTGAGGATGTGAGGACCCAGCTGGACAGGGCCGTGCACTTCCCTCGGAGGGGCTCATCAGACATGCAGTGGCGTCAAGTAGTGGCTGACTGGGTTCTGCTGACCTGCATAGCCAAGAAGAATGGGAGAGGGGGAGAGGAGAGCCATGGGAGCCCTGGAAGCAAAGGAAGAAGAAATCATTTAGAGGAGACTCCAGGTGCTGAATCCCTGGGGAGTAAGTGCTGAAAGCAGCCCGTGAGAAAGGTGCCTCTCCGGGAGCTGGAGCAGGGAAGAGCCCAGTCAAGGTCAGGGTCAGAGTCATGTTCATGCCGTGCAGGAGCTGAGGCTGAGACCCACTCTCCTGCCCTGGGCCAGCCCTGATTGGCCCAACACACACTGAGCGCGGTGCCAAGAGCTGGGGATGCAGCCATGAGAGAGACAGGGGCATCCCTGGGCCTCAGGATGCACTTGGGTCTGGTGCAGATGTGTCCCCCGACTACTGAAGCTCTGGATGCCAAGCTCCAGCAAGGGTGAGGACACAAAGGACACATCTCGATCCGTTTTCTGCCAGCCAGGACCCGGACCACAGGCTGGGGGAGTGACAAAGAAAAGGTGTGGGTGTGGGTGTGGGTATGTGTGTGTGCTCTGCTCTCTGACTTTTTAGAAAGTCACCAGGACTCGATCGTGGGAACTCCCCCATCATGCTCACTACCAATGAATTCACCTCTAAGCACCATGGCCAGATGAAGCTCCCACCCTCATGTCTATTCCTTATTTATTTGTTTGCATTTTATTTGAAAAACAGAGAGACAGATCTTCCACCCACTGGTTCACTCCCCAAGTCCCCACAACAGCCAGACCTGGGCCAAGTGGAAGCCAGGAATCTGGAACTCAATCCAGGCTTCCTAGCTGGGTGGCAGGGCCACCTGCTACCCCCCAGGGAGCAAGTTAGCAGGAAGCTGGAATTGGAAGCAGAGTTGGGACTCCAACTCAGGCTCTTGGGTATGGGATCCTTAGCTATGTCTTCACAGCTGTGCCAAGTGTCTGTCCCAGTGTCCAATCTCTTAGTACCTCACAGTGGGATTTAAATCTCAACCCTGAAACCTTGGGTGGCATGCAAACCATGGCCACCCCCAGCCAGAGTCCTTCCTAAACTCATAGGGCACAAAGGAGCCGAGTGCATGAGTGACAGGTGCAGAGAGGGAAGGCTGGGGAAACTCTCCAGGGCAGGAGGAGGAGCACACGGGCAGCCCCAGAAGTCAGCCAGAGCATCCACTCTGGATTTCAGGAATGAAGCGGGCTGGAGTGCAGAATATCAGCTTGGGAGGAATCGAGAGAGGTGAGGTTTCAGCAACGTGAAAAGATAGTTACATAAAGTCTTGGAACTCCGATTAAAAGCTTGTATTGTAGGGGTTGTCACTGTAGCACAGGAGGTTAAGCTGCCACCTGCGATGCCTGCATCCCGTATCAGAGCACCGGTTCGAACCCTGGCTGCTCTGCTTCTGACCCAGCTCCCTGTTCATGCACTCGGGAAGACAGCAGAGGATGGCTCACGGACTTGGGTCTCTGCCAGGCACAAAGGAGACCCTCGTGGAGTTCCCGGCTCCTGTCTTCAGCCTGGCCTAGCCCTGGCTGTTGCACACACCTGGGGATTCAACCACCAGATTCTCTCTCTCTCTCTCTCTCAAATACATTTTTTATATTTGTATTTTACCCTTCAGCCATTT
This sequence comes from Lepus europaeus, assembly GCF_033115175.1. Taxonomy (NCBI): domain Eukaryota; kingdom Metazoa; phylum Chordata; class Mammalia; order Lagomorpha; family Leporidae; genus Lepus; species Lepus europaeus. The sequence goes on from NC_084849.1 coordinate 19,690,172, forward strand.
TCACCTGAACAATTTATTCACATGTTTCGTGCATTCCCAGTGTTGCACAACCAACTCCTCTATCTGGTTCCAAACCACATTCACCGCCCCGAAAACAAACCCCACCTCTATCAGACAGCTGCCTCACACCTCTCTCTCCACCTTCTAGCTGGAGAGCCCCAACATGGTGCAGGGCATCATCAAGTTTCTTTCTGCCTCCATGGAATATTCTGGAATTTTTCTATGAATGAAATCCTCCAATACGTGGCCTTCTGTGGCTGGCTTCTTTCACCTAGAATCGTGTTTTGGTAGCGGGTGTCCCTGCTTCATTCCTTCATATGACTGCATGGTGCTCCACTGAATGGACATACCGCTGTTTGCTTATCCATCCTTCTGCCAGTTGATGGAGTTCTGTCTATGCTCACGAAGGATTATCTGGCTGCAAAGAGGAGGGGGGATTGGGGCTGGGCAAGAATGGAGTTAGGAGGGCAGTGAGGTGTTGGCCAATGGACCAAGTGGAAGACGAGAGGGCTCTGAGCAAAGCTGGCAAAGCTAACCAAGGAGAAGCGGTGGCCTGCACAGGGAGACGTGGCAGCAGCACTCACATGGAAGCTCACGTACAGGTGCACGTGGAAGGCTTCTGATCCGGCAGCTGAGAGGGGCTGGCGCAAACAGAGGTTGGCCTTGGGAAGCTCTGTTAACCTGCAGAATTCTCCTTCAGGGGATCCTGCTGCACCCAACCCCAACGCCATCAAACCCACCTGCCTGTTGGCACTTCTCCGTGGAGTCAAGGAGCCACCGTGCCGTCTCGGCGCCTCCTTGGGCTGGATCTGGCTGACTTCTCGATGCAGACATCAGCCCGCTCAACAGCCAACCTCCCCGCAGCAAATTCTCCACATTTGTGTCCCATTGCTTAGAACGGCCCAGTGCCAGGGACCCCTGTGTACTCAGTGCAATCAATTAGCCAGGTGAGCTAGCGAGATGCAGGCTCATTTCTAAATCATGGCAGACAGAGGGCGTCCTTTGGGGCCAGCATCTGTGCATCTAATTAGAGCCAGTCTGTTAGAAGGACAGATTTGGATGCCAAAGAGAGTAACTTCGTTCTTTCTCCAACTGCCCCTTCGTACACGCTTTCCATTATTTGGCATCTCGGGCTGACAGTTGCATTTTTATAGGACTTCCGGCCATAATAAGTGAGGTTCCGTCTAATAATCGTATACCTCTAAGCATGATTCATTTTGCAGCTTCACCCCTCCTTCAGCAGAGCTCCTTGGAGTGGGAATTCTGCAGTGAGGAGAGATCTGGAACCGCTTTACTCTCTCGGGAGAGGGAGAGGGGAGCTTAGCTTGGGGCACTGTTATGTTATGGACGATACGGAAGGATTATATTTTCCTCTTATGTGGTACTGGGTGAGGGCCAAGCTTCCTGCACCTGGCTGCCCCTGAATTTCAGCTTTGCTGTGGTTCCAGCCCAGATGGGACCCTCGTAAGGAGATCTATAGCTGGCTGCCAACTGCAAGGTGCACAACTAGATCCAGAGCATGCAAGTCTTACTCCCACTCCCATCAGTGATTGGCAGCTCCCTCCCAATATCCCTTCTCTCTTTTCTCTGCCCCCAGGCAAGCAGGTAGTCTGATTTTCTCACTACTCTCGTCTTGGTGAACATGAAATTCAGTCACTGTTACCGTACCCCAAAAGAAAGACACCTGCCAAGTCCCTAAGAGTCCTCTTGAAGTCTCCTCTCAGGCATGAATTTAAAGTGATGCATCTTCGTGCCTCCCCGGTACCCTGGTACCTCCCTCACAGTGACAGCCCCTGCTCAAGGCACTCTTCCCTGCCAGCCTCTTCAGTGAACCAGTGGCATTTTTGAATTCTCTTACATAAGCCAGAGATGGAAGACAGGCTCCAACCGGAAGTGCTACATTCAAAGGTGGCATATGATGGCCCTGGCATAGGCCACTGTGTGCTCCCTGTGATTGCCACCTCTGCAGTGGAAGGCTTTTCCCGGAGCCACAAGGGCAGGGCAGAGGTGCTGGGGATTCAGAACATCTGGAAGCAGCCCTCGGCCGAGGAGAGATGGGAGTTGGAGGAGAAATCCTCAGCTCTCTCTCCCCCAAAAGTGTTCTGCACCATCTCGGAGTTCCTACAAGACGGAGCTCAGTGCAGACAGTGGCACCTGCTCATCCATGCACCGTGCAGTGGCTCCTCCCCTTACTCCTGTCTCACTTCCCCACCAACCCTGGGATACTGACCTGGGGTATCCTCCCAGACGAGCCAACGTCCCACAGATACTCACACAGTTGCTCAGGCTCTGCTTCTCGAAAGCCCGATCTCAGTCAACAGCCAAGTGTCTCCCTTTAGAAAGCAGCCGTGCTCAGCACCGATTGTCATGTTCTTTTTTTTTTTTTTTTAACTTTTGACAGGCAGAGTGGACAGTGAGAGAGAGACAGAGAGAAAGGTCTTCCTTTTGCCGTTGGTTCACCCTCCAATGGCCACCGCGGTAGGCGTGCTGTGGCCGGCGCACCGCGCTGATCCGATGGCAGGAGCCAGGTGCTTCTCCTGGCCTCCCATGCGGGTGCAGGGCCCAAGCACTTGGGCCATCCTCCACTGCCTTCCCGGGCCACAGCAGAGAGCTGGCCTGGAAGAGGAGCGACCGGGACTAGAACCCGGTGTGCCGGCGCCACAAGGCGGAGGATTAGCCTAGTGAGCCGCGACGCCGGCCTATTGTCATGTTCTTAGCAAAGGAGACCTATGCTAAAATTCTGGACTAGGAGAAGTTGCTACAGTTTCTCACACAGTCTACAATGTACATTTACATAAGTCAGAGTTTCTCAAACTTAGTGCTCTTTGGGATAGATCATTGTTGGTTGGGGGGAGGGGGTGGTTCTCTTGTGCACAACCCTGGCCACTAATTCCCTAGTGCTACCCATCTTTGGGACAAACAGGTCTGCAGACATTGCCAGATGTCTCCTGAGTGGATTGAGAACCACTGGCATAAGTCATTTGATGTCATTTGGCATCACCAGCAATCTAAAGAGAGAAAAGGATGATGATGGTGTTGACAGTGGTAATAGTGATGGGGTTGATGATGAGGGTGATGGTGATGGTGGTGATGGTGATGGTGATGGCAGTGATGTTCATGGTGTTGGTGATGATGATGATGGTGATGGCAATGGTGATGGTGGTGATGATGGTGGTGATGGTGATGGTGGTGATAGTGATGACAACAGTAATGTTTGTGATGGTGATGGTATGGTTATGATGGCGGTGATGTTCATGGTGTTGGTGATGGTGGTGATGGTGATGGTGGTGATGGTACACCTACTTTGTACACCTACTGTGTACAAAGGAAGGGGGACAGTGTGATGGTGGTGGTGGTGATGGTGATGGTGGTGATGGTGATGATGATGTTCATGGTGTTGGTGATGGTGGTGATGATGATGGTAATGGTAGTGATGATGATGGTGATGGTAATGTTGGTGGTGATGGTGTTAATGGTGATTGTGGTGATGATGGTGGTGGTGGTGGCAATGGTGACGAAGGCAGTGATGAGGATGATTCCCTTAAGGAACCTGAAGCAGAACAATATAACACCCAAGCAACTCAAACTTGCTCAGGTGCTAGCAGTGAGCCCAGGAATTCTGCATCCCTTACCTCGTTCCCAAAGTCCGTGCCGCAGATGAGACATACTGAGCTTGATCCACAGACAAGGAACTTGAGGGAAAGCTGCATGCTCTCCATGAAAGTGGCAAAGCCGAGAGTGAAACCGGGGCTTCCTGGTTCCCAGGCCAGCATGCTGCTCCCTCCTCCCTTAGAGAGAACAGAGAGCCTTGGCAGGGTTTTCAGATGAAAGGGGCTTGAACCCTTGAAGCTGCTGTGACTGCATTCAGATCATTGACAAGAATGACAGAGCAAAGCCAAGCGGCACGCTGTCTGGAACCCTTTGTAGCCAGCAGATCGGCTGAGAAGGCAGCCTAAGGAATAAATCTCCACCATCCCCCATGTCCCACACTAGGCTAACCCAGCACTTTCCACAGTGATCAATGCTTTCATGGTACTTAAAGCTAAAGAGGTTCTTTCCTACCATAGGTCAGGAGCTGACATCAGCCCCACTAATTCTGCTGTCAAAGAGACTCTCCAGCAGGCTCTTTGGCACCAAAGCATTTATTGAATACCTACTGTGTACAAAGGAAGGGGGAAAATCTGGAGGTTTGTTATAGTATGTGTTTAAGGACTTCAGAATGGTTGGAAACCAGAAGGAAAGAGGGGCCAGGATCTTGTCTTGTGCAAACCCAGAGAGCGGCTTCTCTGAGGAGAGGCTGTTTGGGTGGTGGTGCAGGGGAAACTGATGGGGCATTGCGGGGAGGAAGTTAAAGTCCCCCTGTGCCACTCTTTGGGGCAACTTCACATGAGGGCGAGGTCTTGGATATATAGAGCATAGTTGCCACCCTGCCGAAGTATGGTGATGGCAGGGCCCCCCGTGCTCTGTCGCTTGGCGCCGACCCCTTGAAACACCAGCGTGGACAGCGGGCCCCGCTTCTCCCTGCGCCTCCCCACACCTCCCCGCTCCCAGCCGGCCCAGACAAACAGCAAATGCCACTGCTGGGTGTTGGATGAGGCTGTCCTAGGTGAAGGCTGCAGTCAGTCTGCAGCGGTTCCAGGAACTTGCATCAGAGCCGTTTCCTAGGGCGTCTCTCAGGTGGCAGTGGGGTGCTCGGCCATGCTGCTCCCTTTTAAAACCCTCCAGAGGGGGCCAGCACTGTGGTGCAGCAGGTAAAGCCCCCACCTGCAGTGCTGCCATCCCATGGAGTACCAGGTCAAGTCCCGGCTGCGCCACTTCCAACCCAGCTCCCTGCTAATGGCCTGGGAAAGCAGTGGAGGATGGCCCAAGTGCTTGGGCCCCTGCACCCATGTAGGAAACCCAGAGGGACTTCCAGGTTCCTGGCTTCAGCCTGGTTCAGCCCTGGCTGTTGTGGCCATTTGGGGAGTGAATCAACAGATGGAAGATTCTCTCTCTTTCTCTCTCTCTCTCTCTCTCTCTCTCTCTCTCTCTCTCTCTCTTTCTCTCTCTCCTTCTCCCTCTCCCTCTCCCTATAACTCTACCTTTCAATTAAATAAGTAAATCTTTAAAAAGAAAAAAAAAAGTGTCTCCACATCCCCGGCGAGATTATGCCCACACACCTAAGCCTGGTTCTCTAAGTCCTTCATGGTCTGTACCACAGATGCAGTGACCACCACAGGAACCACGACCTTGGTCCCTTTGTCTGTCTGCCTCATGTTTTGGCTTCTCCTCCAATCCTGTTTACCTCCTTGAAATCCCCCATGCTTTCTTGAGGCTTCAGAGTAGCCATCACCTCCTCCAGGGAGTCCTCCATGGTGCCCTCTGTCTGAATTGGATGCCCTCACTTTGATCAACCCCTGACCTATGAGTCTAAGTCTATCACGACCACCCTGGGACTCCTCTGGGCCCAGCACAGTGCCTGGTACATAGGAGGTACTCAGAAAGTGTTAGAGAGAGGGAGACCAGAGGAGGTGATGTAGGAGAGAGCGGGAGAAGATGGAAAGGAATAGAGGATGATGATGGTGGTGATGATGAGAATTGAATCGTCTGACAGTCTTTGAATCAGAGATTGATTTTATCCAGAACCCCTAGGATGGTACAAGCTTCTACAGCCGATGGACGTGTGTAGGGGGTTGGTTATTCCCTGCCCACGGTGGTCAAGGCAGACTCCTGCACGTGGGTCTTTGAAACGTGTCAGCCTTGCATGGTCTGAGTAGTGACAGCAGGTTTGGGCAAAGCTCATGAGCCAGGCACCCCCATCCTGGACATCCTGGTTCTTGAGGGATTTGCTGCCTGCTGAGTGGAAAGACCCATCACCTAAGGGAGTTACAATCTGCAAGCCACCAGCATGTTCTGCATCAAAGCAGAATGACAAACTCATGTCACATCTGACAGTTAAGCCCAACTCTGGTTATCACCCAGGAAACAGGTGTTGAGGACAGGGCCACTGGGGAATGCTTTTTAAAAAAAATTCATTTATTTATTTGAAAGTCAGAGTAACACAGAGAGAGGAGAGGCAGAGACAGAAAATGGTCTTCCATCGGCTGATTCACTTCCCAGTTGGCCCCAACGGCCGGAGCTGTGCCGATCCGAAGGCAGGAGCCAGGAGCTTCCTCCAGGTCTCCTACGTGGGTGCAGGGGCCCAAGGACCTGGGCCATCTTTCACTGCTTTCCCAAGCCATAGCAGAGAGCTGGATCGGAAGTGGAGCAGCCGGGTCTCAAACCGGTGCCCATACAGGATGCCGGCACTGCAGGTGGAGGCTCTACCTGCTATGCCACAGTGCCAGCCTCCATGGGGGATGCTTCTTACCCTGCAAGCATCTGACTGCAGTGAGGGCCATTTCGTGCATGAGTCGTCCAACACCCAAGCATTTACCAAAATCTGTGTGCTGGGTTGGCAGGAAGGAGCAGCATGAAGGCCTCCAGCGCCCCCACCTCCTGAGCTGGGCACGACTCCCCAGGGATCCTGAGAAACTGTGTGTCCCCTGAAAAGCAAAAACCAAAGGATTACGCAGGGCCCTTACTTGGCTCTGCGTGACGTTCTCCTCTTTTCTCCACCCTCCTCCCCACCTCCAAGCCTGAACCTGAGTAACAGCGACATCTTGACCATCTATGACGGTGGCGAGGCCATGCCCCACATCTTGGGCCAGTACCTTGGGAACAGCGGCCCGCAAAAGCTGTACTCGTCCACGCCAGACCTGACCATCCAGTTCCACTCAGACCCTGCCGGCCTCATCTTTGGAAAGGGTCAGGGGTTTATCATGAACTACATAGGTAAGTGTCTCTTCCAGTCCACTTTTTTTTTTATTTTTTGGCAGGGGCGGGCGGGGAGTTCAATGTGGCTTAAGATGATGTCTTAGTCCATTTTCTGTTGCTACAACAAACTCCCTGACGCTGGGTGATGTATGAAGCAGATGTAAAAGCATGGCTGCAGTACCTGCTGTGCCCTGGTGAGGGCCTGGCGACTGCAGCCCAGCATTGGTGCCCGGCATCCTGGGGGAGCCAGCGCAAGACAGAGAAAGCCCCCATGGAGAGACGTGAGTCAGGGACTTAGAGTCGGTCTCATTCTTTCTGTAACAGCCCACTCTCACAGGCGCTACCCAGGCTTCCAGGACTAGTGAATCCCTTCCAAGGGCAATGCCCCCAGTAACTGAATTACCTCCTGCCAGGCCCTGCTTCTTAAAGACCACCACCTCCTGACATCGCCACACCAAGGACCAAGCTTTCGACTTGAAGCCCTGGGGAACTCCCTGTCCAAACCACAGCCGATGGCTCCTCTATGTGTGTGTGGAGGTCTGGTGCCGCATGGGTTTTTCATGTGAAATTTTTTTTTTTTGACAGGCAGAGTGGACAGTAGAGAGAGAGACAGAGAGAAAGGTCTTCCTTTTGCCGTTGGTTCACCCTCCAATGGCCACCGCGGTAGCGCGCTGCGGCCGGCGCACCGCGCTGCTCCGATGGCAGGAGCCAGGGGCTTATCCTGGTCTCCCATGCGGGTGCAGGGCCCAAGCACTTGGGCCATCCTCCACTGCACTCCCTGGCCACAGCAGAGAGCTGGCCTGGAAGAGGGGCAACCGGGACAGGATCGGTGCCCCGACCGGGACTAGAACCCGGTGTGCCGGCGCCGCAAGGTGGAGGATTAGCCTGTTGAGCCACGGCGCCGGCCTTTCATGTGAAATTTTTAAGAGCCTGAGCCTGCTAGTGCCCAGGATCATGGTTGGAGTCTTAGTGCTGTCATTGGGGCCCGCGTGACCTTGGGCAGGCCAAGGAAGCTCTCGGAGCCTCGTTTTTGTCAACTACAGAACGAGAGTAGTGTTCGGGATGCCCGCATCCCTTAACGGAGCGCCGGGGCTCTAGTCCTGCCGGCACTTCCCTCCCAGCTCCTTTCTGATGTGCACTCCAGGAGGCAACAGAGGATGGTTCAAGTGCTTGGGTCCCTGCCACCCATGTGCGAGACCTGGGTGGCGTTCTGAACTCCTGGCCCAGCCCTGGCTGTTGCGGACATTTGGGAAGTGGATGGGCGGATGAAAGATCTCTCTCTGTACGTGTATCTCTCTCTGTCCCTCTCGCTGCCATCCTGCCATGCTGGTAGAGGAAATAAGCACTTAAAGCCGGGTACAGTGATTTCTACCGCACAAGTCTGCCATCAGGATTAGTAGACAATGCGTCACAGCTTTAAGATTCAACTTTAAGATTTGC